>NC_073694.1:204519204-204880454 GCF_029784165.1 Wyeomyia smithii | reverse complement strand
AGTCGAAAAAATATATTTTTTATCGGAGCTGAGCTCCTTCTTTATTTGGTGCTAAGTAAGAACTGATTTACAATTGACTCTTAACCTACGAAGAAACCTCGCGTTGTGGTCAGCTCCGTCTAGAACAAAGGGGGTATTTGTATGCATTGCTGATAGCTAGACGATGGTGTTATGCTTATGTTGCATTTCCTGTAGATATCGTTTGGGTGGTCTGGGAAAGATTGTTGTGGTTTCCGGAATGATCTCAACTCGTCTGGTGAAATTGCAATAACGTTGTTGCTCGTTGCTAACTCCTCCCTTCTTAAATGACTTTGTCCTCAAAGTTCACGAATGGATGGGGCGTAGTGGCGTTGGTGTGTCGAAGAATGCCTGGAGTTCTTTTTTTCTTTCTTCTGATAGTTCCTCCGTCTCGGTGATAAGTGGCGTGTGTTTGGTTATTGGAGATGACGGCTCTGGTTTTTCTATTGTGATGACCTCATCTGCTTTGTCGAATTGGACTCTGATGTTGCTTTTATAGGTATGTCTGGAAAAGTAGCAAAATATTGCTATTATGCTTGCAATAAGAATTATTGTTGATAGGCCGAGGGAACCAAAAAGATTGAGCTTCCAATTTATGGAATGATTTTGTAAGTTGAGTAGCTGTAACTTATCTCTGTGTTGAATGGTCAGGTTTTGAAGGTATTCGGCTGGTGGTACGTCTATTGTTTTTATCTCATTGGCTAATAGTCCTGTTGTTGGGAAATAAACTCGACCAGGTATAGTGGTTTCGGGGTTTGAGTATAGTTCTCCGTTGATATGAAGATTGCAGTCGGCGAACTGAATTAGAAACGATCCGTTTAGCGTTTGGCTGAGATTGGTGCAATTTGATGAGACTTCTACGACTGCGTCGTTAATTAAAACTGCTCCGTCGTTTATTCGTTTCACAAGTCCTCCTGAGTATACCTTTTCAAAGGTGCAATTGGAATGTCTTCCCGTGGTCAATCTGTGTATGCAATCGTTGGCGTGTTCGAGTTGTGACATCTCGCAGAGAAAATACTTATTTTGATCTTCACATGGTTGGCTCATCTCGTATACGTGCGTGATGTTCCTAACGATGTAATTTCTGTTGAGTGCTATTCGTTTGTTAGATCTTATTATGGAATCTATGTAATCATATTCAAAAGATACTGTAGATATTCGTGGTACCTTTAGTATGTAGAGGATGTGAGTATTGTTTAACATCACTTGAGCTTGTGATTGTGACAATAATTCCTCGAATGTATTCATTTCTATTTCGTGAAATTGCAGGAATGTGGCTATTTTTGTGAAGTCCTTCATGGATAGTAATTTGCTACTCGGGATTCCGTGTTTAGCCATCAGTATTGCTTCTTCTAATGTTTCCACTTGGTTTTGGAGAGAGTCTAGATTCGAGAGAACTATCAGTTGATTAATTTCTAATGAATGATTCTTCGTTCTTTCATTTTCGATCCTTAGTACTTCGTTGGTGATATCGGTTATTTCTTGAATTCTCTTGTCCATGGCTTCGTTGATTAAGATTTGCTTGTTATTTTGAAAGATGAGGGAGTTTATAGATGAGTTGATCATTCGAAGGTCCTCGGCATCCGGGCTTCCGGCGATCCATTTCCATGCTGTTCCGATAGTATCCCATCTTTTTGGTCTTCTTGTCAGAGGTTTGATTTTTGTGAATGTTTCATACAATTTATAGTTTTTTATCTGTATTAATTCGTATAACGGGTTAGTGGAAGGATTGTTTTGAATGTCGCGATTGACGTTAGATATAGTTTTTCCGATTTGTATCAAGTCGATTGGATGGATAATACGTATGTGTCCTGTCTTTATTCTTGCTTTTCCAAGTGGTATAATGGCCAAAGGATTATTTGTCAAGTCGTGAATTTGTATGGATGCCTGCATATTAGACACGCAGAGGGCGAGTCTGAAAAGATATTAAGAGGATGATTATTCATGTGGATCCTTCCTTAGGTTACATTTGTGTATTTTTCTGTTATTTGAATCTATAATATATGTGCTGTGATTCTCTTTTATTTTGACTATGTTATATCTACTTTTCCTTTTGTTTTTGGAGCACGTTTTCTCATATGCGTAAGAGTCAATAGTGTATGGCTGATAGAGCTTTGGTATTATTTTCTCGTCTTTGTTTTTATAAAGTTGTAATATTTTTTCGTTATTTTTGTTTCGAATTGTGGCTATCTCCTCGTATGTTGCGTTGTTCCTACTCTCACCTATATAAATGTTTTTTGGAGTATTTTTTGTGAAGGAATGTATGGTGTTATTATATTTGTGTGTTGCCTCTTGAATAAGTACTTTCACGGGCATATCTGGATTTAGTGCTTTAGTGCACCTAGCTATTTCTCGAATTGTAGAATGGCATCTTTCTACTTGGCCATTTGTTTCCGATCTATTAACTGGGGTTTTGAAAATTTGTACTCCCAAATTTAGAATCATTTGCTCTACAACATTTGATACGAATGAGCTCTCATTGTCAATAACGATATGGGCAGGCAAGTCCCAATCGTAAAGAAGTTGTAAAAGAACGTCTTTTATGTCTGAGATGGCTTTGGATTTGATGGGTCGCATTTTTAGGTATTTTGAGAATTTATCTAATGACGATATGAAGAGGTTATTCGCGTTGTACAAAAATATATCTATGTGAACTATTTCTCCGGGATATTGGGGAATGGGTGTTTTAACCGGTATGAATTTTTGTGGTTGTCTCTCATATTTTTTTGTTTTGCAGATTTCGCAAGTTTTAACATAATTTTGGATGAGTTTATGCATCCCAGGGAAGAAGAATCGTTTAACGAGTTGTAGTGAATTCTCTTTTGCGTTACGATGCGCAAAGTTGTGAATGTTTTTTATCTCGTCAAGTTGGCGTTCTTCGTCCTCAAGATCTTCGACTCTTAATTGCGAGAATCTTGCTCTAGTTATTTTAGGATTAAAGTGGGTTTTATAAATTTCTTGGATGGTTCCCATAGTTGGTTCGTCTGTAAATATACCGTTCAGGACTCCGGGATTTAGAAATCTTAGCAATTTGTCTTTTAGAAAATCGATCGTGAATTGTTGTTCCACAAATATATGTCTGGTGAATTTTTCAAAAGGGACATTAAATTCATATGATGAATTCGGTCCGATCTGAAAAATCAGCTGGTTGCGGAACACATTAATTGGGGCCTCTGTGGAGGGTATGTACGAGCTGTCGTCGTCTTCTGCTGAATGTTGGGTTACGGTTAATGAGTTAATTTGGATTCTGGATAGTGCATCAGCCACCACGTTGGACTTTCCGGCTTTATAGAACATTTCGTAATCGTGTTCCTCAAGAAATGCCTTCCAACGTTTCAGCTTAGCATTATTGTTTTTAGGTGATAATGTGAATGTGAGTGGGAGATGATCTGTATAGATTTTTAATTTTGCTCCGTATATGAAGTTCCTTAAGTTGTGGAGTGCCCACACGACACCAAGCATCTCTCTCTCGTTGGTTGCATAGTTTTCTTCTGTGCTGGAAAGAGTTCGAGAAATAAAAGTTATTGGTCGTTCTCCATCTGGAAATTGCTGAGACAGAACTGCTCCCAGTGCGATATCTGATGCGTCTGTGGTGAGGATAAAAGGCTTCTCAAAATCTGGAAAGGTTAAGACGTCGTTAGATGATAATATATCTTTAAGTGTATTAAATGAGTTGATTGCTTCTTCGTCCAGTTTGATTGCATGGTTTTTTGATTGATTCTTCGGAATTTGGCGATGGCCATCCTCCCCTCTTAAAAGCTTTGTAAGGGGTTTCGCGAGTTTAGCGTAATCCCTTACAAAACGTCTGTAATAGCCAGAGAGTCCGAGAAAGGCTCTCAAATCCTTGAGGTTTTTGGGTTCCGGGTACTTCCGGATACATTCAACTTTTTTCGTGTTAGGCTTTAGTCCGTCTTCTGATACAATGAATCCTAGGAACTCGACTTCTGTTTTCAAGAATTCTGATTTGTCTGGTTGGATTTTGAAATTGGCTTTTCGTAATGTTTGGAGGATTATTTCGAGATTTTTTAGATGTTCTTCAAATGTTTTGCTAAAAATTATAATGTCATCTATGTATACGTGACAAATTTTTCCGATGTGTTCTCTGAGAACATCATCCATTACTCTTTGAAAAATAGAAGGAGCGTTCTTTAATCCAAACGGTAGGCGAATAAATTCGTACTTCCCGTTATTGACTGAGAACGCTGTTTTTTCGATGTCTTTTTCTGACACTGGTATTTGGTGAAAGCCTGAGGCCAGATCCAATGTCGTGAAATATTTGTTTGCTCCTAAGTTAGCCAAAACTGCAGATGTGTCAGGGATAGGGTACCTGTCGCTTATTGTTTTCGAATTTAATTTCCTGTAATCTATCACCATTCGGTACTTCTTTTCGTTAGAAGCGTCCAATTTTTTTGGGACGATCCACACGGGAGAATTATACGGTGAATGGGAAGGTCTGATTATACCGTCATGAAGTAATTTTTCCACTTGTTTGTTGACCTCTGATTTTAATGCTTGTGGATATGGGTAAGTTTTGCTGTATACTGCGTTTTCGTCTGTTGTTTTAATGTCTGCTTTTACTCTGGTAGTAAAGGGTAATTTTTCGTCTGGAGGTTGAAATAAATCTTGAAATTTCTTAAGTATTTTGTTGAGTTCATTTCTCTGGTATTCGTCCAGGTGACTATCGCGGATGTTGATCTTGTTTACTTCTTGTAGTTTGTATTGAAGTAAAGGGATTACAAATTGATTTTCCAAAATTAATCTTTCATTTGAAGTGTCTATGACTGCTTTGAGTTCCTTCAGGGTGTCGTGTCCTATTATTGCGTCAAAGGATTTTAGTTCCTTTAGGTGGAAGAATTTGATTAGGGCGTCTGAATAAGGTAAAAATAACTTTCCTCTTGAATATTTCTCTATTTTTATATCCCCGCCCACTGAGGATACATGGAATGTTTGTTTCACATTGTGTGAAATATTAGTGTGTTTTGGATGAATGAAATTTTTGTTTGAACCTGTATCGATTAAGATTTTGAGTGGTTTGTTGGCTTTGCCATAATAAAGAAAGTATGGTAGGGTGGATTTTATCCTAAAAAATTGAGCTCGGCATTGTTTTCTATGTCCTCTTCAGGAAGATCGCGTTCTTGGTTTTCGACTTGTCTCATGTAGCGTTGGTAAGTACTGGATTCTTCGGGATAATATTCTTCATCTTCTGACGGGCAGTAGTCTGCTCTTTCGTCGTTCTCGATTTCAACTGGTGGGTCTTCGTATTTTCCGGTTACCGTGTTAAAAAGTCTCGGACGTTTTGATGGGTTTGGTTGTTGGGGTCGATTACCATAATTAACTTGGTTTGTTCTAATTGACTGATCAACTTCCATAGGTTCTGGTGGGGGTCTAAATGGATTTCTCTGAGGGACTCTAGGCGGTTGGTTCATGTGTTGTTGTAGGGGTTGCCTAAAGTTATTGAAGTGTGGAGGTGGTCTGTTATTCTGGAAAATTGGTTGTGGTCTAAAATTGTGGTTGGGAAATACTTGTACTGGTCTGAATGGTACAGGGTCTCGTCTCGGTGCCATTCTAGGTGGTATCCTAGGTGGAGCGAGCGGAATCAAATTTCTGGGTGGTGTTGCCATTTCATGATGCCTAGGTCTGGTTAACATTTTTCTGCATTCTACATTCTGAAATGCAATACAGTAGCTGTAGGCTGCTGCCAGAGATGTCGGTTCGTAATTGCGAATAAATTTATAGACATCTCCGTCGAGACCTCTAATGAAGGCGTCTATAGCTTTTGTTGGTGATCAACAAGTTTCACCCCACACTTCATCCCTGGTTGGAGTCAACTATACAGTCCACTATATACATATACGAAAATAAGCGGCATACGAGAGATTGGCTACTCTATCCGAAAGCAAGCGGCACACGGGAACTGAAGACGGTCACAGCGGCAAATCACACACCAACCATCATCATCATCATCGTTAGCGTCGGCCAAACCCGCTACTGATAAGTGGTGGTGAGCCCTTATCACTACCGTGAGAGCAAGACTGATGACCTGCTAATCGAGGAGGATCGGTATCGGGATCAATCGGGATCAATCGGGATCAATCGGGAGGCGCAACGATCACTTCGGGAGAAAAACATCGCCGCTTGGACTCACTCCACCTTGGCCCACTTTCGGATCAGCAGCAGTCATCACTCCCATTTCGAACTTCAACAAGAGCGGCTCAGGAAGACCGCCAGGAATTTATAACTCATTCTTATATTAAATTAGCAGTTAAAAATATAATTATTAAATACACTTTCACTGTTTAATGAATAAAAATAGTGCGTTTAAGTAATTCGCGGAATAGAACAAGGTGTTAGTTTCCTTATTCATTGCAACCATCCAAAGAGGCGGATTGAGTTGCAAGGCATTCGGCGTGGTCCACGGCTGGACACAATTGGTAAAGTTATTTCGAGTGCGAGCGCAATCTCTGGTTAGGCCGCTAACGCGGCAATAACGCAAGCCCAGCATCCCTATTTCGTGTTGGACTGGAGGTAAATCCAACATATTGGTCCTTCGAGCCGGATCGAGGACTGATCCGGATCATCAAGGCTGGGCTTTCGCCATTGCATTTTGGAGCGACTCCTTCATTTACGGGACGACGCCATTTTGGGCGGTGAAGTTTATTGGAGTATTGGGGAACAAAGGTTGTTCCGCCATCGCATATTCTCTAACGCTTTTTATCCGCCATCGCTTAACTGGACATTGGCGCCAAGGGATTTTTCTCAGGTGAGTTGATCCACTACCATATGTCCAGCCGAAGCTTATCGTTTATGCAATACTAACACACGTTTTCGAACATTATTGCTTTGCACATCGAGTTACTTTACTGCACTGTCGGCATTTATATTGGATAACGGTTGAAGTTGGATAAAGCACACCACTAATTGGAAGGATTGGAAGGAAATAGTCTGAACCCTATCATTAAGAAGAGGAAGCGCAGAACAAGGTTCTCCAGGTTAGTGGACAATTGATGGTATATGTTCGCCGAAGCTAGGCTCGGATACTTCACAATTATAATAAAATATCCTCTTCGACGGTGCGTTGTGCTTTATACTATTCTACTCTATATGCGAGTCTATGAGGCTACTTACGGAGACAAGTTTATAATGTACGATACATTTGCTACTCGAACTTACTTTGTGATTTGCTGCGCTGTTAGTTTCTCCAGGTGAGATTCAACAGTATATGGCCAGCCGTGGCCTGGGCTTTTATTGATACTACATGCTTGCTTTCCCACCTCGATTTCCCGTTTCTATCGATCATTTGAGATTATTTTGGAACAAACCCACCGCATCGCCACTTAGTTCGCTATTGGTCACAAATTTACATTCGCTTGGAGTGCAACAATATATTCCGTCAGGTAAAATATAGAATAGTATATGCCTGGCGAGGCTAGGATCGTTCGCAGAATATTACACCACCTATTTTTTTCGCTTTTAACAATCGGTTACCATGCCAGCCGCCACTGGATCCGCTACAAAAAAGGCACCGTCCCTGAAGGGCTGGATAACGAAATTGAAGGAAATTCAATCATCCTTCAATGATATTTGGGAATTTGTGGAACAATTCCCGGATGGAAGCACTATCACTGAAATCGAAGTCCGTTTGCAAAAACTCGAGGAATTGTGGGAGAAATTTGGGGAGACACTTGTCGAGATTAAATCACACGACGATTTTCCACCCGAGAGTGGAGACGCCTACGACAAAGAGAGAAGAGAGTTCAGTAACCGTTATTATCGTGCAAAGCCGTTCCTGTTGGAGCGAATTAAGGAACACCAAGCTCCTCCACTGTTGGAACAATCCACCCATGCAGGTGATACTACAATGCAAGGTTCGCTCGACCACGTTCGTCTCCCGCAAATCAAACTGCAGTCGTTTGACGGGAACATTGATGAATGGCTAAGCTTTCGAGATTTGTTCACTTCTCTTATCCATTGTAAGGCGGATCTGCCGGAGGTTGAAAAATTCCACTACCTCAAGGGTTGCCTACAAGGGGAACCGAAGGGTCTAATTGACCCATTGCAAATTACTAGATCAAACTACTTGATCGCTTGGGATATGCTGCTAAAAAGGTACGACAACAGCAAACAATTGAAAAAGCGACAGGTCCAATCGCTGTTTCAGTTGCCAACAGTTTCTAAGGAATGCCACAACCAACTTCATGCTTTATTAGAAGGTTTCGAAAGGATAGTACAAACACTTGACCAGATAGTGCAACCGATTGAATACAAGGACCTACTTCTAACTAATCTTCTCACAACGCGATTAGACCCGATAACTCGCCGGGGGTGGGAAGAAATTTCTGCTACACAGAAAACGGATACGGTGAAGGAATTGTTGGAGTTCCTGCACCGTCGGACTCAAGTACTGGAATGTTTGCCTCCGAGAATGGTGGACACTAAGGGAGGTAACCAACTGCCACCCCAAAGGCAGAGGCCAGTGGTGGTTAAAACTAGTTACAGCACAGTGCAATCGTCCGGTATACGATGCACAGTGTGCTCGGCAAACCATTTACTATTCCAATGCGAGACATTTCAGCGGATGTCGGTGACAGAGCGTGATGCCCTCGTTCGCACTCACTCACTTTGCCGCAATTGTTTTAGACTCGGTCATCAAGCAAAAGATTGCCAGTCTAAGTATTCTTGTCGCTCGTACAAGAGTCGTCATCATACAATGGTATGCTTTAAACGGGAAAGGGAGAACACCTCCAAAAATCGAAGTACCACTACTACCGGTGCTACCCCAAGTGCAACTACGGGAAAACAACCATCCACGCCATCTAATTCGTCCCAAATAGTCAATATGGTGGCTACCAGCACATCAGTGTCAAATTCTGCAACGTATATCAAATCAACGGTTCTTCTGGCTACTGCAGTGCTTCTTGTTGAGGACGATCATGGCAACCAAGTACCAGCACGCGCACTTCTCGATTCAGGCTCTGAGAGTAACTTCATCTCGGAGAAGTTAAGTCAACGGTTGAAGGTAGACCGTAAAAAGGTGGATATTTCCGTTCTGGGTATTGGACAAGCAGCTACAAGGGTTAAACAACGGATTCAGGCAACAATTCGTTCAAGAATATCGGATTTTACACGGGAAATGGGCTTTCTCGTGTTACCTAAGGTTACGGTACATTTGCCAACGGCAACGGTAAATGTGAAGGGATGGAGTATTCCAGAGGGTATCCAACTCGCCGATCCCTCGTTCTGTGTGTCTATGGGAATAGACTTAGTACTAGGCATTGAGGCGTTTTTCGACTTCTTCGTATCTGGTCGAAAAATCACATTGGGAGAGCAGATGCCGTCATTGAATGAATCCGTATTTGGATGGGTGGTTTCTGGCGGGCTGTCATCGATCGAGCAGGCGCCACGTGTCAGCTGCCACGTGACTATGAAAGGACTGGATGAATTGGTTGCAAAATTTTGGGCTTGTGAGGAAATCGAGCTCAAAAGGTCATATTCAAAGGAAGAAGAACGATGTGAGGAAATATTTAAACAGACAGTACAGCGCGGCACTGACGGACGATATACGGTTGCGTTGCCAATGGTTGAGGATGCATTTACTCGTCTGGGTGAATCAAAAAATATCGCATTACGACGTCTCCAAGGAACGGAGCGGAGGTTGGCAAGGAATTCTGATTTGAAGCAGCAATATTTGGCATTCATGAGCGAATATATAGAGTTAGGGCATATGCGGTTGATTAAGGAGACCCAACGAGCAGCAGCAGAGCGATGCTATTTACCACATCATCCCGTGGTGAAGGAGGCCAGTACGACCACTAAGGTCCGCGTCGTTTTTGATGCTTCATGCAAGACCTCCGCGAATATTTCGTTAAACGAGGTGCTGTTGGTGGGACCGGTAATTCAGGAGGAGTTACGTTCGATTATATTGCGTTGCAGAACGAAGCAAATCATGTTGGTCGCCGACGTTGAGAAAATGTTTCGGCAAATCTTCATTAGGCAAGATGATAGACCACTGCAGTGTATTCTTTGGCGGTCGTCGCCCACGGATGAAGTAGCAACGTATGAACTTAATACGGTGACATACGGAACTAAGCCTGCCCCGTTTCTTGCGACACGAACATTAACCCAACTGGCAAGAGATGAAGGAGCACGATTCCCTCTAGCAGCGAGGGCGGTTATGGAAGACACCTATATGGATGACGTTATCACGGGGTCGAACGACCAGGAGGAGGCACATCAATTAAGGCTGCAATTGGATGCAATGATGAACAGTGGAGGATTTCGTCTTCGTAAATGGGCATCGAACTGCGCTGAGGTTTTACGTGAAATTCCGAAGGAGAATCTAGCGATAAGCGATGTGAGTGGTATAAATCTAGACCCAGACCCTTCTGTGAAGACACTAGGATTGACCTGGATGCCAAGAACGGACGTTTTCAGATTCCAGTTCAATATCCCGCCACTGGAAAGATATGAGGAGCTTTCTAAACGCCAAATCCTTTCGATCATAGCTACGCTTTTCGATCCATTGGGGCTCATCGGAGCTGTTATTACATCAGCCAAAATATTCATGCAACTATTGTGGACCTTGCAAACAAAGAAAGGGAGCAGATTAGACTGGGACGAACCGCTACCTTTGACGGTGGGTGAGAGTTGGCGGAGGTTTTATTCAAGATTACCTTTGCTCAACGAAATTCGCATCAATCGTTGCGTCATCCTCCCAGGAGCGGTGACAGTAGAACTTCATTGCTTTAGTGATGCTTCAGAAAAGGCGTATGGAGGGTGTGTCTACATCCGAAGTATGGATTCAACAGGGAACGTAGCTGTACAACTGTTGACCTCAAAATCCAAGGTTGCTCCATTAAGGTGTCAAACGATACCGAGATTAGAGCTTTGTGGAGCGGAGCTGGTAGCAAAATTATATGGCAAAATTCAACAGTCGTTGAAGCTCAATTTACCCACCTACTTTTGGACCGACTCTACGTGTGTACTGCGCTGGATTCAAGCAGTTCCTACTACATGGAGTACCTACATCGCTAACAGAGTGTCCAAAATACAAGGTCTAACGGAACCAAATACTTGGAGGCACGTTCCGGGAGTCCAAAACCCAGCAGACCTGATTTCAAGAGGCATCAGCGCAGAGGACATATTGCATAATGACTTCTGGTGGCACGGGCCATCATGGTTGGCTGAGAGTCAAGAGTTTTGGCCTAAGACTCTAATAAATCAAGTTGACGATGAAGCAGAGGAGAAGAAACGTCGGGCTGTAATAGCAGCCACAGTATCTTCGACAGCAGAATTTACAGACTGGTATCTTGGTAAATTTTCTTCCTTTTCAAAGTTACTGAGACATACGGTAATTTGGCTACGCGCCAGAGAAATGTTTCGCTCGAGAGGGAAAAGGTACCCATCAGGATTCCTCACAACGAAAGAGTTACGAGAAGCAGAACGAACACTTATCGAACGAGTGCAAAGAGAGTGTTTTTCGATGGAATGGGAAGCGCTTTCTAAGGGGGAAGCAGTTTCTCAGCGATCATCGTTGCGTTGGCTTAATCCCAAAATTTCTCAGGATGGGCTTATTAGAGTTGGCGGCCGTCTTCAGCACGCTCAGGAACCTTTCGATACAAAACATCCAATAGTCCTACCTGCGCGTCATCATCTAACGAAGCTAATATTTTTGTATTATCATGGGCGAATGCTCCATGCAGGACCCCAGTTACTTTTGAGCGTAGTAAAACTGCGCTATTGGCCACTAAGAGGAAGGGATGCAGCGAGACAGACGGTTCACAAGTGCCAAAAGTGTTTTCGAGCAAACCCAACTTCGGTACCGCAATTCATGGGTGATTTACCAGCGGCTCGAGTAAACGTGGCACGTCCATTTTCGAAAACGGGTGTGGATTATTTTGGTCCAATATATTTGCGACCTGCGCCCAGGCGACCAATAGTGAAGGCCTACGGTTCTATTTTTGTTTGTTTCTGCACAAAGGCTGTGCACATTGAGCTTGTGTCAGATTTGTCGACAGAAAGATTTTTACAAGCACTTCGCCGTTTTGTGGCACGGAGAGGAAGACCATCGGATTTGTACTCCGACAACGGTACGAATTTTGTCGGAGCTCGCAATAAACTCCAAGAATTACTGCGCTTGTTAAAAAATAAGGAACATCATGGAAGGGTAGCTAAATACTGTGCAGAGGACGGAGTTCAATGGCATTTCAGTCCCCCAAGTGCGCCACATTTCGGTGGGCTTTGGGAGGCGGCAGTTCGCTCGGCGAAGCACCACATCTTGAGAGTGCTGGGGGAGAACCCAGCTACATCGGAGGATATGAGCACGTTGCTCGTACAGGTGGAGGGATGTCTAAACTCTCGACCGATTACTGCCAGTTCCGAGGATCCCAACGATCTAGAACCACTCACCCCAGCACATTTTTTGGTCGGTGCCTCACTACAAGCACTCCCAGATCAGAATTACCTAGACATTCCAACCAACCGTTTAAAACAGTGGCAACTGGTACAAAGAAATGTTCAAAACTTCTGGATAAGGTGGAAAAGAGAATATCTATCGCAACTACAATCTCGCATAAAACGTTGGCGAGTACCTGTTCCAATTGAAGAAGGCAAGCTAGTCATCATTAAAGACGATAATTTACCCCCGCTACGATGGAAAACCGGCAGGATTCAAAAGGTCCATCCTGGCCAAGATGGTGTTGTCCGAGTAGTGACACTCAAAACCGCAACAGGCTCACTAACTAGGCCTGTAGAAAAAATTTGCATTTTACCTTCAGCAGAGTTTGACGAGGACGACGAAGGCTCTGGTCGAGTGAACCAATAAACCCTAATTTCCATCACACCCTGGTCGAGGAGGAGTTTTTTTGTATTCTTTTCAGAAATCTGGCTATTTCTGGGTGGGTGAGGATGTTGGTGATCAACAAGTTTCACCCCACACTTCATCCCTGGTTGGAGTCAACTATACAGTCCACTATATACATATACGAAAATAAGCGGCATACGAGAGATTGGCTACTCTATCCGAAAGCAAGCGGCACACGGGAACTGAAGACGGTCACAGCGGCAAATCACACACCAACCATCATCATCATCATCGTTAGCGTCGGCCAAACCCGCTACTGATAAGTGGTGGTGAGCCCTTATCACTACCGTGAGAGCAAGACTGATGACCTGCTAATCGAGGAGGATCGGTATCGGGATCAATCGGGATCAATCGGGATCAATCGGGATCAATCGGGAGGCGCAACGATCACTTCGGGAGAAAAACATCGCCGCTTGGACTCACTCCACCTTGGCCCACTTTCGGATCAGCAGCAGTCATCACTCCCATTTCGAACTTCAACAAGAGCGGCTCAGGAAGACCGCCAGGAATTTATAACTCATTCTTATATTAAATTAGCAGTTAAAAATATAATTATTAAATACACTTTCACTGTTTAATGAATAAAAATAGTGCGTTTAAGTAATTCGCGGAATAGAACAAGGTGTTAGTTTCCTTATTCATTGCAACCATCCAAAGAGGCGGATTGAGTTGCAAGGCATTCGGCGTGGTCCACGGCTGGACACAATTGGTAAAGTTATTTCGAGTGCGAGCGCAATCTCTGGTTAGGCCGCTAACGCGGCAATAACGCAAGCCCAGCATCCCTATTTCGTGTTGGACTGGAGGTAAATCCAACAGCTTTCTTATTATATGTTTCAATCAGAGCCTTTGATGCCTCTGGGTGTGTAAATCTGTCGTCCGTTTTAACCTGATTGGCGATTAGGGATAGTAATCGGTTTACCTTGTCGAAATACGTTTCCAGTGAATCGTTCTTTTGTTGCACGCTCATCAGTTGGTAGTCTAATGTCTCTAAGTCTCGTTTTTCGCCATAATATGTGAGAAGTGTTTTTTTATGACATTCCAGTTGATGCTAACATTGGAGGCTACCAGCGCATCGTTTGCCTCACCTTTGATTTTTCTGCGTATTGTTTTGCAGACCATGTGAAATCTATTTTGCTGTTCTATACTATGTGATGTGTTGGTTTGGTATAGCTTAACCAAACTGTCAACATCACAGAGCCAATTGTTTAATTCCCCTGGCTCACCAGTGAAAAATGGTAAGTCCTTTACTAAATCTGGAATCTTCTCAAAAGATTCTGGGTTTACCGCGGATCCATCGGGACGAGTGAATATTAGCGGTGGATCGCTGTAGTCAGGTGACGCTGGAGGGATATTTGCCGTTTCGAGAGCTGCGAGTCGGCTTAGGATATCGTCTACTATGGGATTCTGAGCCATTTTTATTTTTATATTTAATTTCTTGAACAATTCGTTCAATTCTTCCAGTTTGTTTAAGGCTATTTTTTTTTACTCTTGGTTACTATCGCTTAATATTCTTATATATAATTTTACTTTCACTTTTTCACTTTCACTTTATTTTTACTGCTTGTTTTTTATTTTTAAGAAAAGGTTTATTACTTACAGTACTAGCCTGAGCATCCTGTGGGTATGCCACGGGATTGCGGGACACGTAGACTCCGTTTTCGATCCTTCTTACAGGGAAAATCTGGAGATCTTCTTGAGCGCCTGCTCAGATTGTTATCGAGTCCTATTACCTCAGCTCGACCAATTGCCGGGTTGCAATTGAAACCAGGTCGAGTCGGGACCGATAGGTGACTTCCTTCCTTCTCGGTACGGTCGGTAGATTCCTTTTTTGCCGGGACGAGTGGTTAGCTGTTCCGGATACTTGGGGACCGATTCGTACGGCTGCTTCTGCGATTGGGATAGGTTTCGCTCAAAGTGCGGATGTGAAATCCTCTTACAGTTTCACTATCCGGTGTTTGATGGTAAAAGATGTTCACTTCACTCTAACGTTGTGATACTTCTTTTTGGTTTCGACACTTTAACACTTTTGAACTTAATTTCACACTAAGGTCCCTATTCGGGCGCCAGTTAAGACTTCCCTTAAGGGAAAGTCGAAAAAATATATTTTTTATCGGAGCTGAGCTCCTTCTTTATTTGGTGCTAAGTAAGAACTGATTTACAATTGACTCTTAACCTACGAAGAAACCTCGCGTTGTGGTCAGCTCCGTCTAGAACAAAGGGGGTATTTGTATGCATTGCTGATAGCTAGACGATGGTGTTATGCTTATGTTGCATTTCCTGTAGATATCGTTTGGGTGGTCTGGGAAAGATTGTTGTGGTTTCCGGAATGATCTCAACTCGTCTGGTGAAATTGCAATAACGTTGTTGCTCGTTGCTAACTCTCTAGTGTGGAATGTTCCGAACAGTAGTTGGAATGGTAACTTGCAACAAAGACGTTGCAACTAAAAAAAATTCCAATCGATCTGCGGTGGCCAATTACCCCAACACGGGGAGGTGCCCCGGTGAAGTTACTCAAATCGGATAAAATGGGAAAATTGCACGCTGCACTCACGCCCTTCTTGAGTAACGCGGTCCTCTCCTATCTCGCAACCGACGAATCGATTGTCAATTATCTTCCATACCGAACTCCGCCGCTGAGAGCTCTCGGTTAATCCCCGTAACGCGCCGAGATTAGAGCAATGCATCTGAAGCGGCCGTTGGCAATTCATAACCATTACCATATTCATCCAAACGGCCAATTTAATGAAAAAGGCAAACCTAATTAGGGTTATTTTTTTGATTTTTTGTTTTATTTTTTCTACCCTCGTTCTACCAGATGTAACATCGAAGCAGTTGGCAACAATAGCCAGTACGGGTTCATCGCTGTCGATTGCGAGCGAACAGCACTTACGGGTGGCATTCCGGCCGGCTTACCGATCATCGCCTTTTCGCATCGAAGCAGCGGTCTTAGCTCGATCCTCGTAACATGTTTCCCTAGTAAAATGACCGAATTTTATACACTAAAGCTATCTTCTTTCAGGACCTATCACAACTGAGTGCTTCAATAAGAAGATTGGACTTTTCGGAAAATGCAATCCGGTCGCTTCCAGAGAAGGTCTTCTCCATGATTGGGGTACGTAAAATTAAATCAATCCATCATCCCAGAGTAACATTATTGCATTTATTTGCAGGAGTACGTCACGGAACTACGACTGGGCCACAATCTGTTCGGCGATAACCTGAACCCGATTTTTTCCACCACTGAACTGCAGACCCTGAAGAATGTCAAGATTCTCGACCTTTCCTACAATCAGTTAATGGCGTTGGATGAGGGAATTTTCGTCGGCTGTCGGAGATTGCAGGAAATTCTACTGGATGGGAACAAGCTGTCTACCGTGCCGGCGACTTCATTTAAAGACCTGCCAGCGCTGAGGGTCATCTCGCTAAGAAACAATTTGATCGAAAACGTTTCCTCTGAATCTTTCACCCTCGCCAACAAGTTGGAACGAATCGATTTACGCTACAATCGCATCCACAGCTTGAAACCGAACGCCTTCGCCAATTTGCAAGCCATGAAAGAGCTGCTACTAGCAGGGAATTTGATCAGTACAGTAGATGAGCGCGCCTTCATGGGGGCAGATTCAATCCAGAAGCTTGACTTGTCCGACAATTTAATCGGCGAGTTTCCAACTTCTGCTTTGAGCTCCATCGAGTCGCTGAAGGTGCTGAATCTCTCGCTCAATAACATCGACAAACTTGAGTACAAACATTTGCAACAGCTTAGAAATTTGCAAATCCTGGATATCAGTAGGAATGTGATAGCATCCGTGCTACCGGGAACGTTCCGTGAGCAAGCGCTGTTGAAATATCTGGACCTCAGTCTCAACTCACTGCGAACGATCGAGGATGATGCCTTCGAAGGGTTGGATAACCTCCAAACGTTGATATTGCGGGATAATAACATCTTCCTGATACCTGGAAGCGCTCTTGGCCGATTGCCGCGTCTCTCTAACCTGTACCTAGATTTCAACCGAGTGGCTGCGCTTTCCTCCAGCATTCTGAAATCGATCCAACCGGAAAATATCAGATATCTTTCGCTCTCACGAAACGTGATTCGTGAGCTTCCACCGAACAGTTTTACATCGTTCAAAAAATTGATCTATCTAGACATTTCTGGCAATAGTTTGGGTTTGATCAGTGAAGACACATTCGCGGGGTTGGATAATACTTTGTTGGAAATTAAGATGTCATACAATAAGATCTCATCCTTCCGCAAGATAGTTCTGCCGAAACTACGTCGGTTGGATATTAGTTCGAACAGCATCGACGATCTCGCTGTGGATGCATTCCACGGTTTGGGCAACCTTCTCTATTTGAATATGAGCACAAATGAACACATTGCGCAGATCACAAGAACCATGATCTATCCTCTCAACAAACTCCAGGTGATCGACATCAGCAACTGCGGACTGAAAACCCTGCAATCCGATCTTTTCCACAACAACACCGAACTAAGAATCATTCTCCTAAGTCACAACCACCTGAAGGTGGTAGAAGAGAACACTTTCATGATTCTGAACAATTTGTTTAGTGTCGATTTATCGAACAATGAAATCGTAGCTATTCGACCTCGAACATTCATCAACACAATAAACTTGCGCACACTGAATTTGCATGGCAATAAATTGAAGGAGTTTAAAGCCGATCACTTCACTAGCGAAACCGCCATGGAGGTGCTCGATCTGTCCGGCAACGAAATCAGTAGCTTTGCAGTAAACACATTCAAGATTCATCCACGATTGCGTCGCATACTTTTGGGTGGAAATCGCATCCAACGGTTCACCTCCGATTTGATCAACTCGTTGGATTTCCTTGAAGTAATTGATTTGAGTAAAAATCAGTTAACAATAATCGACCAGCTAGACTACGCCCGGATGCCTAATTTGCGGGAGTTGTACTTCGCAGGTAACGAGCTGGAACAGGTGAGCGATATGGCGTTCCACAATTCGACACAGCTGCAGATCGTCGATCTCAGCCAGAACAAGCTAGAAAGACTCACGGAGCGTGCGTTCGACGGAATGTTACGCCTGGAGAGGTTGGACTTGAGCCACAATATGCTACAGGAGCTTCCGGAAGGAGTATTCGACAAAAGTCGCATTCAGAAAGTTGAACATCTGATTCTAGCTAACAACAGCTTCCGGTTGATTCCATTCAATGCGCTGAAGGATCAGTCGGATAGTATTTACACGTTGGATATGAGTTATAACCAGTTGAAGGATATTCCGACGTCGAACACGTACATGGTTATGGTTAACATCAAGCATATAGATTTTTCGTTCAATCCTTTATCTGAACAAGCCATCAAACTGTTACTAGAACAACCGAAGACGGCGAGGAAGCTTAACTTGGCCCACACCGGAATCGAACGTTTGCCCATCCTAGAGACACCGTATCTGCAAGTGTTGAATCTATCGATGAACAACATTACCGTTGTGAATGATCGTGTATTTGATAAAACTACTCTGCTGGAAATTCTCGATCTTTCGTCCAACAGAATAGAAAACATCGATCCCATGAAACAGGTTTGGCCCAAGTTAGGTTTACTGAATTACTTGGATTTATCATTGAACCCGATCAAAACGATCATGGCTCATGCGTTCGATGCACTTGCAGCTCTTCGGACTCTCAAAGTTAGAGATCTCTCGGAAATCACTCGTCTCGAGAAGAATGCTTTCAAACCGCTCAGCAGTTTGTCGACCTTAGAAGCGTACAACTTCGTTAAACTGGGTTATATAGATTTGCAAGGCATCTTACAGGAACTTCCTTCGCTGGCATCGATTGACATCGAAGTCAAGGATTCGGTGTTGGAATCTGATCAGCTTCAGGTGATAGACCATCCAAAACTAAACCATCTCGGACTGTACGGACACATGTTGCAAAGTATATCGTCGGGAAGTTTCGCCGGGCTGCGAAACAAAATGCTTAGCGTAACTTTACGGAATACATCCCTGACTTCACTACCACCAGCATTGCTACTGCCATTGCCACGATCTTCACATATAGATTTGGATATTTCGGGTTCAAAAATAACAACTCTCACCCAACCATTCCTGAGTTCTATGGACGATCGGAAGAACAGTCTAGCGATCGCAGGATTAAGCGCTAATCCAATTCAATGTGACTGCCAAGCAAGAGCGTTCCGCAGGTGGATAATGGCAGCTAAAGTAGCAGATGTTCGCTGTTCGACACCGGAAACTGTACAAGGCCGTTTGTTGGTAGAGGTAGGCGATAACGAGCTGGTTTGTGATCAGAAGAAGCCTACCACAACAACCTCACGCACTTCTACGATCACGTTCACGAATTACACATCAATTTACACTCAAGTCATCACGAAAGCTACCCCGACTACCGAGCAGGATATCATCTGGAGTGTAGCACCAACGACAAAGGCGAAGGCCAAAACCAAAATGCCTCCGCGTACTCAAATGCCAATCACCAACGATGACACGCTGATAATTGGAATCGTGGTTGCGGTGATAGTGTTCATATTCTTGGTGATTCTCATCAGTTGCATATGCCGAGTTCGGTGGAGTAATGACACCTATCGTGGACCACCGATTGGCTTATCGACTATGCATCCGAACGGCATGCAGGTGAACTATAAAAACAGCAAGGGCGCTCCCATTTATCCAATGGTGGCCCCCTACGGCCAGAACTATGCAACGTTGCCGTACAAGCAGAGTTCATCGCCAGACGCCCAACCGCGGCCCAGTTACTCAACGATCGGACGAATTCCCTACCAGTACCAAACTCAGCACGTGATGGCTCCTGGTTCCCATCACTCAGCAGCATCCCTCCACTCAGTTCACTCTGGCCAGAATCCCTACATGGCTTATCAGGACGATAAGGCGTACCGATAGTCTTTACGCTTCCCTTTTACTCTTTATTGAGATTTTCTTTTAGCCTCTAACTTATTTATAACTGCTAAGTACAATGTTCTTTATTTTAAATGAGACTAATCGTAAAACAAGCGCATAAGCCAACTGCCAACGTCTTGTCACTACGAGACAACAAAAAAAAATGCAAAATATGTGTGTGTGACAAAAAAGTCAAACTACTGAATAAAATGCTCAAAACAATTTAGTTAGGTAAACCAAGTGTTGGTGGAATTTTCTCCACCCGCGAACAGAAAGCGAACGTTGAATAGCTCTAATGGAAGGCAGAATAATTAGTTGAACTGGTCTCTGTGTGGTGCTGGAACGAAAACGAAACACACTGAAGTCACTACGACGTAAGAAAGCCACACTTTGTTTCTGTACTTTTTTCGTTTAAAAATAAATAAAAAATGACAAATGTAAGAATATAGTTTCGCCATGCTGCTTTAATTTTCTCATTGTTTCTGATAAATCACAACATGATTTCGATTTTCGTTGCCGATTCGGAACTGGCAGACCCATTCCCAGCTTTGCTCGCTGGGGAACTTCACGTCGAATGGCATCGGATCGGTATGAATGCCTTTCCCATCTCGAGGTCCAATGATGATCACATAGCAGCCGTTGAAATTCCTCACATACTCACGAAACGCACAGCCATCGTTGAAATAGCAAAACATCAAAGCATGCCAACCTTGGCTAACATCGCGCAGTGCTTCCGCAAACTGCATGGGAATGTACGTTGTCGTTGCATGCTTTGATCTCCACCAATTTTCGTCCTTCTCAACGCCGGCGATGTGAATACCTGTCGCACTAGTTATCAGCCACTCCAAAAGTCCTGTCCCGCAGCCAATACTGAGCACTCGACTAATACCTAGCCTTGCGAAGCAGATTTGTATTCGTTCTAGGTCCTCCTGCAAGGGCCAAACCCACAGGAACTTGACTCGTTCTTCGAATGGTGCCTCCTGACCGAATTCGATCACTTTCCTCCAGTCCTTGACTGCGATGCACTCATTGATTTCACGCTCCACTTGCGAACCATCGCTCTTCAGATCCATTATTAATAATGAAAACGGGGGGAAAAAATTATACACTTGCGCGTCTATTTCTCGAAACGATGGATTACTCTGCGCAGGTATGGGTGCTCTCACCTCACCTAGTCGAGTTCGTGAAAATCTGCGATGTACGCTTACGCCAATGAACTTCAGAAAAATTATTTATAGAAGGTAAATTATTGCTACCGCTATTGTTAGTAGTATTTGCCGCCGCCGAAACAGCTGTTGATTCAGACGGGGGTGGAGGCAGCCGCTCGATTACAACCGCTTCTGCCGGGCTGCTCGTTTGCGTTGGTGTTTGGTCAGCTACCTCAAGACTATCCTCGTCGTCATCATTGTCGTCGTCTTCTTCGGCGCTGGGTTGAAGAATTTTGCGGTAGATTTCTAACGGATCGATTCTAGTGACTGGCTTGGGGAGGGGTTTCGTTATCGGTGCTTTTGTGCTGGTTGGGATTGTTGAGCTGCTTCGCAGCGGTTTAGGTTTCCCTATCACTTTAATTACACTAACTCTGTTCGTGGCAGCGGTGGGCTCAACTGGTGTCACCGTTGTTTCCGATTGTTTGAGTTTTAAACCTTGTTGTGCATCCTTCTTAATAGTGTCGAGCTGATTTCCAAGTTCATTTCGAAGAACGATTCGGCTGAGATCTGACTCGGGATGAAAACTTTTCGCGTGCCTAATGATGTTGTCTTTACGTGAACTGGAGATTCCACATACATCGCACTGGAACTCTTTAAGAGTCACGTGCGTTTTTAGGTGCCGTTCGAGATTTCTGGCATCCACGAATTCCTTATCGCAGGTTTTGCACTGGAAGTTTCTCGTTCGATGGCTGAGCATGTGGAACTGCAGGGCATTGTTTCTGTAGAATGTTTTAGCACACTGGGTACAGGAGAACTTCTTCTCCCTGCTATGCAGCACCTTGATGTGCTTGACTAGGTTTCCCTTCAGACTGAAGGTCAGCTCACATTGATCACATTTGTACCGGTTCGCTTCCAAGTGGCTCTTCTTGTGCTTCGTCAATGTCAACTGTGAGCTGAATTGCTCTGTGCACTTGTTGCATCTAAACATCGCGCTCGCGCTGTGCTCCTGCAGATGAAGATCAAGATCGCGTCGATGCTGATAGGTTTTCCCACAGTGCTCACACGGAAGTCGCCGTTCCTGGTGGCTCTCTTCGTGAAACATCTTATGCGATTTTGAACTGAACGTACGCTCGCAGCACCCGCACTTGAATGGTTTTAGTTTTGGGTTGTGGCAGTGCTCGTGGTAATGCCGAGCCGACCGGGTTTTCAGTGGCTTTCTGCAGGTGGAACATTCTGCTGTCGACGTCATGATTTTTGCTGTTATTGTTTACTGTGGCAGTAGTGAAACAAACTAAATTCATTGCTTAGTGAATCATTGATAAGCGTTACACTTTTTACCACGATAATAAAGAATAGAACGAGTCGAAAACAAAGTTAAACCTATTGAATAATTCTAAACACTAGCAAAAAATGAATAATAGTTACAAAATACGCAAACACAATTATTGCTGTCCTCGGTGAACTGTCACTTGTGATGCGCAACGACTGCAGCAACACCCTGTGCTAATGTTGACTAGAGCTTGCGTAGTCATCGATGAAGAGCGCGTGAAAGAGAGTGAGCAATTTAACGACGAAACAAAAAGGCAGCAGCAAACGTGAAAACATTTGTCGACAAGAGAGTCAGCGCTTTGGACGAAGACGACGTCGACGACCGTCCCGTCCAGACAAGGGAGGCTAGGACAGCACAAAGCCCGTCCGATGCCGATCCGTGTATAATCGAAGAGCAGCAAGGCAGCACACACCAGGTGCTTCCGCTCGCGGTCTAGAAAATTACCAAATTTTGTAGTTTAGTTAGTCGCAATGTGTGAATAATTACGGTTAAACGGTGCAAAAATGCAACATGTTCGAATGTAACACCAGTTCGCGAGTGAAAAAGTACTGCATCACAGTAGAAGGACCGTGTGTAGTTAGTGAAAAAGTTTTCTCTCCCTCGTCGAATGATCTTTTTTTGTTCTTCTGCTCCGAAGAGGAAAAAAGAGCTCATCGCCGCCGTCGCCGTCGTCGTCGTCGGCTAGCAGCCGCAGTAGTAGAAGTAGCAGCACAAGCAGAAAGCAAAGGCAGCCGCAGCAGAAGCAGTACCTCTGCTTTGCTGATGAAAATGTAGCCCATTTTTGGCTGAAAAAGGGCCGAAAAGCGTGAAAAAGTGTGCAAATAGTGAAAACCAATAGTGTGCATTAAAAAATATGTGCAACATCAGTGCAGTGACGGTGCACGAGCAAGTGAACAATTTTCTGTTTCCTCGCAGGCAGGAATTCGAGGTGGAAAAATCAATACTAATATAAAAATTAACAATGGCGGCTGTTTAGTTCGGGGAGGAGCTTTAAGTAAGTTTCGGCTATCAGAATTGAACACCTATTTCGATAAGCAATTTGCAGGGCAGAATCTCTGAATCGGTGGAAATAAAAAATTAAACTGACTAATTTAAATCCGGATGAGTAAACATGAAGTGTCGCGAAAAATTTTCCATTTTTTTTAGATTTGTTCGCCTCGAAATCTGACAAACAGTGGAACACCCTTATAGCTTTGGAACCCCCGAAAGCTTGTGTGTATTGAAGGGGTTTTTCTCAGTTTTTCACTTGAAGTGCATCGGCGCCTGCAGGAAAAAAAACAAGATCATCATTATTTTTTTGTTCCAATTTTCCGTGCAATATTTCAGTGGAGAAAAGTCGTCACATTTATCGCACAAATTAAATGATCGATGCTGTAGAAGAGAGCGGACAAAATATTGATTTCATTAGTCATATCGTTTATCAACAGCATAATTACTCATTCTCTGCCGGTAGCGACTGCCAAAATGAGACATTCGAACTCAATGAAGAATAAAATGGATACAATCGTTCGTCAATTGGACATAATTGATGCTGATTGCTCTAATGTTTTCCTCTTTTGGTGTTTCTTCTTATCTTTTCCAGATCGATTCCTCATAGAATAAAACCTACACAACATGGTGATATGAGTAACTTACACAAATAATTTAATTGATATTAATAGCGAAAAAAAAGATTAGCAGCTGAGAAGAGTATAGCTACTAGCAATTGACAAATTAAGAAGACAAAACAAAGTAGTAGCAAATCGACAAAACAACAATACAAGGAAAACACGAGGAGCTTTCGATTTTCTCATTTCTAAAATGCACAGCATGTTTAAGCAAACTAGCGAAATTCAGCGTAAAGTCGAAAGGGTCAAACTATTAAACATTTCGCTCAAGCCGTTCATTTTGTCTCGTGATTATTTTAACATTCCTGCATCATCATTTCTATCATCGACGTCGTTATTGTTGCTCCAATCGTCGTGGTCGTCATCGTCATCGCAGCAACGGCAAAACACAAAAGGACACCGTGCTGCTGCTGCTGCTACTAGTACGCCACACAACACCAGTAGCAACAAAGCGATACTGTATAAGTTGATTGTTCAAACTTTGTTGGCCTTGTTCTTGGTAACAAAATGCTGTGACGCAGCTAAGCAAGATGGTAAATATGATAGCAATAGAAATTGTTTTTTCCCCCATCTCTACATAAAACTTGGGTTGATTGTGGATCGCGAGAGTGAGAAGGAGGCCTTCGCACATTGTCAGAAATATCTGCATAATGGAATTATCACAGAAAATTAAAATTGAGCCATTATGATTCAATAACCCGTGTCAGTGTTTGCTTGCGTTAATGTTGAACAGATGCCTTTCACTCTTGCACTCAGCGCCTATTATAGTTGGGGACGTTGAAGTGATGATCTGTCTGAATCATTCGATGGCAAACGGGGAAGGGGAATGTTCCACAAATCATTGCTTGTAGCATTCGACATCTTTCTATGGTAGTACACGTGCTGAGGTATTGTAACACTAGAATTATTCACCTATTTCTAAACCTTTACTCTTCGAGTAAACAAACGACAGTGAGCGGTATTGATAGCGAGCGATTCACAAACACAAAACATGTAGGTGACATCATTTGGAGTTTTAATTCTGAATAAGACAATTTATTTGCTTAACGCGATGTCATTTCATTAGGCGTGTGAATCAAATGGTCAAGATGTAGTTCTGTTTAATGTTACGTGACATTGTATCTTGCTGATAACGTAGATTAACATTTACCTGCGACAAGTGGGCAAAAAGCATTAAAGTATCAAGTATGAAGGTCACTACCCCAATATTTAATATGCCAATTGTTAGTGAAGTAACCTGTGGCAGCATCTACTAGATAACTATTACACAGAGACTAAGTGTCGATTCGATCTTCCGTAGAATTTCGTATGAAATATTTTTTATGCATCGAAAAAAGCTGCTTCCATGTGAGCCGATATTATTTCCAGAGCATTTTTGTGGCAGAAGTTTGCTATAAGTGAGCAGTTTGTGATTGAACCAGTTTATCAATGAACTAGAACACCCGGGCTTGACAATTAAAAATTTTGTCCGCCAAATAATTAAAAAGCAGGTTGAAGCGCCCGGAAATTTGTGCCTGTTTAAATCTATTTCTAACCGAAAAACGTTGATTATCTAACATAAATAAATAATAAAATCCGGTAAAAACGCTATCTAATGAAAATATACTTGCAATCATTTAGTCTATATCTGTGACGTCTGTGTTAGGGAAACAATTTTTCAGAGTAAAAAAACTGAATAAAACTTGCAATTTGGGTCAAATGTAAAGTTTACTTGCCATCAAAAAGCAAAACCTTGGTGCTACATTCCGATTCGGAACTTGACCTTCTGTTTACTATACACAGACTTCGCAGCCAACCGTTAAGTGTACAAACAATTGCGGGGCTAGCGCTACGATCCTACTGACACTAACAGTCTCTCCCGAGTCAAGACTCGAACCTACGATGACTGGCTTGTTAGGCCAGCTGGAGAGGTCAATATTGTGAATTTTTTTAAAACTGATATATGATTACTTTTGGCCTAAAACGTAAAACGTGATTGAAGTGAGGTAGATATCTTGTACCATTTTCGAGTAAGGAAGAAAAGCAATCCGCGTAAAAAACACCTTACTGTATACCATCAGTCCATGTTTTTGGTGCTTTCTCACCGTGAGATAAGGTGGCCACTCAAAATCAATATTCGTTCTACCGGTTTTCACAATGTTTATGCCCTTAAAAGAATATGATGCACGTCGACTTTAGAAATTTCATTTATAAAGCTCTGCGCTTTATTGCTTTCTTATCCTTTTTCTCGCTGTTGACCTCCTGTTGGGTTTCCAATGCTTGTGTATTAGGGTGCCAATGGAATGTATGGGAGAAATTTAGCCTTCGAATTTTGTTTAGCGGTAAGAATCGTTTGTATACTCAAAAAAGTCCCCATGTAAAATTTGACCTCAATCAAACTTTGAGAAAAAGTGCCCCAAAAGAATCATTGGTGGAACGAATACTCTGATTAAATAGCTGTCACACAAACATACCGTTCAACACAAAAGAAAACCTTTGAAAAAAATCAACTAAATTTGTAGCTACTCGGGTGCTAAAAAAATCACTTGGAAAACAGATGCAAACTTCTTAAAATAGGTTCGGGGTGATAGGAATAGTGTTTCTCGATCGAAAACTTCAATTACTTATTGTTAAAGTTTGCTAAATCACTTATATAATCTGAAAATAAGTGCTGACAGAGAAAAAAGTGAACAAAGTGTTATGCTTATGATTGTATTTCACATTACACATTTCGAGTATTTCGTCTTAATACACAGCCGGCTCAATGAGCTGCTTAGTATATGTTCCCTACCGTATGCTATATGCAAAAAATGCAAATTTGCTATGAAATATTCATTCACTATTGAGAAAAAAAATTGAACTTTTTGTTAAAGTGATCAAACGTCCCGAGATGGGTCCCGCATGCCTTTGCAATGTTGTAATTTCAATAAATTTGAGTTATGTCGAAAAAAAATCGATATTGAGAACCGTCCAAATGAAAATATGTGACATCTGGTGGTTCAAAAACGTCTTTCTGGAACTTGAAAATGGAGTTTTTAGGCTCGAAACTTTCCCAGAAAGTCGATTTTTTTGGTAACACCAGATCTTGATGTTTAACGAATTTCTAAAACATTTAGCAAATAAAAAATTGGGATTTCATCATCATACGTTTCATGAACTTCATCAGTTAAAAAAAGTGAAACTTTTACCGCTTTGAGGCATCACTTCCCAAAGTCCGATTGAGCTGAGCTTTGCAACATTGTTCGAGAATACGAAACTTTAAAATCAAATTTTTCCCATACAACTCATTGCCACCCTACTATGCACGAGTAATTTTTGACTATTTTGAAGATAAGTTTTGCTCGGTATTATAGAATTAAATTGGTGCTCTAACTAACATTCAAAGTTTTAGTTCAAACAGCAAGTTTTATTCAGGAACTCTTTGAAACTCTTGTTCTTTCATTTATTTCAGGTTGAAATGCAAAATAAACTAATTAAAAGGCTCTAGAATAGCTTTTATTTTTGTAGCTACTGGTTGTTTTGGATATGGATAAAAATCTGAGAAATCTTTGAGTGTACGCAATTTGGCGGCAGACGAACGCCACCGCAATCCATGTTCACGGACAATGTGAATGGATACGCAATGGGAGACCATTTTCCATTTTCTTCAAAAACCCAAAAAAAAAACGCCACACAGCTTTTGTCAAAAAGCAAAATATGCCTATTCGGCTGATCAAGCTTGATTTCATTCAACGCAGGTCGTGTTCCGAACCTCCGCTGTAGAATTCGACTAAAACCAACAAGTAGTTTTACTGTTACCGGCAGAATTAAACCATGTCATACAGAAAAAAAGACTTTCCCTGTGTGAAGTTTGATTTCCCGATGATTTGAAATTCCTGTCTTTTTCGCCACCCTGGTAAAAACACTTCCGATAGAGCGACCCATTTGCATCAAGTCTGAAATCCTGAAACTCTAGAAAATGATGTTTTCAATTGGCCCCGATGAATAAACCTATTGGTTTTATATTTTTCTACAGGTACATTCATTCTTAGGGCTCAAACTATATGGAAAAAAAATTGTTTCGGTTGGTTTAAAGTCAACTGTATTTAGCTGTAATTTTTTTATCCTTATGAAGTTCAATAATCAAAAGTGGGTATCAAAGCTAAAACCAAATACCTTTGAATTTTTCTGAAAAAAAAAAAATATTGCTAAAACAGTATTGCTCTAAAAAAATCTTGTACGTTTTAGCTTTCAAAGACAGACTGTGCGAGCTATTATCAATAAAAAACATCCATTCCACCAACAAAAAAAAACGTCATAAGTTCTACTGATTTTTCACAAAATGTACTTTAGTACAATGAAAAAAAGACGTAGTCCTCGTCAAAAATGAGATGTTCTATTCAATATCAAAATTATTCGATCTAAGTCAATGCATTGCATAACGGCGATGACGTTGCTAAGCGTGAAATCTGAAATCTCTCTCTTGCGAGACAAAGAGCTATGGTGTACTTTCTCACACGTATGGACATCACGCACAATAATTACACAGCAGAGCTATCTGCGGTGCGTTTTACAGTTTAATTCTTGAGAATGGCAGAAGAGGAAAAGCGATTGGGAGAAAAAATAGACTGCGTTGCTCGTGCCGGTCGAGTTTACTCTCGAATTCGTGTCGAATTCGTTTTCGCGGTGTAGCTACACGAGGACTACACTTTTGCCCGATAGTTTTTTTTTTCACTTTCGGGATTACTCGCCAGTGGACACTGGGGTGTACTTCTGCGTTTTCTCTGTAGAGTAATTCATTTGTTTCTATCAGTTGTGGGGTGAACTAGAAGTGTGTTTGTCTCTCTGGAAGCTGGTTGAGGCACTTTGGAGTGGAGAAAGAAGCAGTGTGGTAAGGTCACATGGCTTTTGTACTTTTAGATACGCATCACATCAACGATAATTTTGCGTTATATTTTTTAATAGATTGCTTAGAATTCGGAGATATTCTAATTCTTCTTCTATCATCGAAATTTGGTACAAACACCGAGCCCAATTCCTATATTATGCATATAAATTTTTATTTATTCTGAATCACAACTGTTAAAAAATTACCGAGCAAAATTTACAATCCTAAGACTATTAAAATAAAATAATGATTCATGGGCTAATTTTTCTTTGAAGCAACGATTTGTGAACAGGTCAAACCAACCTCAGATTTCACCAGTCCACCCAGGATACCAAATACCGAATGCAATCGAATGCGTTGGCTTATATATTTATTTATTATTTTTCCACATATTCAACACCAGCTTTACAAAGCGGCTCGGGGTGCGCTTTTCCAAAACGATGGGAGGGACGATGGTTTCAATCCGGGGTACAACAGGAAATTACTATAGAAGGATCAACTTTAAGTACTAGAGGAAGATGTATCGCTAGTGAGGGAGACAAATTTTTATTAGTGAACGAGTAAGTATTAGCTTTAATTTTTTTTCAACTGCTTCCATCACATTGAACATTAACATTAAATCACCTGGTTTCTGAGGTCTATCACACCCCTCCCAAGGTTACCTACATCGTGTTTAAAGTGTACTTGTTTTTTTTTTCTCTTTTTTTATCTCATACTTGAAACAACCACAGAAAAGGATGTCATCGATGCGTTGTAATATACCAGAAGCATATAAACATACTACAGTATAAAGAAAGTGAGTGTGAAGATATGTATACAGGCCAGTTGAATCCGGCTGCAATGCCTATTCATAGCGTTTTGAAAAGTGATCATAGTCGGGGGGCTCATCCCAACATGAACGGGCATTCACGATTATCGTCATCGGACCCGTATATACGGTCCAATGAAGATAGCGACAATTGTAAGCAACGACTTTATTTTTATCTATAGCCGATAATAAGTACTTCTAAATGGTTTTCTTTTGAATAATGTACTACCCTTTTTTCGTTGGATTTCGTTCTACTATAAAATGGTTCTTTGGTTTTTGTTTTTTGTTTTGTTTCTATTGTTTACGTTTATGTTTCTGTTACTGTCCTTTCTCACCTTAGAGTCATATGTTTTTTCTTGTACCACGAGCTAGAGACGTGAAAGTTTGATAATTTTCTTAAACTATCTCACATGAATTGCCGCGAGAAAAGAATAACAAAACGGAAAACCAGAAGGATTTATGTTACAAGCAAGTGTCCCTATTTGTAGTTACTAACAAACTGATTATCACGGTTGTGGTAGTATTCAATATTTAGTCTGGCGCATACTTACACATAGCCACATGTACACACCATTTTTATTATTGTCCCCCTGTCGCTTTCCATTCTGTTTACTTAGAAGCACTGCAGGACGAATCGGCTGTGCGGGTCGCGCTACCCTAGAGTCATTTACACTAACCAAACCAACCCACCCCATTTTTTTTTCTTTTGCTTCCTACAAGATCCTACAACTGAGGGGGGAGAGAAAAAAATATGAAAACCAATTCTTGTCGGTTTTCCCGGCCTGCCTGCTTGCCTGCCTGTCGAACCTCACAGTACGAGTCCCTGCTCTCCTGCCTTCATGTTTTCCGTTCTGATGGTCAATAAATTCCGCTACGCCTGTATGTGTGTTTGCGGTGCGGAAGAACATGGGTGGGTGGGCAGCAGCTGCCGGAAATAGGAGTCTCATTATTGTTGGTTGGAAATTTAATATGCAGGTTATCTAATCGTTGTTCCACCAAACCAACAACAGGTCGACCGCCGAATGAATATCGGGTGAGATACGAGGTAGGATGATAGCCGGAAGGGTGAATTGGCAGGCAAGAACACTAGCAAAACGCAGCTCTGCTCGGATATGTGGCAACGGTGACTTGTTTTATCGATGAAGGGGGTGACAGTTTTTTTAGGTTGATTTGGGCGGATAATGTGCTTATTGCAGTACATCATGCCTTTCGTGATATGCAGGGAAATTTGGTTTTTCCTAAAGTAAAACTCAGACTTTTCCAACCGCATAACAATCGTGTCAATCAAGGAGCAGATTTTAACTATTTCCAAACTGTCAAACTCCCGACAGTGCGTCTCAAATTTCACTTCCAAGGCGGTAGGAGAAATAGTTCATCTGAACCGCAGTGCAGAGCCAAAAATAGAACCACTGGAAAATATAATTTAGGTTGTCATCCTGTCTTAAATTTTAAAAACTTAATTTATGTTATTTTGTGTTCTTGTCTCTTTCTATTTTATTTCGGTGTCATTTTGGTGAAACAAGATAAAGGAAAACAAACAAAAAAAGTAACCGCGGAAAGAAGTGGTGCTCAGATGTCATCTTTTGGCATTAATTCGATTAAACGGAATAGAGCGCGCATACGAGGTCGAATCGTGTAGCGAGAGAGAGCAAACAAAAAAAAAACAAGCACAAGAGCAAATCTAGAACACCATCGCCAGATCGTCTGTCGTTTATCGACTTGAGAACGGAAGAAACACAAGCCGGACGAAACAAGTGTTGGGATGGGTTGGCCCGACTTTTTGCATAAAAGCATATACCTAATATAAACTAACTATATACATACATGTAGAACGACAATTTACCTAGTTTTTGTTTCGTGAGCGCAAAAATTTCTCCTCTTTCTCGTTTTTTTCTGTATTTTGGCAACTGTTCACATCAATTGTCATTGCATTGCACACGTAATAATGAACAGAGCAAGAGAGTGTACCTAAAAGCAAGCAAATGAGAGGGGAAAGCAGACATTCAAAAGGATTCAATTTTTAAATCAAGTGCAACATGCCCCTGCATAGGAAAATAAGGGAAAATTGCAGTGAAAAAAAAACGGACAGCCGCACACACGTTTTTTCTTTATTCCGATGAATAATGTAGCATCATAAAGTATTTTTGTTTGTTTTCTGTTTATTAGCGTTGATAATGTATACATTTTTGATTCTCTGATTCTGCTTCCTATAATACTCGTGTAGCAAAATGGAATGACCGTGTATTCATCCTACTTACAAAACCCATGCATTATTTCGATTAGTTTGGAAACCAATTTCACATTTTTGTCCTGTTATCTTTCTATCGTCTTCTGTTTAATGGAAATGAGTGGAACAGTAATTAGAGTTTACCGGCTGCAAGCGGCGCCTTTGGAGCGTTGAACTTCCACGTGACACACTTTTCGATTGATTCGAAGCTTCCCTCCGTGTATTTAGATATACGATAGCACACATCCGGTATGATGATGATGATGATCATGATAATATTCATTATGATGGTAAAAACAGCCGTTTAATTGAAGGGACTGTCGGAAACTCGCATCAAACATCCGAGAGCAATTGTTTAAGAAAATTATAACAAACTTTCCAACCGTGTTGACATTAGCGCACTGCAATTTGCACCAACCAAGAACTCCCTTAAGTAGTAGACGTAACTTGTAGCGGTTCGTTTAATTACAGGACAGGTTACTGTCTTAAGAGCCGAGAAAAACGCACATTTATTGGTATTATTCGTAGCTATAGAACGTAGTTCATTTGCCGGAAAAAAAACCAAGAAAAACATATGTGGTACTTTTACGCTTGAGAACAGAAGAAAATTAAGCTTTATTTCTACTTATTTCATAGTGTGTCGTGTTGTGAATAGTGGCCTTTCCTTTGTGTACTTGATTTCGATTTATTTTCCAACTTGGATTTTTGGTTGTCTAGTAGCATTAAATGACTAAAACGTGTGAGTGTTGTTTAAGAACTGTTGATGTGTTTTTTTTTTATTTGAGGTTTTCTTTGGTTGTCATCTTGTGTAACGGATGGAAGTTGAAAAAAAAACCTCAATTAGAACCGGTGCGGCCAAAGCTGTCAATTTTCCTGTATTTTCCTGTCGAATGCTTGCATAAAGAGAAATCTGCTTGTGTGCTCAAATGAAAGATTCAACGAGCAGCAAATTATCTATCCATTAGTACGAATGGAAGAGAACATACGTACTTCGTTTTAGTCATTTAATACTCGCTTGATCTTGTGCCCCGTCTGCTGCTAGTTGAATTATTCACTGCCGTACCAAAACGATGCAAATCAATTAGCATGCGCTCGAAGAAGCGTACATAATTCAGCTGGCATCAGACTATTTGGCATTCCCATCTCTCTCTATCTCTGTTCTTTTATCTATCGATATACTTATCTCTGTATGGCAATATGCTCTCGTATAACTGTAGTGATTGTGTTGTATTTTTGTGGTGCAAGTGCTTTTACTGAGTAATGGAAGGCTACATTATGGACCTTTCTCGCTGCAGAGCGGGGGAAAAGAATTGCGTTAAACTTTTGCACGTGCGAACTCGTTCTAGGTATGGGATGCAAGGGACGCGAAACGTTGCACTACCTTTGTGAGCAGATCCCCGGCGATGCACTACTCTACAGTATGTTCAAAATCAACCCGGAACCCATCAAATGTCCACTGTCCGGTAAGTTGAAGTTTGCGTTTTTTTGCGTTTACTTTATCATGGAACAGGTTAATTTTTTATATGACTGAAATTTTGCACAGATGTTAGTTTTGTGCTATTAGTATTTTTTTTCGAATCACGATTGATTTTTTCAAAACGTTTTATAAAAGATCATAAATATTGATCGGTGTGACATCTTCGGCAAGGTGGAGATAGTAATTTTGTTTTTCCGAAAACCGATATAAATTGCAACAATTTCTTTTAAAGTAAAAAAATAATAAAAATTTATTAGGCTGATACAAATTTCGAATTCTTTTTATGTCCAAGGATATCAAAGTTAGCAGAGGGGATGGCAAAAAATAAATAACACCGAGACGAAAAAAAAAAGAAATATCTTTGATCAAAGTTTGTGTGCAAGTTATGACGTTTGTAACTTGCACTCAAATAAATGTTGAAAAATAACTCCTTACTATTATTATTATTTATTTCGCTTGCCTTTCGACGACACTCTCGCTGTCACCTGACTTGTTTGTTGCTAAATTAAGCACTTGTGCTGTCGGAAAACCAATGAAATGAACAAAACGATTTGAGCTTTTTTTTTTCTTCCCCTTCCTTTATTCAAGATTTTCGAAGGGGGGGGGGGTGACATGAAATGAAAATAAAATTTGTAACGGCCTTATCTAGAAAAAAATATTTTTTATGGAAACTACGAAAGGTTAGCAAATTTTCAATAAAACTAGTTTGTTTAACCACATGGTGACATTAATGCTTAGGGAAATAAAAACTAAAAAAGTTAAAGAGGTTGTGTATGAGACACGACCGTAAGGTATAAGTAGAATTATGCAGCAAGGATCGTTTTTAAGTTCAGTAAATTGGGCAAATGTTCACGCTTGGCCACGGAAGGGCTCCTCTCCCTCTTCTAATGTCCACGTGTACACGTTTTTTTTTAAAAACAAAAATGGAAATCTGCCAAAAAATACATTGGCTTATCATAAAAATTCTACAGATATTCAGCTATATTTGAGATAAATATGAAATCATTCTATTCGTGGCCTCTGCGTTTTTTGAAAAGATTCTTCTGACATGTTAAGAACCTCCAATTTTTTTTTTGTTTTTCCTTGTTAGTAGAGGTGCAGTATGTTCTTACGCTAAATTGAAATCAGTCTACATAAACTTTGTGTTAACTCTTAGAGGCTTACTTACCTTACCAAACAGTCCCAAGCCGTGGTGTGGCCTTTGCTGTACGTAAGAGTCGTCTCCATTCCACTCGGTCCATGGCTGCAGTTCGCCAGCTCTGCAGTCTGCGTAGGGTCCGCAGGTCGTCTTCCACCTGATCGATTCACCTTGCCCGCTGTGCACCTCTCCGCCTCGTCCCTGACGGATTGGTTTCAAGAACCATCTTTACCGGGCTGTCGTCTGACATTCTCACAACATGCCCAGCCAACCGCAACCCGCCTATCTTAGCGGTGCGAACGATAGATGGCTCCCCAAGCAGCTCCTGCAGTTCGTGGTTCATTCGCCTTCTCCACACTCCGTTTTCCATCTGCAGTCCACCGAAGGACGCAACACCTTCCGCTCGAAGACCGCAAGGGCGCGTTGGTCCTCCACAAGCATAGTCCATGTCTCATGCCCGTAGAGGACTACCGGTCTGATCAGCGTCTTGTAGATGGTTATCTTGGTGCGGCGACGAATTCTACTCGATCGGAGCGTCCTCCGGAGACCAAAGTATGCACGATTTCCTGCCATAATGCGCCCTTGAATTTCTCTGCTGGTATCGTTGTCGGCAGTTACCAGTGAGCCCAGATACACACCTCGATTTCATCACCACCAATTTGAACTCGAGGTGGGAGATTAGCACTGTCCTCTCGTGCAGTGCCTTAGAATATCAATGTTTATTCATGAGTAGATGAATTGAATTAATCTCAGTGTCAGCACGTTTATTCTCTGGTGCAACTCAGTAACCTATGTTCATTGCGACGATGCATGAATATTGTTTCTCATATTCAATGACAGAACAGTGGAATGAATATCAAAGGCCTCGTAATGATATTCAAAGAAGCTTCGGTGATAATCAATCCAAGTAGTGCAAATCTGTTCAGAAGCTGTACACTGCCCAGTACAGTATAAATGGTCGAATAAGGTTAATTTTGATTTTCACTATTTTGATATGATATTCATTTTTGACGATCAAAATATCAACACGAGTGTTAAAGTTTATCTTGTCGGTGTTCATCGGTTGTTTGGTATCATGAATATCAACGGTCGCATGGGTAGTATGATTATCAATATAAAGACGGCTGAAAATCGCTACTTTTGAATATCATGACAGTGAATATTCTCAGCATTGCTCTCGTGAACCCCTTCCTTTCATGTACTTCGTCTTCGATGCATTGATGACCAGTCCAATCCGTTTGGCTTCAGGCTTTAGTCCGATGTACGTATCCGCCATCTTCACAAAGGTCCGAGCCACAATGTCAATATCGTCGGCGAAACCTAACAGTTGAACCGACTTTTGGAATATCGTGCCACTCGTGTTAATCCCCGCTCTTCGAATGACACCTTCCAGGGCAATGTTAAACAGTAGGCACGAGAGACCATCACCTTGCCTCAGACCTCTTCGGGTTTCGAGTCTTAGAGGCACTTTCAACTAAACATGACAACCGAATTTTCCACATTTTTGGCTAAATTGGGAAGCAACTTTTGCTTTGGCCATTTTTAACCATTAGGCTGAATTTAAATTATTTTCTTCTTGGCCTTTTCCTCTCGTTAGAATAACCTACCTTGTTAATTTAAACCCCATTAAGATAATTTTCATTTGTGGTTTCAGCTGTTTTTTTTTTTTAATTAGGCAATTTCTTTTTTGGACTAAATTAGAACTATTTTTCTGTTTGGAAAACATTCCAACAAGTTCGAGAAAAATCTGTAATTCTTTTTACTGTCGATTTTTCTTACTTTCGATGCGTTTTTAGAATTTTTGTTATTCCCATTGATGTGTTCTAGTCATGTTCAAAATTCTTTTCTTTTCGGCTTTTTCTGAGTTTTAAGGATGTTTTCCAGCATAAATTTTTGTATGCTTTTATTCTACTTTTTAGAGACGTTTAAAAGTTTTTTGAGGTTAGTTTGAGATAAATTTTTGATAGCAGTTTTCGACCTTTTCCTGATGTTTAATTTTTAGGATTTTCCTGTTTACCTGAGAACTTGTTGAACTGAAATTGAAGTAATATTTTTTTACTTTCTGTTTTAAATGTTTTAGTCAGTTTGCTTTTCGAAGTGTTTTCATGCATTTTGGATTAAATTTGGTGTATTTGTTATTTTTCAAAATCTTTTCTAACTTCCATAAAAGTTATTTACAGTTTTTTCCAGCTTCTACAGAAGCTTTCAGCCATATTGCCTTCTTGTTGAATCCTTTTTGTTTTTGATCTTTTATTTGGTTTCTTCGAGCGGGTTTATTATAAATTACAACTTTATTATAAATTAACTTTTGTTTTGGCCACATCATGGCTTCATGAATTTTGGGCTACAATTTAGTTTTGCTAGAAGTCTTAGAGTAGACTTTGAAGTCCAATGTGTTATTTTTTTCCGCGTTTAGAAGGGTTTTCAATCATTAAATTCATGGCTTTTCAGAATCTAAAATAATTATTTATTTTTATTTTTCCTTGTAAAAAAAGTCCGGGGGGGTTAAGGTGGTAATGTCCACGATTGTCCACAAGATGGAAAGGGGGGGGGGGGTTAGTCTAAAATGACGATTCTGCTGTGAAATGTGGACTAAGTAAAAAAAATCAACTACTTCAACTGTTCTGAATTTAATTTTTTTTTTTTCAAACTAGGAATATTTTTTTTCGGTCTTGTCTGGGTTTGTCAAACTGTTTTTGCCGATTTTGTGCTCGAAATCTTTTGGGATAGTTTTTCGCCTTTTTTAAGTTTTCCGGCCATTTCGAGGCGTAACTAATAAATTGATTATGGGTATTTTGATGATATACCTACTCTCAAAATGGTCATGAAAAAATTTAAAAGTGTTGAATTGACTCCTGTCGTCTGTTTTTACGGTTTTAAGTCCTTGGTACTGTTAGTGGTTGACAGAGCAATAAACAAAGGGCTCGCTAAGAGCCATACAGTACTATCAGAGCGGCGGCACAACCAATTAGCTGGGTACCGTTGCTTTATAGTGCTGGTCAGGATGCAGAATCGTGTGATCAAACGGCAGGACATCAGCGACAGAATGTGTTTGTTGAGAATAAAAAGCCGGTTGTACAACTACACTATATCCTCAACGTGCGCTGCCCTCACGAAGGAAGGCCCGATGTAGAGGAAGAAGCGTTCTACGCACAGCTGGAGAAACTCTACGATAGCTATAGCTGCTCGTGTAGAGACATTAAGATCGTCATCGGGGACATTAACGCTCAGATCGGTAGAAAAGACATATACAAGCCGATGATCGGCCCGCACAGCCACGGCCAGCAATGCGTCAACTTTGCAGCTTCCCGAGGACTGTATACCTTCTTTCTCCAAACCAACGTACAGCAACCCAAATTAACCATGTTACCATCCGGCCGGTTTTTATCAGACATTACAGACGTACGCACCAATATCGCGGTGAGGATATTGTCTCGGATCACTACTTGGTTGCAGTTTCTTTGCGCTTAAAACTGTCGACCATATAACAAGCGCAACATCGCCGAACCCCGCGGCTTAACATAAAGCAGCTCCGGTACCCTGAGACTGCAGAGGAATACGCGCAACAGCTGGGCAGCTCAACGAGAGAGAACAAGGCCAATTACAAACAGGCACGGAACGACATGACCACGATTCTCAGACGAAAGAAGCGCCAGCAAGAGGATCGTGAACAAGAGCTGGAGCAGTTTTACGCGGAAGTTCTATGAAAAGGTAAACCAGTCTGGCAGAGGTTATGTGCCGCAACCCGACATGTGCAACGACGCAGATGGGAACCCAAGTAACAAAACTAGTTTTATCAAAGTTTTAGAGCACTGTTTTGGCTGTAATAAGTGCTTTAAAACTTTGATAAAACCTATATTGTTACCATGCTTGTCTTTTCTCCTCAGAAAACCTCTAGAGTGCAGGAGAACATTTTGCACTGCGGAAACAACTGCCGTCGCACTGAAGAGCAAATCAAGGCTCATGCTAGAAGAGAGCGACAAACGATTTTCATCTGTTCAACTACCTGAACGCACTGCGGTGAAATCTGAACTCACTCTCTTGCGAGACAATGAACTATGGTGTATTTTCTCACACGTGTGGACATCACGCACAATAATTACACTGCAGAGCTATCTGCGGTGCGTTTTACAGTTTGTTTCTTGAGCATGGCAGAAGAGGAAAAGAGATTAGGAGAAAAAAATAGACTGCGTTGCCCGTGCCGCTCGTGCCGGTCGAATTTAGTCTGGTGGAATTCGTTTTCGCAGTGTAGCTACACGAGGAGGTTTTTTTTCACCTTCCGGACTACTCGCCAGTGGACACTGTTGTGTATTTCAGCGTTTTCTCTGTAGAGTGATTCACCCTTCTTGTTTCTATCAGATGTGGGGTGAGCTGGAAGTGTGTTTGTCTCTGTAAGCTGGTTGAGACACTTTGGAGTGGAGAATGAAGCAGTGTGGTGAAATCATTTGCTACACGCAGGCGCATACTGGAAGGGAAGTGCGCGGTGAATTTTTTCTCCTCTCCTTTCACATACTGAGGAGGATGACAAGCATGATTGTTACTAGGGAATGTTCTCACGGATGCCAGCGAGGTGGTCGACAGGTGAAAGGAGTTTTTCGATGGACACCTGAATGGCGATACAGTAAACAGAAGCGGAGCCAGAAGAACAGCAAAGTCGCAGGCAAGGACGGACTGCCGAGCGAGCACTTTAAACTTGCAAAAGAGGTGCTGGCAAGAGCGCTTCAATGGGTCATTTCCAGGATTTGGGAGGGACAAAGACTGCCAGACGAGTGAATAGAGGGAGTTGTCTGCCCCATCTACAAAAAGGGCGACAAGCTGAAGTGCCGCAACTACCGCGGTATCTTGCTTATCTATGCCGCCTACCAAATACTCTAACAGATTCAGATGATGGACTTCCCTGTTCGCTGTTTACCATCGTCCTTGAGGGTGTGACCCGGAGGGCGGGTATCGATACGAGAGGCACGATTTTCACAAGGTCTGTTCAACGTGGATGACTTTTTCATCATAACACGTAACGGCGGAGGAATCTTACCCCCGACTGAAAGCCGAAGCCGGACGTGTCGATGGCGATGTGCTGGAAGTGGTCGACGAGTTCGCGTATTTGGGGTCACTGGTGGCTGCCGACAACAACACCAGCAAAGAGATCCAGAGACGCATCCAGGCTGGAAATTGTGCCTACTTTTCACTGGGGAAGACACTTCGATCGAGTCGAGTGCGATGATGCACGAAGTTGACACTGTACAAAACCCTGATAAGACTGGTAGTCTTCTACGAAATCGAGACAACAACGATTTCCGCGGAGGACCTAAACGCTCGTGGAGTTTTCGAACGGAATGTGCTGCGAACTATCTACGGTGGAGTACAGACGGACGACGGAGAATGGCGACAGCCTTCGACAAAGTTGTTGACAGTAATTATGTCCTTCCGGGGAAGGAAAAAAAAAACAAAAATATGATAATTCAATAATAAAAAAAATCAGCCTAGCATCCCATTTGTTTAGTTAAACAATGATAGTTGACTGTATACGAAATTATAGTAACACCTGCAATTGGCTGTAACCTGTTTCCTGCACAACGAAAAATTACTCAAATTTCGAACTTTCTGTTTTTAGAGTGTATTCCTTACATACTGTCAATTAGACAGTTCTGTGTTTTATTCAAGGGAATGGTATGGTAGAGTGAAATTTACGAGACTGAATGTCTCGAAAAACTTTAGCTTATTGCCCCTTTTCGAAAACTGTGTTGAAATGGTATGAGGCGAGTTCGGTCAAATTTATTCCCAAAGATATGATGGAACAGGAACTCAGAAAAACCAACGAGAAAGTGAAGGACGCAAGTGAAGTTTTCGCAAAAAAAAAAGGTTTTTAGAAAGTGATTTTAAAACTAGTCAAATTATAATAATTTTGAACTTATTTTTTCATGCTGATGCATGCGAAATTGACAGAAAAACTCACCAAAACTATTCAAATGCAACTAAGAGCGGTTCGACCGTTTTTCTAGTTGAAATAAGAGAAAGCAGAAAAAAAATGCTTTTAATATGCTGCACATGCTTGCAAGAATTATAAAATTATCAAATTCAAAGAGAATCTGTTTGAGAAAAAAATTCAGTCTACGTGTTGGAATTGAAGATTCGACCCTAAATAATACATTTCAATATTGCAGGTTCATTCACATTCACGTACAACCGAGGCCACGGGGAGTGCAAGAATCCAGTGTCCAAAATGGACATGTGTACCGAAGACAGCAGATTGCTGCTTAACTTCCAAGCATGTCCCGATGTACCGGGAACGGAGAGTACAGGTTTGTGTATAAACTGCAATCATTATTTTACTAATTTCTAAGCAATGCTATTTTTACCTTGATTGTGCAGTGGAAGAATTGACTTGCCTCGCCTGGTGGAAGGATGGAAATTCCCGATATCTAGTGGGTTTAGTTTCACACTATCACGCCACATCGAACGAGGATCGATTCCGGTGCTTCGTATACGAAAAGATTAGTGGTTCGGGTAAGAAAACCTCAACTGCTGCTGCTGCAGCCATAATACGTCGATTGAACACCTACGTTTCATTCCAGGAGCAGCGAATGCAGATGCCGAGTATAAGTTGGCCCAATCTGGTGACGCTACATGTAATGGGCTGGAAAGTGCTGAGGTCGGCTCGCGTATCATGACTCTGAGGCGAGCACCGATGACGGAACGATGTGATTTTCCGGCTTGGTTCAAGGGTCCCCGACACTGGCATGCATTGATGGGAAACGCCAATTACATTTTCCATCCGAGGTGAGTGAATTGGGTCATATGCATTTTACTCTTCGTACAGTAACCAAAGTGCTCTATTAATGCACCCGTTTCGTCTTATCTTCCCACACATATACACAGTGATGGTTCGTTACACATCGTGAAACCGAGTGGGTACATGGAGGCGCGGGCGCTTTGCGAGCAGATCAACAAACAGACGGCCACGGAGATGATGGCCGTCGTTCATCACACAACCGGATGGTAAGTGAAGAATGAAACAAAGTAAAAAAAAATCTCAGCTCAATTAAACTTAATTGACGATTGATCACCGTTCTAACCACTGATCAACCCGCCTATGTTCGTTACGCAGCACTTCTGGTTACATGTGTGTGATGTTCTACCGGCGGGATACTCACGTAGCCGAGCTACAGATGGGAACGCCTGCAGTTAGACTGGAGGATGCGTGTACGACTGAGAATTTTGACGTACATCGGACTCCGTTTGTTACTCTATTAGGTAATTGCCGGTCAAGAGGACTGCCAAGTGGCCATAAAATATCAATCCACTAATCAAATCAAATTCCCTTCCCACCAGCAAACAACCCGGAGACCCAAATCTGCCCGATGGAGGGGTACTATTCAATTAAAGGTTTCCTCATTCCTTCCTCGTCGATTTCAAGGCACAAACGAAACCACAACTACAAAAACCGGATGCACAGGCACCGGGAGGTGGTAAGCTTCCGTAACCAAGAAAACGCGGACAGCTACTACTACAGTATGGAGAAGCGGAAAGCTTTCTCGCGGATGAGGCGAACAGCCGCAGTAGCACAGGTGCTGCAGCAGCCTAGTGATAATGTCACGCAAGACTTTTACAGTTTAGAATCTACCCGAACTCGTAGAGAAACGATGGGATGTAATATTAATCACAATACCAACAGACGTTTATACATAGGATGTAATGAAAACACTGTAATAGAAGTTAAGCCAAAATGTAAAAACGACGAAGAGGAAAGTAAGTTTTTTCCTACCATTTGAAAATATGTTTGTGTATATGTTGCTAATGCTTTGCACTATCGTTTCAGCGTACACCTGTCATGGCCACTGGCAGGAAAACCAGACGACGTTTATTATCGCCAAGCATCTCAGTTCACAGCATGGCGTTTGCATTAGCTACGTGCCAATCGAAGGAAACCAGGTACAAGTATACGTAGGTGATACGTGTCACCGACCCGGGATGCAGCAGCAGACCGAAATTGGCACAACGATTACATCGGGCGGATTCAATGGTGGCAACAGTGGTACTGTAGCGGCAACTACCCATAAAACTATGTCGAACGTTACCGTTATAGGTAAGAATCTTTGCCGAATTAAATCGAATCAAAAGCTAAATGTTTCAACCAATATTCACAGGCAAATGCGGTGACACAAGCACATCAATCACGCTACACTACCACTACAACAATGGCTGGATGATTCTCACTGTACTATCGATACTGTTGTATAATTCTATCGTAAGATGATCATGCTGTACAATTCAATGAACAGCAACAGCATACACAGCACACCCTTGTCTGATATTAAAAACGCATTGTTGGCAGCTTTGCCCGGGTAAAATCCACTAAAGTGAATGGAAAAAACAGTGAATTTTGACGACAAAAAGACAAACAAAAAAACACACCCACTCAACGTATGAAAAACACACAAAAAAAAAGTTGTACATCTATGTACAAAGTGAAAGAGAGACAGAGACGTAGAATCCCAAATAAATTTATGATTTTTTATTGTTTTATCACATTGTTTTTCATTTTTTACATTTCTCCCTCTATAACGAAGAAAACTCTTCCTTTCTCGAATCGGTTTCACTTAAGTGATGATTTAGCATAAGGAAGCATATTATGTATACAAAGAAAGAAAGAAAGTTAGTGGGAGATGATGATTGGAGCAGTTGTAAATTATCAGTATAACCAAATGTAAAAGGGCACGTGGCCGTCGCGGACGCTCGCCTTTTTAAGCAAACCGCGCACCGCGTTGTTCGCCTACTTTTTGCGTCACGAGTATCGTCAGTGCAGAGACAACAAAGATGTACATTTTTGAAGAAACTCTTGCTTAAGCTCTTCGTGTTAAATTCACCAACATAAACAATTAACCTCTATTAAATGTGATGATTGTGATTGTGCGCCCTACTCATGTGCTTCGGTTGAACTCTATTGCAAGGAGAAAGCAAAAAAAAGAAAAATAAACGAAATCCTTCGCCTGTTGTCCGATACTTTCGCCATGAAATTCTATCATTGTTTTGTGTTGTTTTACCTTTTTACTAAAGTCTAGCTTGTTCATTACTTCACTCCAGAACCATACAATTTAACTACTGCCAGCACGTACTTTTAATGTATTTTACATCAAACTCACATTCACACAACCAAACACACACACACACACACAAACATTGAACGCAATCAAGTATAGTGGCAGCAAAACAAGAAAAAAAACTAAACAATGCGGATAATTAAGTCAACGAATTACATTGCGCTTACGGTACTCCGAGAAGAATTAAAAAATGGAATGAAACAGAGGAACTGTATAAGTAAAAAAAAAATTATTGAATTATCCGTTTTATCTTGACTTATGTATCCAAGGTTTCCTATAAATGAGAAAAAAAGTGATGAGGTATGTGCAGAACTAAACTAAATAAAGAAAAAAAAAACTATGTAAGCAGAGAAGACACAATTCGACTAGAGGCGAGGAATGATTGACTAAACAGAAATTAGTGCAGTATAGCGGAGGAACACACGGAACGGATGGTGATTATGTTTCAATGAAAACGAATGTGCTGAAATAAAGAAGAAAAAAAAAACTGAAGTTTTAAGGATGAAAACCACTACAAGCAAGTACTCTAGGCTTTTAAAATTAAATTATCAACCGTATAAAAGATTTGATATTTTTTTGTGTAAGTACTTAAAACCAAAAAAATAAAGCGCATTTTGTTTCTTTTTTTCGAAAAAAGTGTGAGTTTTTTTTGTGATGTGACCCCACTCTTGGTATTGGTCGTTAATGGACTGTTAATGTTGTTAGTTTACGGTTATGAGGAAGATATGAATTATCAACAGGGCGTATCCATCGACTTTAATGGAAATCGGAAGAATGTTTCGTATTTCTAAACTGTTCGTAGCAGTGACCCGCTAGGGGGTGACACCCTTGAGGAAAATTTTCATACGTATCGCCCTTAAAAAAAAAAAACATTAGAGTAGATTTACTTATCTTTCCAATCGGGTAAATAAAATCCGCGCTATTGCAAAAAAATCCCGTTTGAAAATACGTATCAAAAAAAAAAACCCGCGTAAGAAAGAGTGTGTATAATCCCAACCATTTTTTAAAAAATGGGTAGATTAAGTGCAAATGAAAACGAACGAAAATGATTTCACTGCAACCTGGTGGGGGTGACACCCAGGGGGAGAAGGGGTGACACCCAAATTTCCCGCCCCGGGTGTCACCCGGTCACGCTACGCCACTGCGTCTCTCAGTGCCAAAAAAACCGACAAACAATGCGAATTGAGGAAAAATAATTTTATGGATAACAATATTGAATCGACAAAAAAAAAATCTTCTAGAGATAAGAAAAGTTACACATAATGGATCCAAAATAAGTTTTAAACCATAATATAGAAAAGCTTGAAATCGCAGAACAATTTGCATTAACTTTAGAATGTACCAGAAGAATGGTGCTTGGGTCTAGTATTACATTCTCATTGTGCAATTTGCACTGATTCACAATACTTTTACCACTACTGACCAATAACGACGCCGGTCACAACCAAAAGGCTGCATTACTTTGTTCAGACCGCGGCTTCCATTGCATCTCTACGAGAACCACAGGATAGGAATGGTTTTACAATGAGGTCAGCTCTGGTAAATGATGCAATATTTTACACGAAACTTAAATACTGACTGAATATTACAAAACCGAGCACGTAAATACTGAATTTACGGAATATTTTAACATCCGAATGAAAATTGTTTTCTAAAGATCCGTTTACTTCGTGAGCTATCATGTCGTATATACTGAATATATAAACTTGCAAAGTTTCAAAGCCTACTAGTCAGATCAGGACTAACCGGGATAAGCAAGAAAATCACTCACATCATAATAGAGAAACCAAACGAAACTATGTATTTATCTGCAGATAGCAATGACTTACGTCGCACAGCAGAATTTCACCGGGAAAGCAAGACACCCAAAATGATGATCCTGCTTCACGATCTAACTGTCGCTACTACCAAGAACATGGACTTTGAAAGCGGACTGTGAGCCAGGCTCCGTTGTCCGGACAGTTAAGCGAAGCAACAATTCCAAATATAATGGTAACTGCAGGCTTATGCACAAAACAAAACTGGCAAACGGAAAAATTTAGACGCGTTATACCTTTTCGCAACCGTTCTTGGTCACAGTTTGCTTCGATCCCCTAATTGAGTTAAGGATTGACAAAAAAAAATGTTCTTTAAAGTAAAAAAAGGTTGAAAAATATCTCCGATCGTCGAGCTTCGTCGCCGCAAGGTTACAGAGTCCGCTTTGACAAGCGAATGGTGATAGGTTCGAATCTTAGTAGAACCAAACCATTCGTTCGCAAAAAGGACTTTAAGCATGGGTTTATTCTCAGGCTCTTCCACGCAAATCTTCTCTCCAGATTTAATAACCTCTCGTCTAAAGCTTCGATAATATCATAGACTATAGCACGTTAGATGCTTTTAGAGTGATAGCCTGCAGGAGGATATGATAAGGTCGATAAGGAAGGTAGTAGGTTACTAAGTCTGAAGGAGAAGACAAAAAGCACTATAACACGGAGCAGGTTACCTCTCAATAAGTAGCACTGCAAAATGGTAAAAAAAAAAAATGTGCAAACAGCAAAAACGTCCGGACAATGCCACAAAAGTTCAAACAACTACTGGTCGCAGTGGGGTCCACAAAAAAAAATCTCCGATCAGGCACATAATCCATGAAAACCGATTACCTTAAAATGCCAAAGTCAAAACGTCAAAAATCATGAATAAGAAAAAAACGTTACGGAATCGACAAAAAACACTTCAACAGTTTGAAAAGACCAAATAAAATAAGTTCTACATAAGTTATAAACAATGAAAAAAATAGTTTAAAATGCTTACTCCAGGAAAGAGCAAAATCTCAAATAAAGCTCATAATCGCTGTAGAACGTTTTGAAAATTTGGGAAGACAAATTGTATATATTATATTGCTTTTTGTCAACAGATAGAATTCTTATCCCAATGACAATCACTAAATTTACATCTTACGAACTCACTAACTTGTTTTTATCACGGGTCGCATTGAAGTCAAATACATCGTAGCAGCTATTGAAAACACGGCACATGCTGAGCTGAGCACTGATTTGTGTAGACCAGCGGTTTTGAACCGGGGGGGGGGGCGTTGCAGGGGGGGAATTGCGAGTGGAAAAATTTCACATGTAATGCGCTTTTGTGATTGACGGTGGTGCAACATTTGTTTCGCTCTGACATAATAAATTTTTCGAACGTTGTGGAATGATATAACTGGAAAAATAGGTGTGACTTAATTATTTCCAGTTATATCATTCTACAACGTTCGAAAATAATTATTTCGTATGTAGACATGAGTATGAAGGTCGAAATTCTGCTGTGATGTCAAACTATAACCGTCTTCTTCAATACGTTACATTATTGTTAATGAAGTGTTATGAGTTTTCTAAAACAGACTCAGCAGCGTGAGCAGAACGTGCCGAACTTTTCTGTTTGAGATCGGATTTGTTTCGTATATACCGCTTGTTAAGCACAGTATCAACAAATCGTAATAAACATCACATGGCTGTGCATTTGCAGCAGCATCAAACCTCAGTTGCTTTTCATCAATAACCATTCATTATGCTCTTCCAAATACGTTTAGTAGCCTTGAAAAAGGCCGAAAAAATTAAAAAAAAAAGATTAGAGTAGATTTACTTATCTTTCCAATCGGGTAAATGAAATCCGCGCTATTGCAAAAAAATCCCGTTTGAAAATACGTATCAAAAAAAAAAACCCGCGTAAGGAAGAGTGTGTATAATCCCAACATTTTTTTAAAAAATGGGTAGATTAAGTGCAAATGAAAACGAACGAAAATGATTTCACTGCAACCTGGTGGGGGTGACACCCAGGGGGAGAAGGGGTGACACCCAAATTTCCCGCCCCGGGTGTCACCCGGTCACGCTACGCCACTGCGTATCTCAGTGCCAAAAGAAACCGACAAACAATGCGAATTGAGGAAAAATAATTTTATGGATAACAATATTGAATCGACAAAAAAAATCTTCTAGAGATAAGAAAAGTTACACATAATGGATCCAAAATAAGTTTTAAACCATAATATAGAAAAGCTTGAAATCGCAGAACAATTTGGATTAACTTTAGAATGTACCAGAAGAATGGTGCTTGGGTCTAGTATTACTTTCTCATTGTGCAATTTGCACTGATTCACAATACTTTTACCACTACTGACCAATAACGACGCCGGTCACAACCAAAAGGCTGCATTACTTTGTTCAGACCGCGGCTTCCATTGCATCTCTACGAGAACCACAGGATAGGAATGGTTTTACAATGAGCTCAGCTCTGGTAAATGATGCAGTATTTTACACGAAACTTAAATACTGACTGAATATTACAAAACCGAGCACATAAATACTGAATTTACGGAATATTTTAACATCCGAATGTAAATTGTTTTCTAAAGATCCGTTTACTTCGTGAGCTATCATGTCGTATATACTGAATATATAAACTTGCAAAGTTTCAAAGCCTACTAGTCCGATCAGGACTAACCGGGATAAGCAAGAAAATCATTCACATCATAATAGAGAAACCAAACGGAACTATGTATTTATCTGCAGATAGCAATGACTTACGTCGCACAGCAGAATTTCACCGGGAAAGCAAAACACCCAAAATGATGATCCTGCTTCACGATCTAACTGTCGCTACTACCAAGAACATGGACTTTGAAAGCGGACTGTGAGCCAGGCTCCGTTGTCCGGACAGTTAAGAGAAGCAACACTTCCAAATATAATGGTAACTGCAGGCTTATGCACAAAACAAAACTGGCAAACGGAAAAATTTAGACGCGTTATACCTTTTCGCAACCGTTCTTGGTCACAGTTTGCTTCGATCCCCTAATTGAGTTAAGGATTGACAAAAAAAAAAGTTCCTTAAAGTAAAAAAAAAGGTTGAAAAATATCTCCGATCGTCGAGCTTCGTCGCCGCAAGGTTACAGAGTCCGCTTTGACAAGCGAATGGTGATAGGTTCGAATCTTAGTAGAACCAAACCATTCGTTCGCAAAAAGGACTTTAAGTATGGGTTTATTCTCAGGCTCTTCCACGCAAATCTTCTCTCCAGATTTAATAACCTCTCGTCTAAGGCTTCGATAATATCATAGACTATAGCACGTTAGATGCTTTTAGAGTGATAGCCTGCAGGAGGATATGATAAGGTCGATAAGGAAGGTAGTGGGTTACTAAGTCTGAAGGAGAAGACAAAAAGCACTATAACACGTAGCAGGTTACCTCTCAATAAGTAGCACTGCAAAATGGTAAAAAAAAACATAAATGTGCAAACAGCAAAAACGTCCGGACAATGCCACAAAAGTTCAAACAACTACTGGTCGCAGTGGGGTCCACAAAAAAAAATCTCCGATCAGGCACATAATCCATGAAAACCGATTACCTTAAAATGCCAAAGTCAAAACGTCAAAAATCATGAATAAGAAAAAAACGTTACGGAATCGACAAAAAACACTTCAACAGTTTGAAAAGACCAAATAAAATAAGTTCTACATAAGTTATAAACAATGAAAAAAATAGTTTAAAATGCTTACTCCAGGAAAGAGCAAAATCTCAAATAAAGCTCATAATCGCTGTAGAACGTTTTGAAAATTTGGGAAGACAAATTGTATATATTATATTGCTTTTTTGTCAACAGATAGAATTCTCATCCCAATGACAATCACTAAATTTACATCTTACGAACTCACTAACTTGTTTTTATCACGGGTCGCATTGAAGTCAAATACATCGTAGCAGCTATTGAAAACACGGCACATGCTGAGCTGAGCACTGATTTGTGTAGACCAGCGGTTTTGAACCGGGGGGGGGGGGGAATTCCCCCCTAGGGGGGAATTTGACCGTTGCAGGGGGGGAATTGCGAGTGTAAAAATTTCACATGTAATGCGCTTTTGTGATTGACGGTGGTGCAACATTTTTTTTTCAGTGTCCAATGAATTAGCTCACAAAAAACCCATGCAGCAGTTGCGAATTATTTTGCTCTACACGCTCACCCTGGGCTACTCAGCGGTTGAGTTGAATTTTAATCATTTTTTTCAGTTGTTCGAAGATGTCAAATTATAAGTAGAATTAAATTGATCATGGCGGCAAATTTCCTCAAAATTGGGTAACTGGCGCTTGCGTGTTGTTTTTGTTATTTTTTTGCAATTAAAAGCAAACAGAAAACCAAGCAAGCCGTCTGAAAAAAGGAATAAATAGAAATGTTTGAAATTAGTTGTTATCGGTAGGTAATTCATAATTTGAAATAATTGACTGCAACTAATGCCAATTTTTCTTTTTCACCAGGACTCGTTGGTTGGATATACGGCGAATAAATTCAAAGATCTCCCGTGTCCCAGCGAACAAAGGTAAGTTTCTTGAAATAAGCCTTTTTTAAAATAAAATTCATTAAAAAGGCAAAATATAATAATATCGAGTCAATAATGATAATTTTTCCGAAATTCCCTCATTGAAGCTTAAAGTACTCATTTTTGAGTCGGAAATGAGTAACATTTACGCATCGCGCATCAGGTATAATATGGGTAATATTTACTCAATTTTTACAACATTCGGTGGTACTCAAAAATGAGTAAAACAACTTCTACTAAATTTTGAGTACATACGGTTTCAGCGAAACTGATTAGGTTTTGACTCAGTTTTGGGTTACCTAGAGTGAGCGTGTATAGGCATTCATACGGCAAATCTCGCCAACCATGTGAACATCGTCAACAAGCACATTTCTCGCCAAACATGTGAAAAGGGCACACCTTCACAAGAGGTGCTGAATGGTATGCCCGTGTATTGATGTTCTCCTGTTCCTGCTTGAAATCTGATAAAAATTAAAGTTTGAAAAGTCCTATATTTTTTAATTACTACAACTTTTCTTTCATGGTGCCAATAGGGGGTAAAAGCTTGTGTTAATTATCAAAAAGGGGTGCATGAACTGAAGAAGGTTGAAAACCACTGGTGTAGACCATAGTTAGTCCTTTATGGTCGGATGATTGAAAACAAATGGGAACGGAGGTTGCGTTATCTAGTGTTGATATCGAGAAGGCCGAGTAATAGAGGACAGTTGATGTTTCTCTGGAGGAGGTCTCCAACGTAGCATGCCTTGGCCAAATTTCGCCTAAGTTGATGAGCTTGCAGCGGGGGAAGATAGTTGGGATTGATAAATTTCCTATGAAAGGTAATTATATAAACTTACTTGCAAAAAAAAAACTACGCTCTTGCGAGCGGCCTCCTGGCAGTTAACCGGAAAATTCGCCATGGCGGGCGAAAACATGCGTGTATGTATGTTTTTGAGTTCTTTCTTCGTCTTATTTATCAATTCCTTCTCAGTTTTCGCAACAAAATTATTGGAGTAGATCTCCAGACCAATGTCATGGCAACAGTTTCCTGAAGCCACCGCCGATGATGATGGCGCTACTGTTGGAAATATGGTCATAAGCTCCGTTCATTGTGCCGCTGTGTTACTGTACGGATTTTTAGCGTGCCTTTAACTATATTGAATGTAGGGCTATCCGGAACGTGTTGAAACATGTTTGAACGTGACCATTTATGTCATGCACAAAATCCATAAAACGTTCAAAACAAAACAATAGTTTTTCGCTTTCTGCATTTCTTCACACCACTTGCAGCAACAGTGAATCTCGCATGAACGGTGCTTAATCGGCTGTTTCGCAAGCACTGACAGCCTTTTGACGGGTAATCGAGCCAGAGAGCCAGAGAAAATCGGCTTCAAGCGAAATGTATGGGGATGACGTTCGTGACAGGGATGTGTAGATCTCACGCTTCAGTTTTCCCAAAAACTCTTGATGGGACACAGCTGGGGGACGCTCCATCTCCTTCAACGATTGCTTCGAGTAGTGGTCCGACAGCAGATCCAGACAAAACACCGCGTTTTCGCCCACTTCACCTCGGTGCTCACTTCTTTAGTATGGGAAGTAAAATAATGCATTTGCATAATTGGTTGTTCGAGCAATGACACTTTTAAATTTTGACCTTAAATGCATTGTTCCCAATATATTCTCGCAAATAGACAGTTCAACTAAACTTAGTATCATAAAGAAAGCACTACTTTACACTATGTATACATTGAACATTACTTTTGAAGTCAAATTGATTGAAATTTTTGCAATGATACTTTTATGCCGTCACTTTCAAGCTACTTTTGGAATATATCGCAGTGGAAATAAAGTTTTTCTTGTATTCAACAAGCATGAGCTGAACATCAGAAACGGATCACTGGTGGTTGGTTACCGGACCAGAATAACTTCCGACTTCCGAAAGCAGCAAATGTGGATTTGGATGGAAGATTTTTTGACAAAAAATCACAGGAGGGTTGTGTGCAAAGCCACGACCGCAGGGTTGAAGTAGAATACCTATACAAGAACGATAACCCGGCTGCTTGCGTGTCAGTCATTTTGAAATTGGATTTGTTTCGCTCTGACATAATAAATTTTTCGAACGTTGTGGAATGATATAACTGGAAAAATAGGTGTGACTTAATTATTTCCAGTTATACCATTCTACAACGTTCGAAAATAATTATTTCGTATGTAGACATGAGTATGAAGGTCGAAAATCTGCTGTGATGTCAAACTATAACCGTCTTCTTCAATACGTTACATTATTGTTAATGAAGTGTTGTGAGTTTTCTAAAACAGACTCAGCAGCGTGAGCAGAATTGCAATTTCATTCAATTATTGCATAAATGCTTCAGAATACCCCAGAAATACTCGCTGCAACTGTTACGCTATCCGTAGCCATGCCACAGTTGTGACCGCTATACACTGCCATTGGTATCCGCTGTCCCTGCATCAGCTGGCCCAGCTGCTATCGATGCTGAGATCCGCTGCAACTCGTGCGCTATCCCTTGCTATGCCACAGCTGTGGCCGCTATCCTCTATCGCTGGTATCCACTGCACTGCTACTGCTGCTGCTAAGGGATGACTGCTGTTGTCGCTGTCTAGAACTATTATGAGCGGCTTCGGCTGAAACAGGCTCTTGTATAGGCTAAATAGCATGTTTTAAATTGCAAGGTATATGATTCTGTCGACCGTGCTTGGGAAGCAATCATATAACGATCAATCAGAGGTCAAATTTTTCGTTTTGACAAGTCTTGACTATTTTTAATAGTACAATAGTTTGAACGATAAAATTACAATTATCTTCATTTATGAAAAATCTTAGAAGATTTTCCAATCTATTGCTGCAAGAACAAAAGAAATCCATCGAATACTAACTGATTTATTAGCATTTGAAATTGGACATATTTTTCACTTTTTTCGGTTTTAGATTCTCATTTCACATCCCTATGTAGCCGAACTTCCTGAGAGAAATATTCTACTTCAAAAGTTGTAAAAGCTAAGTAGCGTGACAATTATGCGATTATTTACGCAATGTGACGAAACAACTTGGTATTTTTTACGACTTATTTCAAACAAACATATGCATATTTTTTCAAACGTAAAAAGTACATACTATTTCAAGCATTTTCCAATAAAAAGCGCGAAATCCATAACATGTCGAATGTTACAATTATGCGATCACAGGCAGTACAGTAGTTCAGCATAATCTGATAACTTCAGCTGATTCAAACGATCGTTTGGGGCCCCGTGACGCTGCATTTGCCGTTCGCCTTCCGCAACCGTCGATCTGTTCTCGTGGTGGTACTACCTCGCACTATTGCGCTGCTGCCTCAGCAGTTTGTGCTCTACAGTCCTAGAGTGTCAATTGCAGAACGCTCAACGACGCGCGAGGATTCGCGCCTGTTCACCAGTTGACAGAACCGCCACTGAAGTCGCTCGCTGGATTTTGGTAAGTCGTTGGTGGTTCAGGGTGGCGGCCGCTCCTGCGCTCTTTAGCACTTGACTCAGTTGAAAAAGGTTTCTGGGGAATTATTGCCCCACGATGAACCACGTTTTGGCCTGCAAATAAAAGGCAAATAAAATTGTTATCTTAGCATCCATAACGTCTTCATTGTGCAGCACAAGAACCTTGATGAAGGCCTTCTGTGTGTGCTTGTGGGTGCGCGCACAATTTGTCTGAGCTAAGGCCCTACGAGCTGATCCTGTAGCCGAAGTGATCTGGAGGGATTCAAGTTGAGCCTGCGATTTGCCTAGCATACGGGTCGACGCTAGTCTTAGTGTAGCGGTCCAAGTCCCTTTAGATGATCCTGTTTTGCACCGTAATGTCGGAATCGTTCCTTGTGGTCACATTTGTTGCGGTATTTTCGTCAGCATAATCTCAAAGTGTTCAAATGTTCAGATGTTGTAGATGACGGTGTATCCGGTGTCCACGAAGGTTCGCACGATGTCCATTTTCGGGGCAAAGTACCGTTTTTTGAACGCACACACTTCTGAATGAAGTAGCTTCACTGTTTTCGTCATCACGGTTAGAGTTTGAGTCATTTTTTTTTTCTGCTGACTCATGGGTTACTCTGATGGATGATGCATGGGTAGTTTCGTCAGTGCGTCCCATGAAAAAAACGGCAATTTTTGTGTATGTTTTTAATGGAGGCGATAAGGCTTAACAGTTCTGTCTTCTCGGAAAAAGTCTTCACACAAAATTTAAGCTTAATCAGACTTCTAAAAAGGCTTTAATTTTTGCCTTTCTCCTAGAAAGGTATAGCAATCACTTGCAAAACCGAAAGTATAAAAGTGCTCCAAAGGGCCGAATGGCATATATCACTCGACTCAGCTCGACGAGCTGAGCATTTGCTGTATGTGTGTGTGTATGTGTGTGTGTGTATGTGCAGATTTTTATTCTCACTCACTTTTCTCAGAGATGGCTGGACCAATTTCAATGAAATTAATTGCAAATGAAAGGTCTTGTTGCCCCATAAGACCCTATTGAATTTTATTGTAATCGGATTTTTAGTTTAGAGGTTATGTTTAAAAATGTGAAAATCACGAAACAACAATATCTCAGAAACTACACAACCGATTTGAACAAAATTGATCTCAAAAGAACGGGCTACCTAAAAAACCCTTAACTTTTGAATCTTATAAATGTTGAACATGTGGTTCAAAAGTTATGAAAAGAAACGTGTTCTGAAGACTGTTTAATCTCACTCATGTTTCTCAGAGATGGCTGTACCGATTTTCATAAAATTAGTGTCAAATGGAAGGTCTAGTTGCCCCATGAGACCCTATTGATTTGTTTTGCAATCGGACTATTACTTTGCCTGTTATGTTTAAAAATGTGAAATCCAGCTATGCAAAGGAACATATTCCGAAGACTACTTGGACTCACTCACTTTTCTCAGAGATGGCCGACCCGATTTCCACAAAATTAGTGTCAAATGAATGGTCTAGCTGCCTCAGAAGACCCTATTGAATTTTACTGTAATCGAACTGTAACTTCATTTGTAATGTACCGACTTGTGAAAATCACGAAACTTCATTATCTCAGAAACAACACAACCGATTTGATTATTATTATCAGATGAGCGGGCTAGTTAAGGGTTAACTGATGAATTATGATTGAACACGTGGTTTCAAAAAATTTTGGCTGCCCTGTACGTTCCTATTTCATTCGATTATAATCGAAGTTAAGCAACCGTTATGTATTAAATTATTTATAAAACAACGAAAGTCTATTATCTCAAAGATTACATGACTTATTTGAACATAACTAGTGTCATACGAACGAGTCATCTCTCAAACTTACAAATAACAAACTTCATAAAAATTTGATATGTCGCTCAAAAGTTATGGAAAGAAGAGAAATTCAAAGACTATTTAAAACTATACCTGCTTTGATCGATATATGTGGCCTCAACAAAATTTAAATGTGGTATCGTACTATTTGAACTTTCCAAATTCATTGATTCCTTGCAATGTGTTTAAAGTTTGCAAATGCACGACGAATCGGTCATAGGATATGATCAAAGTCAAATAACAAACCGTTTGAAATGATTGGTTTTATTGAAATGACAATATTCTCAACTTTTGGCTTGTGTACATCGCCTTAATTCTGAATATATTCATATTGGGTGGTATTCTGTCATTTTCAGCAGACTTTCTGAGATTAATCTGACACCGGAAATACCCGTATTGGGAGGTATTTTTGGTTATTTTCCAGAAACTAAAAGTGGTCGTCTTAAAATTCAAAATGGTGTCCAGGGTCAATGTTTGGTTTCTATGCATCATCTCGATTACGGAAATATCCATGTTGAGTATTATTTGGTCATTTTCGACTGTTTCCTATAAGTTGCCATTTAGCGATTCAAAATGGTGCCTGAGGTCAATTGTTAGCTCTTTGCATCATTCTGGTTCCAGAGATACTCATATTGGATAGTATTTGTTTATTTTAGGCTGTTTTTCACAAACCGGTAGTCGCCATCTTGGATTTCAAAATTGTATTTAGGATACTGGTTAAAGAAAAACTCATATTGGGTGATATTTGGTCACTTTGGACTGTTTTTCAGAAGCCGAAAGTCGTCATTTTGGACTTTAAAATTGCGTGTGAAATCAATTTCTGTCATCTGGGCGTAATTCTGGTTCCGAAAACATTCCTATTGAATGGTATTTGGTCATTTCCGGCTGTTTGCCAGACACCGGAAGTCACCATCTTAAAATTCAAGATTGTGTCTGTGATCAATTTTCAGCTTCTGTGCATCTTTCTGGTTTCAGAAATACTAATATTTAATGGGAATCGTCCATTTCAGGCTGTTTTCCAGAAACCGGAAGCTGCCATCTTACAATTCAAAATGTAGTCTGAAGTCGATTTGTGGCTCCAGTGCATCATTACGGTTCCGGAAATACCCCTATTGGGTGGTATTTGGTCATTTGCCGCTGTTTTTCCGACACCGGAAGTCGCCATTTTGGATTTCATAATGGCATTTGGAGACAATTTCTGGATTTTGAACGGCATACTGGTTAAAGAAAAACTAATATTGGGTGGTATTTGGTCATTTTCAGCTGTTTTCAGAAACCGGAAGTCACCATTTTAGAATTTAAAATGCTATTTGTGGTCGATTTTAGCTTTTGTGTATTATTCTAGATCTGGATATTATTATATTGGGTGGAAATCGGCCATTTTTGGCTGTTTTCCAGAAACCGGAAGTTGCCATCTTACAATCCAAAATGTTGTCTGAGATCTATTATGGAGCATATCTGTTATCACTAAGAACATTCACCTGCCAATTTGGTTCCATTTGGTTGATCAGTTCGCGAGATGTGCAGAAATTTGTGGAGAAACATGTACTTCCAGAATAGGGAGGGGCGTAAGCCATTATGGACATATTTGTTACCTCTAAAAACATTCACATACCAAATTTGGTTGTATTTTCTTGATTGGTTCTTGAGCTGTGCGAAATTTGTGTTTCATTTTCACGGGATCTCTCTCTTATAGAAGAGGGAGTCGGGTGTCAAACCATTATGTACATATTTGTTACCTCTAAAAACATTTACCTGCCAAATTTTGTTCCATTTGGTTGATTAGTTCTCGAGATGTGCACAAATTTGTGTTTCATCCGGCTATTATGGACATATTAGTTACCCCCTAAAACATCCACATGCCAAATTCGGTTTCATTTGCTTGGTTTGTTCTTGAGTTGTGCAGAAATTTATGTTTCATTTGTATGGGACTCCTCCCTTCCAGAAGAGGGAGGGGTCTCAAACTATCATAGGAACCTTTATCGGCACCAAAAACCCCTACATACAAATTTTCACGTCGATCGGTTCGGTAGTTTTCGGGCCTATATGGATCAGACAGACAGACAGACTTGACTGCATTTTTATATGTAAGGATTACAACATCAATATTTTAGAACCTAAAGAGTGAATATACAATTATTGGATTGAAGCGGTCATGTAAATCTATTTTTACAAATAAAAAATTGAATGAGAAAGGCTGGGTCTGACCGCTAGGTGGATTAATTTAGGTTTTTTATTTGAATGTAGACGCTTTAACCTTAAGGGTCGGTCATTCGCGTCTATAGGCTTCACTTACAGTAGTAAAAGTCTCATTTTTTTGAAAAAATGAACAAAACATAACCTCTCAAAAAAAAATAACCTCTCACTCAACGTCATCCGTCAAAATATCTGTTGCTCACACATGTACGCGGCAATTTAAGTTTCGAACATAGAAAACATTACATTTTTTTGGTTTTTTCCCGAAAATTCTGTGTGGGTAAGTACCCACAAGAATATTTTTCAAGTGTGTACTACTACCTATTTTTTCCCTGTATGGACTCAGCACTGCGACCAGAGATTAGATCTATTGTGATATGGTTTTTTCTGTACTCCGCACTTCATATTATTGGCAGTATCACTATTGAAGTAAGTGATACGCTTATCATTCATATCCGTGCTTGTGTGTAAGTGTTACCTTTCCGTTTCAAGCTTACTACCCTACTAACCGAGCCTCTGTCCATCCTATCAATAACGCCTGATAACAATTCCCTGGAGAGAACTTTTATACGTTACTCACACCAGTTTTATTATAATAGGGACTTATTTTTGTTAGAAGGAGTGTCAACAGAGGTAGGGATGGTAGTTGGTGGGAAGCCTGAGAATAAACCCATACTAAAGTCCTTTGGCAACCAAATGGCCTGATTCTACTACGGAATTCCCCCACTCCAGAACTCCAGAACTTTTTGAGATTCGTTTTTAGGCGATTCTGCAGATTACACTGGTGACTTTTGTACAATGCTCAATTGAGGTGTTTGTAGGCGGTTTTGGCAAGTTGGTATTCAACTTTTGAGGTTTACATAAGAATGGTATGTATACAATCAAATCATGATTCAACTTGAAAATTATAAATTTATGTTCAAGCAAGCATCACAACTTAATCAACTAAAGTCTAATTATAAGTTTACTAAAATTAATTTCGCTTAGCCTAATTTCAAATATCTAAACTCACGCCAATTATTACACATACAAATTGTACTAAAAATATATACACAAGAAAGCAGAAAAACGAGAAATTAGAGAGGATTACACGATCACCAATAAGCAAATCTTGGCAATCGAAAATATATTTAAGCCAACATGCAACTAATTTAACAGTTAAGTTTGATCACCCAAGGCGAGCGCAATAAATTTGAACTGAAGTAATCATAGCGTTTGCTTAAGTTCCCATTAAGTTAGCTCACTGGTCCTTCTGCCAGCCGCGATCGCGGAGAAGTAAATCCTTCGTACCGGTAGAGTATTTCGAGCTCAATCATGGTATATAAATCGATTGGCGATGGTTGCATTCTGTGCAGTGTGCAGACCACGGAAGAGAGTCTATTTTGTCCTTTTTAACGATATGTTTGCGGGTTTTTGGGTTTGCTTTGTCGTAGCTACGATTTCCGCTAAATATTTTGTGCAAAAATGAACAAAATCCATAAATACATTAACGTAAGACCCAATAGAGATGGTTCCATTTAGTTCTCGGGCCTAGAATGGTAAATTTCTTATCATTTTACCTCATATATGTAATATTTCTGCTAAAACGTGTATAACAACAAACGCCACTCAGCTTACTGTTCAAATGAGAACTTATCATGTGTGAAAAGTTCCTGGAATGATGGTTTGGTTTAGATCCAGGTCCTGTAAGTGGTATAATTTACCAGAACTCACCGTATACTTGCAAACTATATAATAAAAACAATTTGGACTCCGCAAATTACGATTTAACTCAAGAATGGATCAGCGTGAAAATTTGTATATAGGAGTTTTTGGAGCCGGAAAAGGCTATTATCACAGAACGGAAGGTCATCTGTGATACGAAAACTGCTAAGTGCTCAGTGAATTTTGCAACGCTCCCTAGGGGTGGAAAGAACGCTTTTTACACGGAAAATAAACAAAATTTATACTACTTTTATCGAAATCAATCAAACACACTGGTATAAATCTGTCGGCGAAAACACTACAGGTTAACCCTGCTAAGCATCTGTAAGAAGGAAAACACATTATTTCTAGGGGCTTGACAACTTTATTTCATGAAAAATATTTCGGTAATGGTTGATATAGATATTAATATCTATCATTTATTTATCACATTAACTTCCCAACCATAGCGTATAGGACATGGTGAAACGGTTTGATCAACAAGTAGACACGAGCGGGGAAGCGTTTTTTTTATTTTGTACGGTTGAAGACGAGGCATCACCAAGCGACAGCAAATAACTTTTTCTACTTGTTAATAGATTCTTACTAACTAAGCAAATGAATCGCAAATTCATGTGTTTCAAGTTGTGAACTGCTTCTAAAATGAATGAATATCAGTAGCAAGGTATGTAGCTTTACCGGATTTATAATTTGAATGCATCGAAATAGTATATTATAAGATGCGATGAATTTTGGTCATCGGTTGTTTTAATAAACAACTTTAGTCTTTGGCATTTTTTTTTTGCAATATAGCCAGTTGTACTTTTGACATACCATTTTACTATGTTTCTATACACCAACATCACAACAACGATAATATGACTTCAAAGAGTTTTGATGTAACTAGAGGAGTGTCTGAAAATGCAACGATAAACACTTAGAAACAATGAATACAATCAAATTTTGCTCGTTGCACTAAATTCGTAGCCCAACTAGTGAAGGACTTTCACGCGTTGGGTTGAGCTATCCAGGTTGCAAGATGACACCGGTTGTTTCTTTTTGTTAGGATTACTAATCACCTATTGGGTTACGCAGTGTCTTGCCCCTAGCATTCTTCAAAACAGCTGACTCAGATACCGGCATAGATGATTGTAGCACTGTTCCTTTATTGTTTTTCAGTAATCTACTCCTTTTAACTGTGAAAATAATCAGATTATTAACACGAGTTACATAAAGTGAGCGTCGCATCTTTTGTTTCAAGTCTCTAATTACCATCTCGTTTTGGTTTAATACATCTCCATCCTAGTGTCAGAATATTCGTATATTACGTAACGTGAAATTTGGCAATTTTCAAAACCCCCATCAACTAAGTAACGCAAATTTGCATGGTGGTCTTATGCAGTGTAACACTTCGCTGGATACCTTTCCTCCACCTCTCCCCTGAGCGCGTTATGTATTATACAAATGTTTCCATATATGAACGAACGCTAGAGGTAAGGCACTATTGATATACAATGGTGATTCGCTTACCGGTTGCTCCTTAGTCGGGGGTTTGTTAGTTGGGCCCTAATCCATCTAAAAAGCGCTCTTATGTCATAATGGAACGACATTCAAATGCATGCAAGAAACCCGAAAAGTGAATAAAAAATAAATTAAATTTTTACTACTCGTACTTGAGTTTATTTGTCATTGATTGTTGGTGGTTACCTTCGATTACTCGAAAAAAATGACATTGATTACTTCGGAGTATTCTCAGGTTACGACGCATTTCGAAACCCCTTGAAACGAACCTCTTGGGATCCTTTTGACGTGGGACTACGTCTTTGTTTTCTATGCTGGTATGCATTCTGTAAAATTGGAGTTGAAACTGGCAAATGTTGCGTCAGATTTCAAACGATAGTAACAGCGTAACCTCATGATGGATAACAATAACCAATATGTTGTTGGATAGATAAAATGTATAACAATTTTGTAATATGCTAGTTATCATTATTTCTTCATTGCAAGCGCCTTAAACCCATAAAATGTGCCAAGGACAAATTTACGCGAACAATGAACCAATTACATGCGAGTATTCCTAGCACAGACGACATGAATAGACACCAACCATTCCCTGCGATTTACTCTGTATCAATATCCAAAAAGAAATTGACAGAGTCTCCCCGTCCCAATAGGTCAATTTATGTTTGCTTTCATGAATCTAGACTAATTTGATGTCTCGAAGGTAAAGGTTTTTCGAAAAGTTTGAAACAACACCTTGCTTTGAACCATTTCTAAACCTGCTAATAGAACTAATAGAAGCGTAATAGAAACTGATGTCTTGAAAGAAAACATGCTGGTAAAAGCAACAGTACCGTAGAGTATACGTGGAGCAGAGCGCCGCTAGTTTTTTGTCGTCTATCATTGCAGCGGGCACGACTTCTATTCGCGTGCAATCAAAACTGTAATGCTGCTACTGATGGTGACTGAAAGTTTATCTCATTAATATGATAACCATAAAAACCATGAATTACTCAACAAGCAACAAGAATTGACTTTTTGCAACGGTTATAAGTTATTTTTATCTATTTTTTATATTCGACATTCACTGAATAATCGTGACCGACATAATCTCGAACGAGCAAATTCCTAGATATATAAAATTATAAAAGAGTAAGAGCCGGCGAGAGCCTAAAAGAAAGAATTAATCTATTAAAAATCTTTTTTTTTTGCATTTAAACATTGACTAAACATTGATTAGATATTTTTTCATTTCCAACTTAACAAAAAAAAATAATATACTCATATTAACTGTCTTCGTAATACAGTGAATGTATTTGTTGGCAAATTAAACAAACTTGAGAAGCAAAAAACAAAAATGAATCTTCTCAAGCTTTAACTTGGTTGTAATTGTTGAATGTTGTTTGTACAAAAGAAAAAAAAACACTACAGGCACAACATCACTAAGTGTAAATAAAATTCTTTCGAGTGTAATTAATATATTTCTGAAAAAAATTAAGGAAAGGCTGAGAATTTAAATACGTTTATCACTGAACAAACGAATTTATTGTGTCTGTAATTACAGTAATTACAGCGTTTAGTCCCACGTCACCATTTCATACAACCCTAGGGCTGTATACCTTGTAGTATTTTAGTGTTCTGTAAGGTTGTCACTTTCGGTTGTCAGCAAAGATACCAGATTTGTCAGCAAAACGATGATTTGTTTTGATTCGCAGGTATGTGCGGTTTTTTTCAATCTCCATCCCGCATAATCAATAACCATAAACGGATGATAATCCATATGGTTTAACGATACCCCATACAGTCGAAACTATATCCCGAACTAGTTGTTAGGCACGTTTTATGGTTATTGATTATGCGGAAGGTTAACTACATTTTTTTTCCTATGACTTTCTCAAAATGTGTGCAGTTTTTACAGATTTCTGCCTGCTCGAGCGCATTTTTTCGAATCACGATTAGATTTCTATCAGATTTAAAAAAGGACTGCACAATGAAACCGGTACCTCTTACAATCGCATTATTCGTTGCTCTAGAAGCTAACCTGATTTTAATTAACCTTATTCAGCTTATTTTTGTTTAAATGGCATGTCGCATGTCCCATCAATGAGAAGAAAATCTATATTCTCCAGAATGGACTAGAGTCAATCGACAAAACATTCAATATAATCTTATAAAAGGATGAAAATAGTTTATAAATTTCATTTTCGAATAAAAATGTGATTCATTTGTTATAAATATACTGAAAATTTGCGTTAAAAAATCCATCTGTGCCATGATTTTTAAAAACTCAAAGTACTTTCTTTAGTTGAAAAAAAAAAAATACTCACGAGCTGCATTTTAAATTTTAACAATTTTCAAAAATAGCCGTCTATGACACATGGTACAATTGTAAATGGAATTGCAACATTAACGTTTTAAAACGCACGATTTTTCAATAACATTGATTGTTGTTCGTGTTTCAAATCAACATTTGTCGATTACAATACCTTCGTTACACTATTGTAATATGACAAACTCCACAAATGTGAATAATTGCGAATTTTTACCCAAAACGTTTTTGCATCGAACGTAATAGATTGTATTAAACGGGTTAAACTGTTGAAATAACCGTCAATTCAAAACATCGAACAAATTATGCCACATTATACCACTGGCAAAGCGGCATAAACGTACACGACAAATATATATTGCCCGAGAGCACAGAAAATTCAATTGTCATTTTTCAGTCCTTTTTGTGTGCACTTTCTGTTCGATCATATACCTGAAGTTGACCTTCCGTTCTGTGCTATTATGCTGGTTCGAGGCCTCTCCCTCATCTGGAAGGGAGGGCTCCCATACAAATGAAACACAAATTTCTGCATAACTCAAAAACTAATTGATCAAATGGAATCAAATTTGAAGGTTTTAACAAGCGTCGCTTGCTGCTAACTGGTAATCTGCAATGGACATGTTGATGCCACTGCACAGTGGTCCAATAACGCAAAAAGTGGAATTTAATTCCATAGCGCCTTTTAATTTCATCCTAGTGTCTTCGGAACAACTGTTTGTATGAATTAACCGCATAATCGAAAAATTGTCAAAAATTATGAAAAAATTCCCTATACTTAAAATAAAATAAACTAAATTGTTTGTGTTGAGAGATAGAAGAATAGTTTATTCAAGAAAGTTATAGAAGATTCAAAAATATGAAATTTTGTTGAACAAATGAAAATTCTATCTTCATTAAGTACAAAATTATATAGTATATTAAATGGAACTTACTCAACTTTTAGTTTTTTGTACTTAACTTTTGTTTGTTGCATTTTACAAGAAAGTGTTGTTCGGATGAATTGTTAGGGCAAACAAACCAAACATTTTTGCCAAAGACCATACATCTCCAGGACTTTTCCTTACAAAGTTAAGTATGTTCCCTAACGTGAGAGTTCGCATAGTAATTGCTCGCCGGGTTCGTCGCTTCAACGTTACGAGTCTCTGAAAAGAAGTTAGTGGCTAGGGACACCAAAATTCACAGGAATTGTCGAATAGCTATAATCTCTATTTTTTTTCGGTTTGAGCTTTTTGAGCACGTGTGTTGACCAGTGTAATTCACTTAGAATTGTTATTCTCTTTGTGGGAAGAAATCAAGTGAAGTCTTTCAACTTACAGTCAATGAAAGTTATTGTGCGTAAATAGAATAGGAAAAAAAATGCCATAGCATGTTCAGAACGAAAAAAAAACACACATCCCCCTTAACCGAAGTTGCGCGAAACTGATCAAACTGACAACCAGATGGCACGCAAGTGCCCTGCCGCCCGGTGGGTGTGTGATTACAGCTAAAGTGGATCGTCCATATCGTGCGAAAACATGCTGACGAGGAACCTCGATTCGTGGGGGTTCGAAACAACAGCAACAACGAGGCAGCGGGGTTTTCAACCCGGCGTGACGTCATTAAGGGAACAACCCCGCTCGCGAGTCATGAATGACATGCAGCTGTCATAGAAACGCGTTGGGTGAGGCATCACACACTTTAGTACCACTCGAGGAGCCGAAGCGAAGGGAGCGTCCGCGTAGATTTAGAGCCGTGCGCGCATGCACAGAGTTTTTTTCTCTTTCTCTCCCTCTCTCTCTGTTAATAAACATATTTTATATGTTTTTTTGTGCCTCCCTCGCATAACCGCCCGCTTGTTCCGCGTTTGTTCCGTCCGGGTGTGAGATCGTGTGTATGTGTACCGTGTGGGGTCGCCCTTCCCTTTCTGGCGCAGGAAGGAACGAAGCTTGATACCATTTGGCTCTCTCGCTTCTGTCCACACACCGCGCGACTGAATTCCTGCTGGTATGGAAAAACGATTTCGTCATTTTCTATGTGTTACTACACATTGTTGATGTCGAATTTCGAGGCTTAATTGGGCTCATTTTCGGGGTTAGTGAGTTTCGTTCACATTATTGGCGCGTTAGTACCTATATCCACTTTGGAGCGTATTCGGGCGGTCTTCCCCGGGGTCTTCCGCCGTTAGTTAGTAAAAAAAATAAGGCAGTGTAACTTCTCATCTCCTGTTGAGCAGAGGAGATTGTGGATTGAGAAGAAAAAAAAAAGAATACATATATGTATACGCGGTATGTAGAGTACATACTGTTCTACTGATAGTGAAGCTTGCAATCCGTGTTTTTGGGTGTGATTAGCGCAGCGCACAGATGATGTCGCAGTTTAGCACGGTCGATTGAGCATAGTCTGACAGCAGAACGAATCCGTTGTACGCCGCACGGACTCTGTCCACTGATATTATCTGGGCTGTGAAGCATAGAACCTAACCAAGAAACGGCTGATCGGCTAGGCAACACACAATATTCGGGGTGTGCGTGCGAGTATTTAGTGTGCCAGCCATAGAGAGCATAGATCATAAAGGGAGTGTGTAACGGCAGAAAGAAAGAGATGATGAGTGCGTAAAGCATAAAACAGAAGAACGGGTGGAAAAGAGTGCTGCCTTCGGTGCGGATCAAGTTTATAGAATGCGACCGTAGCAGCTAGTCATAGAGACAATGTTGTATAGCTTCCAACTGTTTCCAGCGAGTGGAATTTTTTTCTTCTTCTAAATTACTGACAATGGCCAGATATTTGTAAGTGCAGTTTGAATAGTGAAACCTAGCAGTGATCACGATAATTGGCTGATTCATTCGGTTCGGATAAGTGAGAGCGACGTCGTTGTAGTCATCGGTTGCGTTGAATCGTGTCGATCATTTTATCGTCAATATATATACATATGTAGTATCGTCATGTCTGTCTCCGGGGTGGATAATTGGTAGAGTAAGCAATGCAGGTGGTGTCGATGATTACAAGTAATCGTCCATCGAATTTCAATTGCATACTTGAACTTGTTGTTGCCGACACAACTCCGATGCCAGTTTTTCTAACAGGCTCTAGCTGCTAAGAGCTACTCAACAACACGAACGTGAGACGCGTTTCACAGAGAGTAAATATTAGATCTTGTATGTGCTGTCAAAGGAGTTCGAGATTGTTATTGAATGACGTCACGCTGCGAGACTTCTGCTGTTGCTGTTGCTGCATTCCCAACCGGAACAAAATCCCCTCACTCAAGCGGACGATTGTTCTGCTTCACTCGAGTGAGTAAGAACCACAGAACGGTGTAGTAGAACGAACGAGCTCTCAGCTAGAACCGAAAATTATGAGGCAAAAACACACGCCGATAAGCAACAACGTAGATGAGTTCAAAAAATGTTGCCAATATGTTACCGCAGTGTTATTCGATCGAAAGTAACAAATTGATAGACGCGGATGTTGCAAATACTAATGCCACCGCCACAACCAACACTGCAATCGCTACTAGCAACGCTATTAGTACTACAACAACGGCGGCGATCACGACCAGTACCACCACCAATTGCGATCATACGGCAACGATGTGCAAAATACCATCGACAACGACGACGACGGCCGCTTCTGATGGTGAACTCGAGTTGATGATGGCATCTGCTGGCAGTGTCATTTCAGCTGCTACCACCAATAATAACAATAATAACAACAACAACAACAATAACAACGACAGCAAAAACAGTAGCAGCAACGAGTTGGACATGTTCAATAGCAAGGATCCTTATGCCGAGCTCGAGAGATATCTGGAAAAGGTCAAGGTAAGGCACTAATTCAAAGTCAGACCATCGACGCAGACGGTGGCTGCAGGCTCGATCGAAATTGATCCGAGTATCTTCGGAGAAATTATTCGGAAGGAAAATTTGTTAAAAATCTCCATCGAAGTTATATAAAAAATTTATTTTTCATCTCACGTACATAATAGATATGTTCAGCGAACTTGAAAAAAATATTGTAAGGAGAAACTTCTTATCTGCTTAGTACATGTTGTTCCATTAATAACAAAAGGTCAAACCCGGTAAGGCATACAATCAATTTTGAACATTGATAGTTTCAGTAGGTTACGAAGCTGCAATCAATTTATTCCCAATAATGGGTGACAACTGAAATTTTGATTTTTTTTTCTACTGTTTGCTTCAACTGCGGCTGTTAATAATACATTTGACATTTGCGAAAAGGTCCGTAATCTCTTTAGTCCGGTAGGCATCATAAAAAATTTCAATTTGAACGTGTTGCCAAAATCGAACAGAGCCTGTACTTAATAATTGAATCGATGCCAATATGAATAGTGATTGTTTTTTTTTCGAGTTTTTTAAATTAAAAACGTTAATTTCGAAAAAGATTTATTTTTGTAAGATCACGTATATTTTTTCTTAATTTCTGACTTTGGCGTTTTTTTGTTAGAGGATTAGAATCATCTTGTCCAGCGATATTAGATTTTGCAGTATGTTGCTGTTTACTTTACGTGTTCCTTTACAACTGCACTAATCACTATTGTTGAGTGATCAGGATCCTGCATTGACACGCTCCCAGTCAGTTAAGATATGGTTTATGGAACCAATAACCTTTTTCGGGATTCAAACACCAAATGTCTTCGGTATGTAAACAGCCACTATTAAGAAACCTTGATTTGCGTTTGAATAAAGCACCAAAGAGATCACACTTTTTGAGTTCCATTTTGGCTGCACAGTTTGATATTCCGCAAAAAGGACCTGGAACAATAAGCTGTGATTTAGATCCTTGTTTTGCACGCTCGTCTGCCTTTTTATTTCCAGCAGGCCCGTAGTTACCAGAGGGGCTGGAGGGGGGGGGGGTTGAGCCTCCCTACGCGTTTGCATTGGCCCCCTATGCAATTTTCTCATGCATGCGATTGATACCAGACAAAAAAGGAAAGTTAGAAATCGGGAAATTTGAAATGTAAGCAATAAAAGCATTCGTCCACACCGCTGCGCTGGATTGGGCATGTCGTAAGGATGTCGGACGACAGCCCGGTAAAGCTGGTTCTTGCAATCAATCTGTTGCCGAACCCACTGTGCAGTCGTCACCGGTTGTCAGTGAGTCCCAGTCATGCATGACAGACTACCAACACAACGGACATTGATCAGAGGATTAGCGCCAAATGATAGCGAAAGAATCTATCGGATAGAGCAAGGAGAAAGCTAAGAGAGTTCAATTAGAATGGTCATGCAAGGAAGATAGTAAAAATTTAGTTAAAGGAAGAATTGGTTAAAAGTGCTAAAATTGTTGAAACGAAAGGTAGGAGAAATGAAGATTTAGATGATATTCTACTTTAAAATATAAATTTAAATATACACGCTCGACGCCTGGGTTCGAATCCCACCGCCGACATAGATGTCGATGGTTGTGAGGTGGCGTGATCCACTCACAACCAACTCAACTGGTCTAGATTCAATCCTAGCCGACACCGAGAGATTTTCTGAGGCGAAAAATCTCTTCGATCACGCCTTCCATCGCATGAGGAAGTAAAGCCGTTGGCGCCGGTCCGTTGATAAACGGGTCGTGAGTTAGGGTCCTGGGTGTGGAGTCGCCTCCCTCAGCAGAAGATTTAATAAAATTAATATTCGCACATTCCGCGTAACCGAAGAACATCAAAATGTGAGTTACAAAATATATAATTGAATAGCCTTATACAGAGTAATAAACTTTCAGCTTTGAAGCTGCAGTTAAACGCCCGCTATCAGGGAGGTGATTTTTTGCATCGCGACACCGAAAACTTCCTCAACAAAATCCGTCAGAGACAAGACGGAGAGGATCGATCAGATGAACTTCTCAGACATTTGACATCAAGAAAAAAAATTTCAATATTAACGATTTCATGTACAAACTCCTGGGCATTTTTTTCGTTGATCAAAATAGTTAAACTTCGAGGCCCGCTTTGAGGCACGTGTTCCCTAAGTCCAATTGAGCTGAAATTTTGCATAGAGGCTTTTTTTGAGATGATGAAACTTTTGAGTTCTACTTTAAGGCGAAATGCGAAGGACAGTTTTTTTTTCATACAAGTCTTTGTCGTCCTAATATATATTCACTTTAAAATATGTCACATGAATTGAAATTATGATGTAAAAAAGAAACCTGCATAATGAATGTGCTTCAATTTTTTTTAGCCGAACTACGTTCCAAAATAAAATCGGACTTCAAAAATTGCAGCTTGACCGGGCTTCTGGACAATCCGGACTCTATCCGGTCTGATGTAAAATATATTACAAATTGTCATTTGTTTTATAAAATTCTGAATTCAGGCTGATCTCGGAACAAGGTTCGATTTAGAACTTTAGAAAATCTATACCGAGCGTCTTAGCAGAGTGATTGAGAGATCGAAGAAATAGTTATCGGTATCCGTTATACTCTACTAGAATTTTTTTTTTTAGAAATGAATATTGAAATTCAGTCCGCGCAAATATATATTTCAACTGTGACATACAGTCTTATTCAGTGCTTATGTGACCAGTCCACATAAGCACTAAAGGAGACTGTATGTCACAGTTGAAATATATATTTGCGCGGACTGAATTTCAATATTCATTTCCAAAAAAAATAGTAGGAGGGTGGTATCCAAGACACGACCGCATAGTTGACGTAGGACTACAATAATTTTATATTTTTATTTTAAAGCTATGTTTGGTTTGAGCTCGTTTTACTTTTGTAGTTTGCTTGATTTATTTTAACCAATTTAAACTCAACATCTTCCAAAAGGGAGGTATTTTGGTTCGGGTGGTAATATCAAGTATCTAGGTCGTCAGCCCGAATTCATCAAGCGACACCTTAAACGACTTGGAACTAAAACTAGCTCATTGGTGGCCATTTCTACTGTTAAGGTCGTCTTTGACCACTTAAAAAGTCAAAAAAGTCATGAAAAAAGAACCGTTCATTTTTGGCATGGTTCGATTTTGGCAACAGAAAATATTCTGGCGTGTTGCCAAAATCGAACGGGGTCTGTATTTTGATTATTTCTTTGTACCACTCTACCTTAGAAGAAAAAATATTCTCTTCAACATTCACAATGGTCCAGGAACCAAATTTAGGGGAAATTTTGGGTCTAGAGCTATATAGCAATGTTTTAGAGAGAATCTTTTTTTTTTACAAAGTTACTTAAAATTATTGGAGCTATAAAATTGTAGAACAAGGTTTTCTATCTACAAAAATAAAAAGGAAGATACTTGATAGCATTGAAAATTTTGGTCCCCCCAATTTTTGATACTTTTTCAATAAGCTCTTTATCATATGTAACAACTTTGTTGAAGAAAGTTTTTCTCTAAAATATTGCTATAGAGCTCTAGACCCAAATTTCCCCCTAAATTTGGTTTCCAGACTATTGATGAATACCTTTCATTCTAATACAGCGAATTTTCTTTAAGACGCGAAAAGGCAACCTTCTATAAAATATTTAATTGAGTACGATTTAGTAAAAATTAAACTTCTTCCTTCTATATCTATTTGTCTTGTTAAAGTTGGCACACTCACCGATCACAAAGCGGCAAAGATGTCACATCAATTTTTTTCCTGCAGTTACAAGCTCGTGGAAAAAATATAGATAATGAATGACAGTTTTAGTAGAAAATGTATATTCACAGAAAATTTGAAATTGACATAGAATTTTATGAACATGTTAACATTCAATTCAGGTCAATTTAAACATTCTATCAGTATACAGAATCAATCAGAAAAAATTTGACTAGTTTCAAGATACCAAAGAACAACGAAGATATCATATTTGAAGGTTATATGTCTGTTATTTTCGAAAATAAACTGGGCAAGAGTGATGCACAACATTAGCCACGGCAATTAATGTTTGCATAGCGTTGTTCAATTACAAGTAAGGTTATGGAAAGTAATATTCTCTTGTAAATGCAAATTCAAAAAAAAAAATTTTAATTGAAAAACACAAATACTAATGTCGGAACTCTAATATCAAGATGAAATGAATTTGGTTTTCCTCTATACCGCCACCGCAGGATGCAACTAATATTGTCATATTGGACTAAATTCATTTAGCTAGCAAAATATAATCATCAGTACAGCTCGTTTAACTAACTATTCAAAGATATGTACGGAGCATTTTTGTTTTCTATTGTATTTCAAATACCATATTTAGTTATTTAAATAGATCTGAAAAAAAAAGCAGAATGTAGAGTTCAAAAATAAACAACGCATTTTGTTGTCCCCGGCGGCGCAGCGTATTCTGCGGTACCCGAAAAATCAAATCGAATTCTGATATTTGCTGCTATACGAAACAAGAAGAAGAAGAAGACAATTCAAACGGCAATTCGATTGTGTTCCACGCCTCACCGTGCGTCAACAGCGGCAATGTAGTTTTCACTTGGCTTGACTGCACACAAATGAATATCGAGTTTTTCTGCACTGATAGACGACGAATGACCAGCGCTCTATTCATACAATGCTCGGTGCAGCATGTTTTCCTTCAAGACATCAGTTTTATTAACATTAACATATTTATTAACAGCAGAACGTCATACTGTCTAATAGTGGAGGTGGTTACGAACTTTCCGAGAAAGCTTCACCTTCAAGACATCAAAATAGTCTAGGCTCATGGAAACTAACATTAGTTGACCTATTGGGACGGGGAGATTCTGTCAAAAATTTTTTTGGCACTGCTATACAGGATATCACAGCATGCAGTTGGTGTCTATTCATGAAGTCTGTGCTAGGCGTGCTCGCATATGATTGGTACATTGTTGGTGAAAATTTGACCTTGAAACTTTTATTCAATTTTCACTGTTTAACAATGAAGTGATAATGAAAATTGAAGAATCACAAAATTGTCCATCATTTTATCAATCCAACGACATATTGATTATTGTGATCCATCATGTGGTTACATCAGTATAACCGTTTGAAATCTTTCATTCGTTAGACGTAGTCCTACGTCAAAAAAAAAATTCTAGTAGAGTATAACGGAAACCGATAACTATTTCTTTGATCTCGATTTAGAACGCTGTAATTTCTTCAAAGCTGTTTTAGAGTAGAGTTTTTTCTTGTACATACTTAGTTTTCCGATCGTTCTGTAACCGGCTCTAATGAGTTGTATAGAATCGTTGTGTTCCATCACTCGATCTTGCATTGCTCCTGTTGTTGGTTTGATCATTTGTAATACATTTATAATGAACATTGAATTACTCGAATCTCTTTGCGAAAATGAGCTATAGTTTCACTAAAGTATTTCAAGAAGTTCATCATCATGCATAACATAACCTTAGACCTTGGTCCTTGGTTTTTGACTAATTTTCCTGTGACGTGCTTCATTTTTCTTTTACACTGATACAATTAGTTATCTTGAAATGTTATTACTAAGTTAGAGTAAAACTGGTAAAACTTGCATAAAAAGTGGATTAACTGAAATATTATTACACTATGGAAAAATACTCATTCTGGTTTGCAAACACCATGGGCTTGCGGGCTTATTTTTCCTTTTTTAAGGTGTTATCTTTCTTGTATATTTGACCTTAAGACGAGTCAAGCTATTTTTTTTTTAAGTTTTAGTTTTAGCACAAAAATTACAAGTCATGGTGCAAAAATTGCAAAGTGCCTCAAATTCCCCAAAACAAACGGTAAACAGCGTGCTGAAACGATTTAACGAAACTCTAATGCGCTGATCACAGCAACCTCAGAAGTGAAACGACTGACAAGCAGCTAAGGTTTAAAATCTGCAGAGCAGTTCGGACGAACCCTGGAATCACCCTGCGCGATTTGGCTAAGAAGCTCTCAGCACCGTACAGCACTGTTCGACAAATTTGCCGGCGTAAAGGCCTGCGGTCGTTCCACACCAGCAAGCAGAATCTTTTTGCAAAACCCGGCGCTGGGCTGCCGTGCGGAAAAGTCCTTACCAAATTCGACGGCTGCATATGCATATGTAAACATGCGTAGCTCCTAGGACTAACACTTTATATGTCCAAACGCAAGGGTGATGTCGCCAAGCGATTTAAGTTCGTGTTTGTGATAGTTCGTGTTTGTGATGCTGTGGCAGAAGATCTGCAGCTGTGGCATAAAAGCAAGGTTTTCATCACCGGATCAACTGACTTGGCAAGGTGTACAAGAAACAGTGCCTCCAGAAGCGGATTTTGCCGTTCATCCAATCACATGACGGTTCGGTGAAGTTCTGGCCTGACTTGGCCAGCTGCCACTACAGCCGAAAAGTCATGGATTGGTACAAAGAGGATGGAATTGATATCATCAAAAAACTATCAACCCACCAAATTGCCCAGAGAACGATAAAGAACCGGATGATTTACACAGATGGTGGAACAAAATGGCGGATCGAGTTGACAGTTTCACTGTGCGGTATAAAACGAAGATATGTTCCATTTTGTGCGACCTACGGTACCTTGAACCAGAAGTTGTCCAATTCAATTTTAAGCCCCGACAAAGTTTCCTACAATTAATGAAAATTCTTTGAGAACACGGCGGGCTCGTAGGTCGCTCACTTCCTCAGCGCGAGAATGTTGTCAATGTACATTCCCTGCTGTACTAAGGGAGCCACCAGTGGAAAGCGTTCTCGTTTGTCGTTGGTCAACTGGTGAAGTACACGAGTAGCATGGCACGGTGAACTTGTTTTTAGTTGAAATATGCGACTGGGTTAGACAAATCTTTTTCCACAAGATTTGTTGAAGTTTTTGGTCGTCTGGATGCATTCAAGCGTGAGTTAATACACTAAAAACGGTCGATTCTGCAGTCGTGCAGAATCTCATGGCTGGGGTTAAGGCTAAGGTTCGCGCATTTGGTTATACAGATGAAGTAAATGAATGATTCCAAAACAAGCACCTAGCAAAAAATATCTGTAATTGAGAAAAATACATGTTTTTATACTTTTGGAACGGAGAACCGAAACTTGACATCATTTTCGTCGGTTTTAAAGTTTTGGGAAAGAATATGTATCATGCCTAAAAGGTTTCTGTTTGAAAAGGTTTCTGTTTGACAGAAGCGAAAAAAGTGCTGCCCTAAACCTCGAAATAGCTGCTCTAGAAAGATTTTAGCTTTTTAACCATTCCTGTGAATTTTGGTGCCCCTAGCCATTACCAAAACGCGTCAACTTACGTGAGAGTTCGCATAGTAATTGCTCACCGGGTTCGTTGCTTCAACGTTAAGTTTACGAGAAAACTCATTCAAGTCTCTGAGAAACCTATAATCTTTGATTTTGTTGACCAGTGTTATTTATTTATTAGAAACTAAAATAAAAATTCGTCCCAGCTGGTGTCGAGGTACGATGCTGGCCTAACAAGCCAGTTGTCGTAGGTTCGAGTCTCGGCTCTGGAGAGACTGTTAGTGTTAGTAGGATCGTAGCGCTGGCCCCGCAATTGTCCTGTACACTTAATAGTTGGCTGCGAAGTCTGTGTATAATAAACAGAAGGGCTTTTTCTTTTAAAATAAATATTCATTTCTAATGTCAGTTAGAAAATATGTTTCGTGTTGAAAAATTCATGTTTGGTTTCCTTGCCTTTGTTTTTTTGCCTAAATGGTTGAGTAAAATTATTGCTGCTCATTCAAAAACTACAGCAGGCACAATATCGAAAAGTGAAAACAAAATCCATTCGAGTGTTGTAGGAAATATGATGAATTAGATATTTATGGAGACCTGAGAGTTTAGATGCGTAAGTTACTTGATAAATTGTCTGATTCTGTCATGATTTGAGCCTACGACTGATTTCTCTATGTTTTCTTCCCGTATTTCTATTCAATATTTTTGTCGGATTAATCTTAGTATTCTTTTTTGAGCATTTTCAATTGTTTAAGTTTTATTTGTTCTTTCACTCTGTTTATTGTCCCTTATAACTGTTTTCCCTATTCGTCTACTCTTGTTGTTGTTTTTTTTTGTGTTGAATACTTTTATTTTATTTTTCATGTTTTTCTATAAATTATTTTAGTTTTTGTGTTTTTTATATGTTCACGTCTTTTCCTGAATATTTTCATTTGATTTATATGCCATTTTTTCACTACATTCGCACTTTGTTTGTTCGTTTAGGTGCTTCATTTTATAAACTCTTTATTTTTTGCACGGTTTTGTGGTTTTCATCGTGTTACTTTTTAATTATGTTTTCAGTACTTCTTTTCGATACAATACTTTGTTTTCTGTTTTCTTTTTTATGTTTATGTTTTAGTTTTATTTTGACACTTTTCGTTTATTCCATGTTTCACGCGGTTTATTTTCTATTTTGTTTCTATTTTTTTTAACAAATTAGTAACCTCAAATGCTTGACAACCTAATACCTTTGTATCCTGGAAATGTTAAATGTTTTTCTTGGTCTCAGCCTCGTGTATTCTCAATCTTAAAATAGTTTTGTTTTGTTGTGTTGTTCATCTTTGCTCTTGGCGCTCTCTTCAACTACTCGCTAGTATCTTGCATACTAGTTGATGGATTTTTTTCATTTAGTCGGAGTTTGCTATAGTTTTTTATATTGTTTATTTTTGTAACAATTATTTGTATATTACTTTTTGTCTTATTGTCATTATTTTATGTTGATTTTTACATTTTTTTTTATATTTTGTTGTTTGTTTATGTTTATCTACTTTTTAGTTTCTTTTATTGAATGTCCCTTTGTACACTGCATACATGCTCTTCTTCCTTTTTAAATTCTTTGTTTCATGTATTTTTTCCTGTAACTTCGATATTGGCTATTGTGTTCATTTCTCTTTAATTATTTTTTTGAAGTTCAGTTTTTGTTCCGTTTTTCTTCTGCTTTTTTTGTTTGTTTTTTTTTTTTAGCTTTCGAAAAAATATTTAAATTGGCCAGAGCGCAAGCAGTCAAATGCAGAAAGCTACGCAAATTGAACAGTTTAGAACTGTTATAATTCAAAAAATCACATCAAATTGCCTGACAAATTCTAATCCAGAATAGAATAAAAAAATGTAAAATCCATTAGCGCATTGGATTGCCGGTGGGGGGTGGCCTGCTAAAAGCTGCCGCACAAGCTACATACAAGCAGCCAAAAAGTAGGGCGGGACAACACGATAGTTTCCTCCAAAAATGTGTCAATCTGTTTTTAACAGTTAACCGCGCGCGGTTAAGAGTTCCACGAAAAACGACAATTAACTGACCACTCACTTAGTACTGCGTGCGTGTGTGTGTAGGGTAGTTGGGCAATCTGAAAGGTTTAATGGCATTAATAAAACTCCTTATTTAATGTTTATGACCCCTAAAGTTTACGTTCGCTCAGGCGGGCGGGCGGAATCATGAAACTCGTGCCTCTCTCGTCCGTCTCGCCGCAGCAGACGGATGCTTTCGGAAATTAGAAACATGCGCTCTGTGCTTCGATTGAGCATTCAAAACGAAACTTCGATTTTGCAGCTGCGTTGTCGTTTCCGGATACCCAATCACCGTCCGAAGTAACTGCACAAAACTGCGGATTGTGCTTCACAATTTTAGCGTTTGCCGGGTTCGTGATCCGCATTGGAAAAATACACATAGCCTAGCAGGGAGCGTAAAATGCCTCAAGCTACTTATCGTGTTTACTAATCGATTTACAAACAGGTGAGTGGTTCAGTTCGAGCTGCTCAGCTTACACGGGGAGAGATGCGTTTCGACTTGGCTAATAAAATACTTGAACGCACAACTTTGTATGGATCGCGGAACACGATGTCTTGAATGGTTGTAAACTGTAATTAATTGCTTCGATTGTTTGCCCAATACCTGAGTGATTACTTTTCTTGGTACCTACCTAATACAACAACACAAGCATAAATATTGATAGAGTAGCTTGTTGTTGAGCTGACCTTCGGCTTAAAGTGTTTTTTTGTTTGCTTCTTGTTAGCCCGGCAGATCGGACCAGAAAAACTAGTATGAATTCGGCTCGATCGCACTCCGGTTTTGTGGTGTCAATTTTTTTTTTCGTTCTTCACCTGCTTTTGTTGCTTATACAATCGCAGAAGCAGACCTAGTCCGAGGGTTTAGTTTTGAAAATCATCCTCAGCGCCACAAAGAAATAAAAACTGTCATTGTTGTGATTTCAGTCCTACGGCTTATTGTTTGTACGAAAAAATAAACGTTACTTGTTGTGGTTTTGGACGTGATAAAACCCGGCAGAATTGGTTTGAACTACAGAAGCGCGTTCCTCTCCGTTGCGTTACACAAGCATGGGAAATAAATCTTGGGTGGTGAATCATCGGAATTATGTTATCTTTTCTGCGAATCATAGAACGACTCAACGCTTTGGAGCAAACTCTCTAACGTATCAATAATGTAATGCTTAGAAACTTTACGGAAAGTTATGGTATGAATAATAAACAGAAATTTATCTGCACATTCGTCTAAATGATGAATCTTTTATAGATTTCAAAGGAACTATTGATATACACCAATAAGTGACGCTGGTTTAAAGCGTAATTCCGTGAATAGAACTCCTTTGCTAAGTTTTTTATTACCCATAAAGTTTGTATTGAAACAATAAACTTTTACCGGGTGGTGATAAAAAACTAAGACAGATAATTGCGTTTGACAAATTCCTCATGGAAGGTAATTATATTGGCTTACTTGCAACAAATTCTACGCCCTTGCATGCGGTTTTCCAGAACATTCACCATGGTGGACGAAAACATGCGTGTAGGAATGTTTTTCAGTTTTTTCCTCGTTTTACTAATCAATTCCTTCTCAGTTTTTGTGACAAAATTGTTGAAGTAGATCTTACACTTCAGGTTTATCCAGAAACTCTTGATGGGACGCAGATGAGGGACGTTGGGTGGGTTCTTCAACATGGATATATTCAGCCGCTCCACCTCCTTCAACGATCGCTTCGAGTAGTGGACCGACGCCACATTTGGCCAGAACACCACGTCTTCGCCCTTTCGGCAGACACTTCATACTATAAATTTCCCCGTTCACGGCCAGTCCAGATCGACTTTGACATCACATTTTCGTGGGCCACCCCAGGAACTTGGTGTGTGAAATGAACTTCACACCCGAAGCGTCATGCTAGCCGATGCCATCTAGTGTGAGAGAGGTCTCATCGTCCATCACCACCGCCACGTTGCGATTCGCTGGAACAATCGACTTTTCCCTCGGTCTTTCTCTTCAGCATCCTTTGGACCTTCTTATCGATACGGGTCGTCGACCGTCCGGAACCGGGCTTTCTTTCGCTGCTCTGATTGTTGTCCAATAGTGCCAAGATGTTGTAGATGCCAGAACGAACGTATCCGACGTCCACATTATATCCGTTTTCGACGCGGCGGGGTTAGAGTATAGTCACGGTTAGAGTTCGGCTGATATAACTGTCATTTTTTTTTCTTCTCATGGGTTACTATGATTGATGCTTCTTAATGCTCTTGATCCTTGTTGCCGAAAAGGTTCTGCGTCAGAGAACTTATAATGTAGCATGTCTTTCGACCTCAAAGGTGCAAAGTTTTCACAATCCTCCTAAGCGTTCGCATTGTTCTCTTCGTCCTCATCCACACAACGGCCCGCTTCAGAATAACCTTCCTCGAGGAGTTCAGCTTCGCTGGTCGGTGGTTTGAACGACGTGGTTTGCCAATTTCATGTGTATTTCGGCTTCACGACATCTCTCGCACAGTTCATGCTCTAATTCCTTGAACCTCATTATCGTTTTATTAGACGTCTTAATTATTTTAACCGCTTGTCATATAAGGAATCGTGTAATCGTGTTCGATTTCCAGAACGCCAGCTTTTGCCTCGCTTCCAAAGATGATTACCTGTAAGGAAAGTTCAATTTATTTGATCCAGGTTCCGCGTACCTGGTAGATTAGTCTCGTTTCCGCTGCTATTGCTAATGGTTGGTAGTACTGCATTCTCCTCAACTGTTACAGACTTTTTTTCCTAAGAATCCGAACTGTAATCTGTAATTAAGGCAAGAGTCGTTTCGAAACTCTTGCTTCCAACGATAAAAACAACAAAACAAATGCAGCGTTTTGATCAATATTCTCATGGCCTTCTACGCGCATTCTCAACCGCAACGTCTGGTATGCGCTGCGCAGCAAATCGTCAAAAAAGAATCTCGATTTCCAAGAAAAAGTGACATGGAGTATAGAATTATCTTTTCATAAAAAGTAAAACGTGTTTGAATTAAATCTAGATAAACATTTCAAAAGGTCCTATCTGCTTTCATCGTTTTTCCGAAGGGCTTTTTCATTTTGGTAATGGTTCAGCTCTAGTGACTCTCCCAAGCGTGGTTTTCGTTCAAAAGGCAAGAGTGGTCTCTCCGCTATCAACTTTTACAAATAACGCGTCATAAAAGGTGTTAAATGAGTTTTGGTGATTAAATGAAAGTGATCGATCAAAAAATCGATCAAAGCAGATAGGACCTTTTGAAATGTTTCTCTAGAAATGTGCAGGGCAGATTTTGGCAATTACTGTATACTTGACTTTTGCAAGAAATTCATTTATGTGGTCCGTATTGAACAACTGCACACTGTTTCCAAAGCTGCAAAAACGTTATCGAAATTATTTTGACCCAAGAAACTTGATTTTAGAGCTATAGTGTCTTCAGTAAAGTTGTTCCATTAATTATTCTCCATGTTATAGAAGTTACAGTTTTGTGATCAATTCACTTAACAGTGAAAAGCGAATTTCACTTTTTTTCATTTTTGCATATAAAAATTCATCGTGTTCGACAAACTTGTAGCACATTTAATAAGAAGCAACTTAGTCAAAAACACTACAATTCTATCTGCCTATTTTAATGGATTATGTGGAGTTTTCTACAGATTGCCACTAAAAATCAGTTCTTTCAATATAACTTTTAGTAGTGATTTTCTACAATTTTAGAATGTTCTATAATATTGTTTCCTATATCAAAACAAACCATTTCTTCGAAGGAAGTTTATTTTTATCTCACATATTTTTTTAGTTATTGTCGATTTCTACTTAAATAATGTACTAATTCACACTGATTACTTTTTTCTCACTCAAAAAAATTGATTTTGGAGCCATTGTGTTTTCAGCAAAGTTGTTTTGTTAATTATTCTTAATTTTATGAAACTTAGAATTTTGTGATGAATCTACCCAAAAGAGAAAAACGAACTTTATTTTTCTCATTTTTGCATATAAAAATCCACTTTGCTGAGTAAAGTTTTTGCATATTTTATAAGAAACAACTTTGTCGAAGACACCATATTTCTATCTGCCAATTTAAACGAACTATTGTGAAGTATCCTCTAGAATGCCCCTAAAAATCATTTTTTTGATATAACTTTTTATAGTGATTTTATAAATTCTTTTCAATGTTCTACAATGTTCTCCAGTACAATAAAACACACGAGTTCACCGAAGGGAGTTTATTTTTATCTCTTTTAATTAGTTAGTTATTGACGATTTCTTTTCAAATATTGCACCAATTTAATTACAGATATAAACACAGGAAACAGCAGGAGACAAATGCCTATATCTGGATTGAATGATGTTTTAGTTATACTTTAATATAGAAATTGTTTAGTCTGCAGATATTTGCAGATTTTAAAGATATCTGTTAGTAAATTAATGCATTATTTTAATAAAAATCGTCAATAACCACAGAAGTATGTGAGATAAAAATAAACTTTCTTCGCAGACATTATTCGTTTTGCTATAGCAAATAACATTGTGGAACATTGAAAAATTGTTGAAAATCACTACTAAAAGTTATGCTGAAACAAGACAACTCCACATAAGTTCATTTAAATAGACAGATAGAAGTATGGTGTCTTTGGCAAAGTTGTTTCTTATGAAATGTGCTACAACTTTGCCGAACACGATGTATTTTTATATGCAAAAATAAAAAAAAAGTGAAATTCGCTTTCCACTGTTATGTGGATTAATCACAAAACTGTAACTTCCATAACATGAAGAATAATTAATAAAACAACTTTACTGAAGGCACTGTGGCTGTAAAATCAAGTTTTTTGGGTCAAAATAATTTCGATCGCGTTTTTGCAGCTTTGGAAACAGTGTGAACTGGTCAAATCGACATTTTCGATGCAATCAAGTATCTAACTTTTTTATCTTTGTAGATAGAAGAAAAATTTGTTCTACAATGTTATAGCTCCATTAATTTTAAGTAATTTTGTAAAAAAAAGATTTTCTCCTTCTTTGAAAACAACCGATTATGAATTTTTTAAATAAAATACATCGAATATAGCCGTTTTTTATGGTCACCCTATTTCGGAGCTAGTTCCCTTAACAACCCAACGAAACAATACGGGTTTGATTATTTTCAACATAGATGCATCCCTGCTATTTTGAGCACAATTGAAGCACTTTGCGTGACCAACTTCGAAATAGGGTGAACATAAAAAAAACGACTGTGTTCGATGTATTTAATTTAAAAAAAATTCATAACTTTTAAACCAGTTGATCGATTTTCGATCTTTTTAGGTCAAATTAAAGGTAATTACGTCTGGTTATAAAAAAAAAATACCATAATTTAAATCTGGGTGATTTTATATGCATAATGTATAAAATAATTGAAATTTTCGGCTTGTTTTTAAATTGATTTACTCAAATTAATTAAATAACATATCTCTGAAAGTTCCTCCATTTATAGAGTCAAGTATGCCCTTCAAAATGAGACCAAGAGATATTTTTTATGTTTGCCCCAAAATGAATGACATACAAATGAAAAACGCATCTTTTTTGATGAAAAATATTAATAACTTTGAGTAAAATTGAGATATTTACGATGTCAGCATTGCAAATTGCTTCTCTTAAAAATCTCTAAAAGTCGTTCAAAGGCAGTTTTGAGATGAAACTTGAAATAAAAAAGTTAGAGCGTAAAATATGTTTTTTCAATATAAATCGGTTGTTTTCAAAGATAGAGAAAATCTTTTTTTTATAAAGTTACTTAAAATTAATGGAGCTATAACATTGTAGAACGAATTTTTCTTCTGTCTACAAAGATAAAAAAAGAGATACTTGATTGCATCGAAAATGTTGGCTCTGTTTGTAGGTACAGAAAAAAGTAAAACTGGGTTTTGTGGCCACGGACTTTTCACACCTTCTCACCTTTGCCACAGATCTCCTGCAAAGCCACGATGCCCAATTTACGGGTTTCTAGCTGCTCGAGCTACCTGCAGTTTCAGGTACCGAGTTTCCACTCATGGTTTTTATTTCGTTGCCTAGGTCCATGCCGAAGGTTCCGAGCGATATTTTCTTGATTGTTCGTAGTGTAATGGTTAAGGTTGCCTCACTAAGCCCACGCTACTGAGTCTCATGATGGGGCTATAGTGGCTATAGTGTTCGGGGAAACACGTTTCTTAATTCAGCCACATGTTGCGGGTCAGACGCTGTTGTGAGCCGCCTATAAACTGGGAAACAGACGCTCAGAAAACCTGGGGCTTTCTTCCGAAGAGGTCCATGATTTTCGCTTGGTTACTTTTATCCCGGCTGGTACCACGAGGAGGTAGAGATAGGAGTTGCTGGGCAGGATTGTATAGACTACAAATGGGGCTATTTTATACCTTGAAGTACACGTAGTACTGATGATTCGAAGGCAACGCTGTTTTTTTGCCAACAGCACAAATATAAATGAATACAGTCGAAGAATAAAGTGCACGAAGTGCTTTCGGAGAAACATTCATTCCATCTTTGAGGGAAGATAAATTCGGTGCTCCCTCCATTTATGACACTTGTGTCTTTTAACATTTATGACATTTTGACAAGTTTGAGGTTGGGTTGTTTAGCCACTCACGGATTTCTTTTTTTTTTATATAAGGTAAAAGAGTGTAATTTTTTGAGCAAAACGTGATTTTTTCAAATTTTATATTATTTTCCTTCGATTTTTAAATGATAAATAAAAATCGCTACTATGAGAGTTCGCATATGGGCGAACTGTCATTGTAGCACTTTCGAGCAGATTTCGAGCAGTTTTGATTTGTGATTTTAAAATTGAATGATAACGATAGAAAATTCCAGTTGACATAAAAAACTGATAAAGCTTAACAAACCCAATTATCGTTTTTGATTTGACTGACATGACATGATGTCACTTTGAGCTATTAGTATTTTTTTTAATCACGACTAATTTTTGAGAAGGGTTTGTTTGTTCGGTGTGAGGTCTTCGGCAAAGTTGTAGAAAGTTAGGTTGTTTCTCAGAAAAGAAATATCCATCGCAAAAAACCCTATTTTAGAGAAAAAAATTAAAAAAAAGGCAATAACTTCTTTCATTCTTGGACTCCCAGTGCTCCCACAGACCGGTATTATAAGAAAATACCATCAGAAAAAGCATTCGACAGTGTTTGCCATAAAGCTTTGATTGCCAAATTGCAAACTTTTAATTTTTCAATTTTCCTGATCAAAATTTTGAAAAATTATCTTACTGATCGAACTCTGCAGGTTGTCTATCAAGAATCAAAATCTGATAGATTTCGTGTCAGAGCAGGTGTACCTCAAGGTTAAGTCTTGGGTCCAGTCCTGTACAACATATTCACTTCAGATCTTTCTGATTTGTCTCCAGGATGCACAAAGTCATTGTTCTGCGATGACACAAGCATTTCCGTAAAAGGAAAAAGTCTGCGTGTCATATGCAGTCGATTGCAGAAAAGTTTAGATATTTTTTCTTCCTATTTGCAAAAGTGGAAAATCTCTTCCAATGCTTCTAAAACTCAAATGATAATTTTTTCGCATAAGCCTAGGGCTTCTTTCCTCAAGCCAAACAATAATCATGTTGTCAAGATGAATGGGGTTATTTTAAGTTGGTTTGACAAGGTTAAGTACTTGGGACGAATTTATGATAAAAAACTTATTTTCAAAGAGCACATTGAGAGTATACAAGGCAAGTGCATCGAATTTACGAGATGTTTATATCCTATCATTAACAGGAATTCTAACTTTGTTTAAAGAACAAACTTTTGATTTACAAACAAATTTTTAGACCAGCAATGCTTTATGCTGTACCGATCTGGTCAAGTTGCTGTTCAAAAAGGAAGAAAACGCTCCAAAAGATTCAGAATAAAATTCTGAAAATGATTTTGAAGCGTCCTTCTTGGTTTGGTACACTCGAATTAGAAGCTATGTCAACTAAAATTATTAATAATTTTCGACAAAAATCGTTGCAATCCTCAATTGCTACGATAAGCTCCCTTTATAGCCAATAAGTTAGCAGTTAAGTTAGTTGTAAGTTTACTTTACCTTTTCTGACAAGTAGGTTTAAATCCCTACGAATGATAAATCCTAATTGCGAAAGCAAACAAATCCTAACAATTAAAATTACAAATTTCTAACAGTGTTGACAAGTCACCATTTGTGATTGGACACACATACTCATTATTTACTCATATTTATCATAAATACTTAAGCTACTAACAAATCCCCCCCCCCCTTAAAAAAAAAAAGAAAATACAGTGAAACCTCCAGGAGTCGATATCGAAGGGATCATCGACTCAAGGAAATATAGAATATGTTTTTGAAGACGTCTATTATTCAAACAATGGATTGCATAGAGCTGTGTACACTATTTTTTGTCATTTTAAACTCAAGATATTATTCAATTTTAGTAGCAACAGGTGTCTAGAGTCAATACATGTTGCTTCGTGAATCGATCCGGACCGATTGTTTCCGATATAGCTGCGAATTTGTTTGATATTGATAGAGATTTTATTCTATGATATTGATTGATTATTTAAAATCACAATTCTGAAAAAATAATTCAAAAATGTCAATGTGTAAAATATAGTTCATTAAGCAGACAGTATATGAAGTAGAGAGCAAGGTTGTTAATCGATAACCTATCGAAAACGCCGATAATGATACCGTCTGTTATCGTTATCGACGATGACGCTTACGTCTTCAGACATTATCGTCATTGTCAAAGACGGTAGCTGCTGGACGGTATCGAAACAATAACGTTTGTTTTTCGACAACCACTGCAAGAGTAATTTTTGTATCATTAGATATATAATTTAGATGCATTATGCAAATAGAAAAACGCAACATACCTTGCTATTCATAATTGTGCTGCAAAAAGCGCCTCTAAAGTTGAAACAATCAGAACTCAAACATTTTTTTGCCTGGTGAGCAGCGAAACATAAACAAATAAGGAAAAGTTTCTTCCTGTTGCCTAGTGATGCTTCGTCTCCAACCCTCCGAAATGAAAAAACGCTTCTCCACCCGTTGCCTGCTTTTTGATCAAGTCAGTACACCACTCGCTACCACAGCAGACAAAACTGGCACAAGACGTTAGTGAGCTGATAACGTCTAGTGACTATCGTCGTCGCCGATAACGTTAATGTTTGAAGGTGCTATCGTCATCGTCAATAACGATACCATACGTTATCGGTAACGGCGATGACGATTATCGCCGATATTCTATCGTATTAACAACCTTGGTAGAGAGAATGTAAATTAAGCGAACTGGAAATATGATACAGATTTGGAAAGAAATACGGCATCCCGATGGGATATAATAATAATAATATACTAAAAAATGGCATGTTTTATTGAAATACTGTAATCGAAAATGTTACAGATAGTTGAATTGCAGAAAAATTATATCATGTAAAAGTAACTTTTTCTTTGAAAGCAAAAATTCTAAATAAGTATAAGAAGTGGGGGCATTTTTATATGTCAGTAGATTTTTTATACTATAAATCTAACATTTTTTGATAGCAAGTGTCAAAATTTGCGAATGTCAAAACGAGAAAAATAGAAGCTCTTAGGTGATTTGCCTCTGCTATTAAATGATTTCTTGCTGGATCATAATTTTAATTAGATAATGTTGAAGCAATATTTTTTGCTAACTGTAGAGCTTCCAGTATTATTGCCCTAGAGGTTGTTGTTTCGTCTAGTTCCACTACCAAAAATCATCAAAATCCGATCTAGCCTATCACATTTTAACAATTCAGCAAATTATTCCTTCATTTCTCAGTTTTCTTCATCTTCTGCGGGAATTGAGATTCCATTCACTCTCTCGCGTCAGAGAACTTGAAATTTGGAACCAACATCGGCTCATAGAAACCAAACAACTAGCATAGTTACCACGCGGGACCATCGAGTGAAGGAGGCATCGAGTAATAGAAATATCGACTACTGGGAGTGAGTTTGTATGGGAAATCGAAGGGACTGAAAATTTCATCGAGTATAGGAAATTATCGACTCCTAGAACATCGACTCATGGAGGTTTGACTGTACCATCAAAACGACGAACGGCACTTTGCTCATTATGATGTTCCTCATCTTCGGATGAATTTTCAAAAATAGTGTTGGCAGCCTTTTTGAGTTATGTCCATTTCTACATTAAAAAACCGATATACTTAGGAAATTAATACATACTCGACTCGGCACTTTGTAGGTACAGAAATTTTGCCTACCTGGAAGCAATTTTCATAAGCAAAAAAACAAGCCTAAGTAAAAGTTTATTTATGTTTAAAAGTTTAGTTATGTTGGGATTACTAAAGAAACCCAAACTGTAGCGGGCGTTGAAAATTTACAGAAATATCAAAAGTTTGTGTTGGGAAAAATTGAATCTTAGTAGGCATCTTTGTTTGTCTGCCTATTTGATTGCCTGTTCCGTGTGGACTAAGAAACTTCTGAACCGATCACTGTGAAAATTTGCACTTAGGAGTTTTCGAGTATGAAAAGTGTAACAAATAAATTAGTTTTGCTCTAACTCATTAGCGTGGGCAGAAGGAAGGAGAATTTGTACTCTGTAAACTTGAAAACGAAGTTTGAGGGTATGAGGCGGAGTTTGGCGACATTTTTTTTGTTAGGAAATTAGAATTTACTTTGTTGTCATTTGCTATACTATATTAACGACATTACTGTGTCTTCTGAAACATTGCTATATGTCAGTGGCATAGTAAAATGGAAGAAGGAGGGGTTTGTGAGTTATGTCATCATCTATAAATTAATAGTTTGATTATTTTATTTGGTACTTAGAGATCCTAAACAACAGATTTTATCGATTTCATTGGCGTAGGCAGGAAGAAGGTGTAGCAACGGTGAATTTGTTCTTTGTAAACTTCAAAATACCAGTCTTGATCACCATGCCAATTTGTATACGTTGGTTTTCAAATACGAGGTATGTTCCTATGCAATCAATTTTTAGGTAATGGCTTTATTTAAACTGCATCTTCGGTACAAGTAGTCGAATCCTGCAACCTTAACACTGAATGAGTTGAAAAGTTTACGTCCTTTTCAAAGCTTAGGTTTGTTTTTTACTTATCCAAATGGCTTATAGATAGGCAGATTTTGTATGAATTTCCTAAGAATATCGACCATTTTAACATAGAATGGACATAACTCAAAAATGCTACCAACGATTTTTTTAAAATTTACCCAGCGTTCATCGTTTTGATGGTATTGTTTTTTTTTTTGGGTAATAACAATCTGTGGAAACACCGTTGGGCTCTATTTGAATATTTTACTATTCAGTAAACGCACCTAAAACCAAATTGAATTTCTTCTTAAAGACACAAGGTAAGCACTATCTCTTGCTCGAAGTCATCCCAAAATGACTCAACCTATACGTTGGATGCGTTTCGCTTCACACTAACAATGTTTATTGTACCTTTGTTTACTTTCTGTTGATGCTGATCGGTTCGTTTTGCTTTGGTCGTTTGTTCGTTCGTTTTTTTTTTTTTTTCTTCATTAAGCCATCCCATCCACAACGGTGGGTGATGTCATAAGACACACCCAATGTCACATTGCAGAAAATTACCATTTTCGAAGCAACTTTGAGCAAGTTAAGTTACCTGTATAAAACACAATTAGAGTCTGGTTTGGTTACGAACAATCACCTAGCGTAAAAGGGAATATGTGTTTGGAACCAACAAACTTTCAAGCTGTTTGATATGAAAAAAATCATGTGCTGACAAAATAATGTAAAATACTTATTAATGATTCAGAGAATTCATCATGTTCAATCCATCACCGATCGAATACCTACTCATACTGCGAGGTACGTTTTTTCAATAAATTAGCATTCACAGCATGAGTTTATACCCTATCTGCGCTTGTTGCCGATTATTATTATTGCTTCCAAGTCTAGCCAGAAACCGAAGTAAAACCGCATGCGGTCGATAGTTTGCGAACTAGCGGAATCCGTGCTGGTATGAGGCTTAAAAATCCATTAGGCGAGAGGGCAAAAAAAGAAGGCTCACCAAAGATTTCAACGCTTCCCCTGCGGAACGAAACATTTTGGCAGACAACAGACCGCCCCCCGCTTCCGCCCCCTCTAAAGCAACTCTCTATAGCGCGTAGAGCAGAACGGATTGCCCGTTCAAGGTTACCATCTATTAACCCAGACAGCACTCAATAAAGCAACCGGCCGAATCGAAAAGGCTAGTTTTGGAGTCAAATTAACAACTTTCTTCAAAAGGCCAAAATGTCAGTCATCCAGCAGCAGCGCTGCGACCGGTTGACCATGCGATGAAACAAAGAACAAAGTGCAAACAGTTTCGGAGAAGGAATGGTACTAGCCTGCCTAACACTCTGACCCGCGGGGGGGGGGGGGGTGGGGGGGTTTGAGCATCGTGTCGCAATCGGAAAAGGAAAAACCTATCCAACATTTCATCATTTGCATTTTTATATTTTATTTCAATCTTCGCCCCGTGAAATATCTTCACAGTGAATATTTTATCATCTACTGGGAAACGACCAAAATCAAAAACAATCTCTTCACAATAAGCTGATTAATGAAGTCAAGATTTGGCTCCTCAGTCACCCGGTTTTATGGTGATGCTATTTTCACTTTTTTTTTCTTTCACTTGATTATCTTATTAGTTTGATAGCGATTAATCGTCAGGTCGCCGGAATCGTCCGTCCCTTCGGTGATGAAGGCATATTCCCACGGATCCGGTTCCTCATTGAGTAAACTCCAAACGATGGGATTGCGTCGGCCACGGGACGAAAAGAATGTGTCCTGACCCCGGGCCAGGTTATCCAAAATGCTGCCACTGCCCTTCTTGCCACGGGTCGGGAAAAATAGTTCTTCTCCTTCACCTTCTTTGCTGCTAACATTCTTGATTGTGCTTAAAACATTTTTCTTGGTAAAAAATGACTGCAACTCGTTGATTGATTGCCCGCTGACAGGTACAGGGGAGGAGATCAGCTTGAAAAATTCCTTCTTTCCTCGATTCGGGATGAAGTCGTCGGGTCCGAGAATGTCATCGAATTTGATCTTCTTGGAGATTCCATTCCCGGAACGTTTTCGGCCACGATTTGGGACAAAATAGTCACCACCTTCCAGCATCTGTTGGATAGAAAGTTCACGTTTTTCCGCTTTCCTGTCCCGCTGTGGAATCAGAGATAGCCCCGAATCGGACACCATGAAAGGTTGCCTTAGCAGCAGGAAAGGGAGCAGCTGATCTCGAAGATACGCCTGAGGATCCGTTGGAAGTGCTTCCTGTCTGGTCCGATGACTCACGGCGTCTCTGGGGAGAGATGACGAAGCACTCGTTTGTTTTTTAGAAACAATTAAAACATGCCACAGGCGGGTCTAATTAAGCTCACGTGTTACGAGCGTTGAGTAAACACTTCACGATCCACTCACCTTTTTTCGTGCTGATGATCGCTGGAAGTGTATTGCGAACTCGGCTGGAATTTGCTGGAAACCAGCCCGTAATTAGCGGACGTCACCAAATACGGTTCATAGCTTTCGGTTACCGCCGCTGGTGGCTCGAAACTAAACCCGATAGTGACTAGACAACACAAAACGCAAACATTCAGCAAAGCAACGGCCATCATCGTCGTCGTCAGGCCTTCGAAGTGCACTTCCACTTTTACTTAGTTTCACGGAACCGTGGATGATTGATGCTTACAGAAAAATGAAAATAACAAACTAGTCCTGAGGAGTATCTTTTCCCGGGAAGTACATGTTTCGACTGTTACTGATGTGGTCCGACTATGCAGCATCCTTCTGGAAGGCAGCCTTTTAAATAGGATTCACCCGCCAGGGGACAAACGTCACATGTGCTGCGTGTTTCTAAGATCCAATTTTATAAGGAAACTGCCAGAAAAAAGGACACACATCACACGTGATATAGCGTAATTACATTTCGCTGCACCTAAAGGAGCTTTGCTTCTTCGTCCTACACGTTTTTCACAAACGAGATTTGATTATTACTTTTGTAGCTTTTATTATATGAGTATTATAAATTTTTTTCGATCTCTCTCCAAACAGGCTGAAATCTCCGAGGTGTTTGCCCAGCTAGAATCGGAAAGCGCTCAGCGGGAACGGAAACAGTCGTCGCCACCGCCGGTTGTTGGGTCACTCGAACCACCGGACCGGACACTTAAGGGTGGCGGCGGCGGTAGCAATGGAATCCGGGACAGAAATTACAACACCAAAGCCCCCGTTTGTCAGAATGCAGTTTGCGTTCGTGACACCGTCGACGGCAGAGGCGCGGGGAAAACGGAACGGCTACTGCAGCGGATTGTGGCCGCACTGCCGAAAGAACCCCAGGTAAGTACGATGGTACGATGGTTAGCTTAAAATAGCAACTTAAACTTGGATGGTAAAGTGAATGCCAACCCGTGATCGCGTTTCGCTCCATCGATTGTTAGCTTTTGCATTCCTGAGATAAATGAGCTTTCAAATCGTTCGTGGCGTTCGTTCAGTTAGCAGAGCAGGTCGTAATTATCGCAACAGTAATCGATAACCAGAATATTGTGCCTTGTCAGGCACGTTTCTTCGGAGTTTTTATGGGGTTTCGCGTAGTCCAGCCGTAACAGGTTGTGCCTTAGGAGAAGCACTGCACACTGTTCTCAGGTTATGAATTTCTTTTAATACACGATACTTATGGGTGTTTCCCTCAATACTTATCAAATACTCAAATTGATAGATAACCAAGTTTTAAAACAAATGAGAGAGTGAGAGACAATATCGCTTCATTTCAGTCTTGATTTTTACCCAGTGAGTAGCGATGAAGAGCCATCGTTTTTGCAGTCAAAAAAAAAAAAGAATTTACATAAAAAGAGTTTAACTTTAAAAATGTTCAAAAATTTGTTCTCCCAAAAAAAATTAAAATAATTATGTGACATGTTTCAAAAGATTCGCATGACATCAATTTAACATGGGTAGAATTCAAACATAAAATCAAAAAATGCTTTTTTTGCAAATTTAGTTTAAAATTTGTATTTACTATTAAAAAAAGTAATAAATTTTTCATCAGAATATATTTTTTATTCAAATCGTGCATAAGCAACTTTTTTGTAGAGATCAAAGCTTCAGAGAAACAATTTTCCTGAGATTTTACATGAGTCGTAATGGTCTAAACACCTGTGGAAAACTATACAAAGTTTCATCAGAATGGGATGTTTTGGTTTTAGATTTCAGCATGTTTAGGACGATATCGTTTGGAATGGTTCCAGTTCAAACGAGAATGTGCGCTATTATGATTGTGCGCAGTATGATTTGATTTTCAAAATAAGAGAAAGTTATGCATACGAATTAGTTATTTTAGATAATTACTTCATACAAATTAACCGAAATCTAAAATTTGAATATTCCGCTAAGCTTTTGTTTCGATGTTTTGGATTGAAATTTATTCTTTGCGCGCGAGAATAGGAAATATTTTATCGCAACGACAACCATGGCGAATCGTTATCAAATAGATAGGAACATTTTGTTTGGTTTCACATGTATTTATGTCTTTTTACGTAGGACTACGTCTTTCAGGAAGATGCGGAGCAAATTGAAAATCTGATGAAAAAGTGTTAAATAACATGGATCGTCCTGAACAAACCGAGCACTACTTTTCTTCCCTAGTAACCGAAATGATTTTGTAGACAATATGTTGCTGTTGTGGTTTGCTTGCTGCAGTGCATAATGACACGCCAACCGGTAGTGTAACTTTCAGCAGTCACGTATAAATTCTGAACGTAAAAGCAGAACTTTACTCCTAATTGTCTTACTGATCACTGTAATAACAAGAAGATGAATTTGGATCGACCATCAGCAAGTAGAGTTACGGCAAATAGCGGCGCAGCAGGCGGCGATTTCAAATATACGGTCAGGTTTTATTCTACGCGGGGAATACAGAGCTTGTTGAAAAAACCGCGTCAAAAAACGCCATCATTGTAAAATTCGTGTAATGTGAACCACCAAAAAAGGCTTCAGAAAAAAAACTCGAGAAGCTCTATGACCAGTATTCGAAATTATTCTCTTTGACGGTCATTCCTAATCCTTCGGATGACGGAGGGTTTATTCGACTAAGTCTTTTATTCAATAAACACTTGGATGTTTTTGGTTCCCGACCCGCCGTAATTGAAAAATCCACGTAAAAAAACGCGATGATTCAAAAGCCACGTAAAACCGCCGTTATTCGTAATTCCGCATTAAAACCTCGTCAAAAAGATTCGCGTAAGAAAAACCTGATTGGATTTTGCAGCACCCTCTCATTCGATCGCAGCATTCTATAGCGGACAGACCAACAGAGAAACCATAGATTACCTTCCACAGCACTGTAATTTGGATCTCCCGTATGTGTGGGAAGCACCGTCATACGGGCATGTCTGTAGCCTTACTGAACATGCCAAAACATGTTAGTGAATCTGTCCCGGACTGGCGCGTTCACTTCAGCCGTTTGGCAACCAGTGTTGTTAGTCTCGCTCATAATCAGTATGCAACGCCTCATGTGAGGCTCTCGTTCAAGCTATTTCTCGATCTTTTTCGCTTGCTTCCTTGCTCGCAATCGCTCCCGAAACCATATGCACATTGTTGTGTCCCGTACCAAACATACCTCAATCAACCACACAAACTGCCTTATGGAAGTTATTTTTGTATCTAAGAGATTGTCTCTCTCACACTTTGTATAACGATTCACTATATTAGCTGGTGAGAACCGATGAGACGATTCAGCTCAACAATCTTGTCGGTGCCACTTTTGTGAAACACAAATGGCATTTTTTAGCGCCCCAAAATCATATAATTGAAGTAGTTGATATTTTTCTACTAGTCGCGTTACTGATAGTCGTCGTATCTTGGATACCACTTTCACACTCTCACTTATGCCTATTTCAATACAACGGCTGCAAAGAGGCAGATGCCCCGGGTCCTCAAAGTTCTGCTAACGGAAGCCAGAAGCTCAACCAGCCGAACCGCCGAAGTCACATGATTTTTTTATCTGCATACACATTGGGCGGCATCCATAAATTACGTAACTACGGGGGTTTCTATGAGCGTTACGGATTGTAATACAGGGGAGGGGGGAGGTAAGTTCAGCCTTACGTAACGGAAAATCTCTGGAGAGACTCTCCAGTAACGAGCATTTTTATCAAGTAAATCCTTCTACAGCGTTACGTAGTTTTTATGGGGGGTAGGCGTTGGCGTTACGTTTCGGTACACATGGGGGGAGGGGTGGGGGTCCAAAAATTGTTTTTATTTGCGTTACGTAATTTATGGATGTCACCTTACACATATGTATATTACGTCAATAATGATCCTAAACGTTACGTTTTTATTTACTTTTTTGTCGATTATATATAACACGCACAAGAAAGCGGTCTGGTTGAGCATACCTTAACCAGGCTTCGGAAAAAGACTGCGGTGCGACACTATACTGACGACTGTTCTCTCTTTTTACTCTAACAGCAATGGACTGTAAACAGATAAGGCAAATAGTTCAAAGGTCCCTTTTTGTCAACATTGATGACGTAGAAGTTCGAAAACTATGTCCAAAAATCAATATTCGGTACATTTTTTTCAAGATTTTTTTCACAAGTTACGATAGTTTAAGCTGAATAAGTCATCCTGTGCCAAAAAACAATGCGGAATATAAGTTTAAATGGCATTTGCTTTTTTTTGGGGATCTACCTTGAGGATGTCCGGTTGGTTTGGCTTGCGTTGCTGATCGTCTACGCACTCCTTCGGTTTTCTTTTTTCTAAGGCCTGCGTCATAATGAATATGAAGCAGACCGTTACATATCGTCAGTTGAATTCAAAACTGGCACAACTCAAAACGATGCCAGATACTATGAAGTTTCATCTCACAAAGACCCGTTTCCAGAAATATAAGTAGATGTGCCTTTACTCACAAATCTAAAATATCCCTTAAAAGATAGAAAAATGAGGTTGCAATTCTTATAACTTGCTTATTACATGCACATGATAGACCCAAAAAAATTCAATAAATAAACGAAATTTTAAAAATGGAACTTTTCACGAAAATGAAAAAAGAAATTTTTGACGCAAATTTTCAAACGCGTTTTTCACGAAACTTTGAGTTTTGAATTGTGCCAGTATTGAATTCAACTGACGATATGTGTTTCCATTGTTGATATTATTCCCCAAGTAAGAAAAAACGTATTTCACATCGTCTCGCTTCCACTATAACTTCGGCTTTACTTTCGTGAATCATATTCACCTGACATCCCGCTCAAACTTGTGCTGAAGGATGTCGGGGATTATAGACTGTCGTTAGCGACAGCTTGGAAGAACCAATAGACATAAGAAGATGAAAAGGAAAAGCGAACGCGTCACGGAAAGACAGTCATTTTCAGAAGCCTGACCTCTCAATCACCCAAATAACTTTCACTAATAATTTTCGGCTGTTTTCCAGAAACCTCCGTTAACCTACGCCACTGAAATACAGAAAAAACAATATGGGTGTTCATTTCGAGCTCGTAAACAAATACCCAGCCGTAAAAATACTCACCTCCATTGACGAGTAATGGAAGATGCACAGTTTACGGCTGGGTATTCGTATACGAGCTCTATGTGAAGACCCCTAATATCGTGGGAATATATCTCGTATTTGAGAAGCCGCGTATACAGAATAGAGCAACACGCTGATCATGTTTCTTGTTAAGAAGTTTATGCCGAACGAATTCGCTGTTGCTACAACTCACGTATACATACTGGTACGGTAATCAAGTTAGGTGTTGAGAAATTTACAAATAATAAATTTTACCCCCACGTCAGGCCAATGAATAAGATAAATTTAAAAGTCGTTGAAATATATCAGGTACTATAGATTCTACATATGTGCGGCCTGGTGACGCTTTGAAAAATCTTCGTGTTTCGAACCCTTCTCTTCCTAGAATAAAGGGTCTCCCTGAAGGTTACATAAACCTGGTAATGAAATGAGAGAAATCGTTTCTGCGGTGGGGGCACCAACAGAAAAATTGGCAAAATGGTTAGTCAAGGAATTTCAATCAATGCCGAACAAATTTCCTAGTCGATCTGTTAAGAGCACAGGAGATTTTGTTGAAATTTTAAAATCATCGGGGGGTATCAACACTGGCGAGATAATGATTTCTTTCGATGTTACAGCACTTTTTCCTAGTGTTCCAGTGGAAGAAGCAATAAATCTTTTGGAAGATTGGCTTCTTTCCCAACGATTTGACAACCCTTGGAAAACTAAAGTACGCAGTTACTTGAAGTTAACTCGTCTTTGCATGGAAGACAATTATTTTTCATTCCGTGGGAAATTTTACATACAAACAAAAGGAGCACCGATGGGGAATTCGCTTTCACCTTTCATATGTGAGCTTTTCATGACACATTTAGAAAATAAATTAAATGAAAAAGGTTGCTTACCAGATCGTTGGTGGAGGTATGTTGATGATATTTTTTGTATTTTACAACAGGGGGACTTGGAAAGTTCTTTCACTTTGGAAATTGAACAAAACAACAGGCTTCCATTTTTAGATGTAGTCGTTGTTAAAAACTCCAACCACTTTGAAATCTTTAGGAAACCCACACATACTAAGCGGGTAATACCTAACACTTCTAACAACTCCTCCCAGTATAAAATGGCTTCTTTCTACCATATGATCCACCGCATGGAATCTTTGCCTCTCAGTGATGAAGGTAAGAAAAACGAAATGGAATATATTTTTGATATTGGTGAGCAGAATGGATATAATAGAAGAACCATACAAGCCATTTATAATAAAAATAAACGAATTCAACATAGGAAATCTCACACAACACTCACACCGCTAACAGAAGATCGGAAGAGAGTAGTGGTTGAATATGACGTCAATTTTACTCATCAACTTCGTAACAAATTTAAGAAATTTGGGATGGATATTATCTACAGTAGTAATAACCAACTTTAAACAAGACTGGGTTCTACTAAAGACACTATTGACCAATTACATAGGGCAGGTGTTTATAAAGTTGCATGCTCACTTTGTGATTAGGTTTACATTGGTCAAACTAAAAGAAATTTAGACATCCGGTTTGAGGAACTCATTAAGGCTAAAAAAGACTCGGAAAAGGGAATAACTCACCATTTCAGATCCAAAACAGCCGAACATATTTTTCACAAAGATCAACCTATGACTACCGACAATATTAGTGTAGTTCGATCAGTAACATCCCCTTGAAAAATAGATGTCGCAGAAAGTTTAGAAATTTTCAAACAAAACCCAGCTACTCTCCTTAACAGAGATCAGGATAATCATTTCTCTTGGAGTTTTAAGTTCCCCGACAAGGCATGGATCACCAGGCCGCACATTTCTCTACCTAACTCAACTTGTTTACGTTCTCTAAATTAAAATTTGTCCCATTCGTTCACCTACTTAGGTATAAAAATTTAGGAGCTTCGCTATTTTCTCGACCGTCCAAATAAGCACTGACGAAGGCGCTAAGTAAGCGTTGAAATACGTATATGCAAGTGATAAGTGAAAAGTGATAGAATTAAATAGTGAAAGTGGATAAAAAGTGTAACGTGTAGTGTAAATATTCTATCAAGACGCTCGAGCAGAATTTAATAAACTCCCCTTCCTTTCTATGCCACTGAGAAAGCCTACAGCTATGCCTACAGAAAAGTCTTAAATGACATAGTTACCTAATTAGAATACTCTTTATACTAAAAACCATCTGTATATAAATTTGCACGGTTATCGTAGAGGAAGTTTTTACCTTCATGCACTACAAATTAACCCACACTCCTTTGCCAACGCTTACGAGTTAGAGCAAAACTAATATATTTACGACACTCCTTCTACTCGAATACCCCTATGTACAAATTTTCACGGTAATCTGGTCAGTAGTTTTTGAGTCTATAGGTAATAGGCAGACAGACAGACATACGCATTTGTAGATAAAGAAGATAGAGGAAGAAGATACATAGATATAGTAATAGTTAGTATAACAAAGGTTTTCTGCACCGCTGGGGGGATTCCTATAAACAAATGCTTTATTTTTCATTACTGAAAATCTGTACTTTTACAAAATTAACTTGCAACACACCCAACATTTTCTTTGGATTTTTCTAATTTTTTTCGTACAAAAACATGTTATACGTCGTTTACGAGTTCATTGATTGGTCAAACTCATTGATTGGACACAAGAATCGCGGCATTGAAATATTCCAGTCACTCTAACGTGCTTTTAATTCCTCGTTAATCGAAACTATAACATTGCGTCCTTGGCTTAAGTGCGCGATTATAATTAGTTTTTTGTGCTGATAGCTGGTTATCGAGAGTAATTAAAGATAATAACCGTTGTAGCATAGTTGTTAGTAGAAACAGAAGAAATTATTTGCTAATGATTGTACGCGACTTTAGACATGTGGTTTTGTCTAGCTGTTTAGCAGTCATTGGAAATCACCTACAACGTGATTGGCAGATTATTATTTTGCTATGTTAATTAGTCTGGTCTGGAGATTTTTGGTAGAACGGTGCAGGACTGGCGCGTACACAGAAAACGTTTGCAAATTATTTTTCTCGGGAACACAACAGCCATTCGAAGATGACTCATCACTTCGGATAACGAACCAAATTTAGTTGGGTTTCCCAAATAAAACTGGCCAGAATGTCTGAATGGAATACCTAATACAAACGTCGCTTTTTCCGTTATTGTAAACAAGAAAGCTTTTGTCAGGTTTAAATTCATAAGAAAAACACAACTTGTACCTACCTGAAACTGCGAAACTACCACAAGCGCTGGCAAAGGTGTTTAGATTACGGTGATCAAAACAAACTCATAACAATTTAGCGTGTGTTTATCTCCCTCATTCCCCAAATTAAGTGTTTCGATAACATATGGGATGTGATGTACCCTACCATTCGTACCAATAAATTCGATTTCAGATAATCGAAACAGTTTCACACGAAGGCCTCCTATTTAAAGTATAGATCCTACATTTTGGTGCTTTTTAAGGGTTTCCTCACGACTATTCTGCCTATAATTATTTATAGTTGTACGATAGCATAAATAGTTACTATTTGTAGTTTAACGATAAACGCAAAAACTTGTCGAATTCTAAAATTATATTTACCACAAAACGTAATGCCTTTATCAAACCTTTCGATGATTTCAACAATAAATCAGCGTGACGTTAATTTATCGTTGTTGTGACATAATATGCCATAATATTTGGTCATACAACTGCCTTCATCAAGCCATTCGGTTTGAAGCTAGATAAAAATGCATTTTACTGATGCGTTTTATGCCTCAAAATGAATGATTTAATATCAATCAAAAGTTAAATGATTTTTTCCCGTTTATTGTATTTATGAATTTATTTTCTGTCAGCAGCTTTGGCACCACCGATTAGGCTGGCTAAAGACAGAATGGTTTTGAAGATGACCAGCTGGCTCTGACTGTAACGGTTGCGTGTTGCCTCTAAAAATGCTATTTGCATTTATGGATGAGTTCACGAATATCATTGCTGAAAAAATCAATTTACATTCAACCGGATTATTTTTTCCAGTATTCACTCATTCAATTGTTACAATTTTTAATTTTGAAGTTTGCATTTATGAAGCGATCAAAGTGAACCATGGACGCGAACGGACGCGATTCGATGGTGATAAATGTCATGGTTGATTGTTTAGTTTGTTGTAAGCTATGTTTCTTATTGAAAACCGCCAACATCCGCATCGCACTATTAGCCGGCATTAGTGAAAATCCTAGCCAGTGCATGGAGATCACAAAATCTTTTTTGCAGATTTTTGTTTCCCTGCAATTATATTGTGCCTGTGTTTGTTTTCTCGAGGGTATTCGGAATTGGTAACAGACAAATATCTAACACTTGCGTGCTTCTGGGGGTGGACGGAACACGCTCATCGTTCGTCTTCGCAATGAGTTAACTTTGCGCGCAACAATGTTCGATTCCGTCACTTACAATGGTGACATAACAACCCAAACCTTACTTTCCGTCGCAGTCGTGGAGATGCAGGGGTAAACTCGGTCTCCGATAACAACGACTGTTACACCTACTTCCTCACCCATATGACCGTAAGGACGAAGACGGCGCTATTATCGATCCATATAACCTTCCCAGCTGCTACACGTTAGTTTGCCTTGCATTGCTGTTCACTTCCGATGACTTTGTCTTCCGTAAGTTCCGCTTCAAGATGGCCTAGTATTGTTCGATCGGGCGAAGCTCTGGGGTATTGGGCGGGTTCTTATCTTCAGGCACGAATTGGACGTTGTTGGCCGCATACCACTCCAGGGTCTTTTTGCCATAGTGGAATCCGGCCAAAACAGCACGGAGCCTGTGTGATGCTGCAGGAACGACAGGAGTCGTTTTTGAAGGCACTCGTTGACGTAAACCAGGAAGGTTGAAGGTGCCAGTTGTTACAAAAACATTGTTCTTCTCTGCTCTCGATTGAATTTGGCCAACATCGTCCAGTACAACTTCCGTGTCATCGTTTTGGCCGATTTGTTCTGCTTTCGTCGCAGTTTGGGGTCTTCAGCCTTTTGTACGTTGACAGTACAGCTCTTTTCTTGGCACGTTGCACCGTTGTATGGGACACTCCGATTCTTCGTGTATGTCCTCTTTTCGCCCATTGTCTGTTCGACCGTCGAGATGCGGTTTCTTTTACAGGGTGGCAACCCAACCGGGAAAACCGGGAGAACCGGGAAAAAACCGGGAATTGTTTGGAACCGGGAAAAAACCGAGAAGAACAACTGTTGAGTAAGGCTCGAAAAAAGCACATGACAAAAGTGTTCGTCAAAAAATTATTTCAAGTCGGATTTTCTTGAAACGTTGCAGGAATGAACTAAATACATATGGATTGTATTTTTGCATAATTACTTTATTCAATTTCCTTTCCTTGAGAACTCTCATTTAATTTTGTGCAATGGTGGAACCGATCTTTTTAGTCGCTTTCATTTATTCTTCTTTCAACTCTAACTAGTTTTTAAACTCTTTGGACGATTTTCGAGCTTCGGCCTTAATTATGGTCCAAAATCTTTCCACCGGATGAATCTCTGTTGAAATTGGGGGGTTTGCGTTTTTGTCTCTATACCTATTCAATGTCTATCGCGCGTAACGGCATGAACCCTGGACCAGCCAAAATAATGTCCCGGGACCGCAGGAAGAGCAGTACACGCTTCTGGAAGCGCTGTTGTTCGCTGTTGATGGTACCCGTGTTAATGTACGATTTCTTCCTTGTCTTCAGGAACATCAAACCGCGATTTAGCAGCGTAGAACTCCAGTCCCAGTATCTGCTTTGCAACTGCCTTGATGTCGATTTCGGTATCCATCGGTTCCATTAACCACTCTTAATACAGCTTCCTTGCGCGGGATTTGACCGCCGTATTTTTTTGGTCACGCTGGTTAAGTGTCTTCCGGATCTTAAATACAAGAAGCCCAGCTCGTTTCATGGTTTGCCGAACGAACCAGGCGAAACACTTTGCCTTCAGAACCGCGCCGCGAATCGAACGGTTTTGGAATACGCTTGAAATAATTCAACATCTTACGGGCCTTCACAGAATCAGCTGTCTTCGATTTTCTTCCACTTCTAGCTCACAGCTCGGTCGTTTGGGACTCCTTAGCCGATTTTACCCCCCGAGACACAGTTGTGCAGTCGGATTCCCAGTTGTCTTCCGATCCATCTTATGGTCGCAGTCGGATTTTCCATGACGACGCGCAAAATTCTCTGGTGGCTTTCTTCTTGTAAATAATACACTCCAAACTAGTTACACCCAGCTTTCCATCAAATTTTACCCACGAACGAAAAAAAAATTAAAACACGGATAAAATGGTGCCTTTTTCTCGAAAACAGGCAAGCCTTATACATTCGATGAAGACATTACTGTTTTAGGAAATTAGCCGTAACGAGAGTGCCTTGATACTTTTTGGAGAGATCTGATAGCCGGTTCAGGCAAGAGCCTTCCTAACTTGACCGTGTTCATGAGGAAAACTTTAATTCTATCACATGGCAATGTCACGTTGGAGTACCTGGAATCGTGAATCTGGAAAAGGAAAGCCGTGTAGCACAGCGCTTGCTGTACGATGCAGTACAGGATGCCGGTGGAGTAGACGAAATGGATATCGCTCGCAATTCACATAGCCGATACGTTGAATTGATGAAGAAGAAAGAGCATTCAGGATGAAGAAGCCCAGAAGAAAAAGGTCAATTCTATTTAAGCGATAGGAGCCCAAAGGGCAAACCTTCTCACGGACACCCAGAAAGAGGCAGCACTGATGGATGAAGACATGCGTGCGCTGCTGAAGTAATGCGTGTGAAATGTTATAAAAACTCTAATTGACCTGATTAAAATTAAGTTTGTTTTGCAAGAAATGTGTAACATAATTCTTTAATAAATTGATTCTTATATGGTTGAAGTAAGAATGATTCCCACAGACTTAATTTGGCCTTGAAGTCCCCAGTAATGTGTATTATATGCGTTGTTAAAAAAAAACTCGTAGACAAGATCTTCTCTCGAGAGAGATGAGTTTCTCATATTTTTCGAATTTTTGCTATTTGATTTTTGATTTCAATAAGAAGTGACTTTGACCATGTTAGGATGTAAATCGAAAGTCGAAAGTTTTAATCCTTATCTTGTGGAGTAACTATACCCAACACAAACGGGGAACATTTTATTACTTTAGGGCAATTTTTTATTACTTTTTGTGTCTTAAAAACGTCAACCTCAAATGTCTAATTAGAAACACTTCCGTTTCGTCCCCCAGTGTTTACTTGAAATGGAAATATATAATACTGTCTGACCAGAGTTGCCGAAGTTGCGAAGATTGTTCTGAATGGGCACAAGTTTTGTATCTTCAAACAGGTCCAAATGAGTTTTCATGAACCAATGATTATGTGCTGTAGATAGCTTACAAGAAAGTGAATGTTTTTGTTTTTCACTAACGTAGTTTACAGCTCGTGATGTCATTTTAAGGCGCATTTCAAGTCATTGAAATCATCAACGTTTGCATTCTCTATGACGGGGAAAATGCTGCTTGGCAGCCCTTGTCATATGTTTTCGCTACTCTGTATGCACACAACGAGCGAACTAATACACACACACCGGATGAATTGGAGATTGAAGAAACTTGTAAGGCCTCTGCCAGACTGAACGCCAACACGAGCGGTGGGGTGAGATGCTTGCCGTAGGTAATTAAACAGCTATATTCACGGCTGTTTATTTACCTAGCCTAGCAGAGGCCTAACATGTGCAACATATGCTACTGTGTGTGATTTTTTTTTGACTTGAGACGGAAAGGGAGCATTTTCGACAGAAAAAATTTTGCATGTGGTTGAAACGACCTCTATTAGATAGTCGTACTCCCGTAACACGTGCTAAATGTATGACAGTATGTGTTGTTACTTGACTAGGGAAGAATTTTATTGCCTTTTAAGTAATGGATTTGTTACCTAAAAGGCAATTTTGCGCTATTGCTTCTAAAGTAATAAGGAAAAGTTTCGCGTGTACAGATTTCAGAAGTACATTTAACCGGGAAAAATATTTGAACGAACCGGGAAAAAACCTGGAATTTAATTTCGGGTTTTGAGTGGCCACCCTGGGCCTTTACCTCCAGCCTTCCGAGTTGTGATCAACCTCTCCCCCGAAAACTCTAATCACTTTAGACACCGTCGTGTAAGGCAAATTGAGTTTTTGATTATGCTACGACAGCGGAAATTCTCGGTGCGTATTCAGAATTCAGAAGAAAGTAGGCACATCAGTCTACAAAGCTGTGCTGTTTCCTTTTTTTTTTTTTTCAAAAAATCGATTATGGGAGTTAGGCATTTTTGGTCGTTCCACTGGTTACATAAAACCACGACTTACCTATGCCTCGCTAATCTGCCTATAATCGCATATCATTCCAATCTGAAAAACCATCGATTTGAGAAAACATCGCTTGAAGGTATTTTTCTTTTTTCGGGTATTTCATCTGCTTGGGACGGTTTGTTTCATGTTTTCGACATTATGTAATGAAATAGACCTTCATGATAACTTCAATGTTTAAAAAATGCATGTTTCACGAAAATTGCAATGAAAAATAAACTAGAGACTGATATGTGGCCATCGAGCAGCAAAAAAAAATGCAGAAAATGAGGAGATACTCTTTGTTCTTCATGCATTCCTATGAGTAGCAGCAAGTGCGCACCGACACGCAAAAACTCTTTTGTATTGCTACTCAGCGACTGTAAAAGAGTAGTTTCTTCCAGGTTTTGCTTCATGCACCAACAGCCGACAGTGGGGCGAAGAATATGTAAAGTATCGCAACGTGCAGGGTATCTGACTGCTTTGGTAAGTTTTTTTACAGCAGTCTAAGACCTCTGCCATGCTGAGCGCCAACACATGGGGCGAGAACATCTCTACTTACGGCCGTTCATTAACTTACGGCAAGGCTTTCGCCCGATCGCTCGCGTTGGTGTTTAGCATGGCAAAGGTCTAATGCAAAACCAGCCGAAGCAAAGCGCTGTGGAAGTAGTCCGATACCCTATTATTTTTTGTCTCTGTGCAACCATCGCAAAGCATCATGAAACTTGCAACAATTGTCTTCTGCTGGTCGTTCTCGCGAATGCGAGAAAGCGAAGAAGAACGAGAAATAGCTTGAATGGACAATTCTCCAGTGTGTGATAGTGGTAGCAACGAGAACTTTACATGAGGTGTTTTTAAGATGGGACAATTTGACCTCACATTTTTTTTTGACTTTTCGTAATAAAACCAACCTTCTTGTATTCTCAGTCGATAGTAAAGCAAGAAATAGATGGAATCTGAGTAACTGAAAAATGATGAAAATCCATATGGGGCTGATTTGCGATTATAGGCAGTAATCTGGTGATCGAAACTATGTGGTACGGCCGCTCAGACAAAGTTCAGCACACTACATATGCGGAGCTATAAGAAATACTCCGATGTAAGTTTTGAAAGCAATTATTCATTTTCTCCCTTTTCATCAAGGACTGCCCTAAGGTTTAATCGTCACAAAAATTTCCTAAAAGAAAATCTAATAGGACGAACTTATAGTGAAGAACGAAATTTCGACTTCCCCTATCAAATCATTGAGGCCGAACGAGAAGCTTGAATGGGGGATCAGTAATTCAAAGGGGCTCAATAATCTCCTACACTGACGCACAGTGATCCAAAAAGGCAAAAGGTGGAATTTTAATTCCATAGCGCTTTTCACTTTAATCCTAGTTCAGTGGTGTCTTCGGATGGAACAATTGTTTGTCTGAACGATTCGCATTACTTCAAATTGTCAAAAGTTATTAAAAGTGTACTGTATTAAAAATAAAAAAAAACTAACTTTTTTTGTATTAAGAGATATAGGAATAATTTATTTGGCAGTGAAAAATTGAAAAATATAAAACTTTGCTGAACAAACGAAATTTCTATCTTCATTGAAGTTAAAGTTACAGAGTATATTATATGGAAATTACTCAAACTTTATTTTTTTGTACTTAACTGTTGTCAGTTACGTTCTACGAGAAAATGATGTTCGGAGAAACGATTGGGACATACAATACACATATTTTTGTGAAATTTACACATTTCCAGGAGTTTTACTTACGAAGTCATAGCATATTTTAGCTTATTTTTTCGATAATTTCAAAAACGTATAGGGTGAAAAGGGGCTAATGGAATCAAGAAATCAATGCTTTTTCCTAAAGCTTAGCTCACGTACTAAAAATTGTTATAAGTTCCATTTGTCCCGACCCACCCACTTTTTACCTATACGTTCTTAAAGTTATCGTAAAAATAAGCTAAAATATGCTATAACATTGCAAGGAAAAGTCCTAGAGTTGTGTCACAATCTTGGAGAAAACCGTGTGTTTTGTATACCCCAATGCTACTTTAAAACAATTTTTTCTTGTAAAATGCCATTAACAAAAGTTAAGTATAAAAACTGAATTTCAAGTAACTGTCATGTAAGATACTCTGTATTCTGTACTCAATGAAGATAGGAATTTTGTTTATTCAGCAAAGTTTCATGTTTTTGCATGTTATAAAACTTCGCCAAACAAATCATTCTTTTATCTCTCAACACAAAAAAGTCAGGGGTTTTTAATGTATGAAAACCTAAGCTCGCCGTACTGAAATATGGGTAAATTGGGACAAATAGATCCTGCAACATTCTGTAGTACTTGAGCTAAACTTTAAGGAAAAGTATTGCCATCATGGTCATGGCACTTACCCCTTTTTACCTTATACTTTCTAGAAGTTATCGAAAAATAAGTTAAAATATGCTATAACTTCGTAAGGAAAAGTCCTGGAAATGTGTAGTCTTCGGCAAAAACATGTATTTTTAGTGTCCCAACAATTTCTCCGAACATCATTTTCTTGTAAAATGCAACTGACAAAAGGTAAGTACAAAAAACTAAATTTTGAGTACCTTCCATAGAATACACTTTATAACTTTATACTCAATGAAAATAGAAAGTTTGTTTACTCAGCAAAGTTTCATATTTTTAAATTCTCTACAACTTTACCAAATACACTATTCCTCTATCTCTCAACACAAATTATTTTTTTTAATTTTTTTAATCAAAAGTAATCTCATAACTTGCAAACAATTGTTCCGACGACACCATGAGGCTAGGATAAAAGTGGAAGGCGCTATGGAATTAAGTTCCAATTTTTGTCCTTTTGGATCACTGTGCGACGGTTCTAAAATAAAGCCACTGGGGCTGGCATCACCCGGCTAGAAAAAAAAGAGTATGTTTCTATGGGCCACGGCCTACAGTTTTCCAAGCAGAAATATATTCAATTATGGAATGTACATTCGTCTTTTTAAAGAGAAATTTCCGACATAAAAATTTCTGTATTTTGTCCAAGAGTCAAGCAGCATTCAAAGCACTTGAAGCACCTTTTTGCAAGGCTAAACTTGTGTGAGAATGCATTTTGTCACTTTTGCAGTTAGCCCAAAAAAAAGGTTATTTTTTTGAAACACTGCTTTTAAAGAGTCCTTGTAGAAAAAGGCTTGTATCTCTGAAACCTCAATTTATACAAATTCGAGATATTCAGCAAACAATTTTGTAATACAATTTTACACAACTTTGCAGGAGAAACTATTTGCCTAGCAAGTCTTGTTCAAAAGTTAGGTGTGACACTCTCTGTACGGTGAACATAGCAACAAAGTCCATTAAAGCATATGGAGAACAGCAGTGAACGAAGCAACTTCCTAGAAGATATGGATAACATAGGGCTTAAAAGTATAATTTTGCCGGCTGTTTCTCGATTAGGCCCCAGTGTGCGACGTATGAAAGTAAAACCCTTCTCAAATTGCATGCACCTAGAGTAATACCACAATAAATCTACTATCAATAGTCGCAGTGGTTCAGTCTCTTACAGGAAAAATGAACTCAGTTTTCTGAGTCAGGTACTTGTGCAAAGTTTCATTACAGCTAAAAATGCTTGATCAAATTTTCAAATCATTTGGCGTGATCATACTGGGCACAATCACAATAGCGCACGATATCGTTGTTTATACTGGCCACTACGCGGTACACGGTTGTTTAGGTTTTACCACATCATCATAATTATTTATTCAATACAGAACTGGAAAGATTGGGAAAACGCTATCACCGTTGATCAATCGCACACAAACCGATATCATAAAAAAATGTCTATCACTCGCAAATATATTTATTTATTTTAGTTTTTTAAGGTTGATCGGTTCAGCACTTTCAACATTAATAAAGTTTGACATTTCCATCTCCCTTTTAAACACGCCGCTTTTAGTTGCAGCCAAGTAAATGTCACAGTACTCAAAAAAAACTCCGTACACAAATTTGCACGCTTATCTGGAGGGGGGCAGATAAAAAAGCGAACATTATGAAAGATTTGAGATAACGCGACTTTCATTTTTAGGTCAATCAGCTTTCCACTGGTCCTGCTATTTTTGTCTGGAACGGCTTCTTACATGTTTTCGTTGTTTGTTCGCGGCTCATCATTTCAACCGCGCAATAAGCTGTTAATCGAATGCCGCGAGCGCGCTTGGCGGCTGAACACAAGCAAGTGACAGAAAATTGCGTTTTCCGTTTTCTGAAACTCTAGAATACCCAGCCAGGGTCTCACTATTAGCTGCTTCACCCTAATTATTGTACAGGCTTAACAGCTGTACCAGATGCAACCACTCCGAAATAGAGTTGTTTTAAATAAAATGCATTCGGTTGCAGCGGCCCGCACATTATGTTTATGTTTCACTGCCCGCAAACAAACCTTTTCGGCTTCCAAAACATTCTTGGAACCTAGTTCCTAAGAAAGTCCCCGACCGTCCGCTGTTGGATTGGATTACGGTACCGGCCTTCTGGCAGTGAATGAAACTGGACTTTTGTTTTAACCAATGAACCGGTCTTTAGTGCATTTATGTTTCCCCCTTTTATTACACAAATGATTGCTCATAGATCACATACTTGATAGTTTGAAATTACGGCCATTAATCGCAAGATCACAGTGCGTCGCTGATGGGCGTTCCATAATTACTGTACTGAGACGATTGCGGAACTTTTCGTCTATAGACTAGGACCCCGGGGTGCCTACCTATCGGGGCAATGACATACAGACAATTCATTTTAATATACGTAAACTAATTACAGCACTCGTATTCACAGCGGAAAAACAGCCTCATTAAGAACACATTTCCTAATTCAATTTATTCCGCCAGGCTGTCTCAACGCAACATCATCATCCCGGCTTGCGGCTAGAGCGTAACAATGGTGCTTTTGAATCGACTCGGTACTGCGATGATCCCACGTTCATCATCAACGCTGCTAGCAACGCGCATCATCATCATCATCATGATGAGCCGCCGCACTTGGTGTTGAAAATTGATGAAGATCAAGATCATGATAAGCTAGAAAAACGTTCTCAGCGATTCAATAACTCAAACAACAACCGCCTTCTCACTGTTGGTGCTAATACTGACAATAGTCACTCTTCGGACTATGAAAACAATACTTGCAGCAGCAGTCGCGAGTTGCAGGACAGCTTATCCGATGATATGAGTCTGCTGGAGGAGCTTAGCGTTTACGATAGTCACGAAAATGACGAGGACGGTTCGGACAGTAAGGAAATGGACCTATCCCCAAGACAATTCCAGCAGCAGCAGCCGCAGAATCCCATTCCCAGACATCATCATCACCTGCTGCAGCAACAGTCAACAGACAAGCTGAAAACCAGTACAAATAGTCTACCCTCCACTAGCCGCAATTTTAGTCTACACCATAAATTTAGGAATCACCAGAACGTAATCGATGCCAAAAGACGACAGTTTTTCCTGCCCCTGGAGCAGGAACCGTTCCAGCCAGTCAAATCGAACATCACCGAGCTGCCGTCCCCGAGCAGCACCTCACTGCACAGCGGCTACAGTCATCTGATCCTGGAGGACCTCGGCACCAAGTCCAGCTCGGCGCCACTGCTGATGAAGAACGTGGAAGCCGAACTTGGCGAACGAAGGGTGAGGGAGTGTTTCCGATCGCTTGAAATGCAACAATAATTTACTTTGATTTTCTTTTTCTACAGAATTTGCGATATTCGCGATCGCAAAGCGATCGACATCTGGCAGGTGAGTGTTCAATTTTTTTTGTCTACATTTAACTAAAAATAGTCTCGCTCGTATGAGTTGTTCCAACTGATTTGTTCTCTAAAAATATATCATCCCGCTTGATGTACAAAATCGGCAAAGCAACACATTCCACAGTTTCAACAATTTCATTGAGAACTTTAATGAGAAGTTACAGCGAGACAGGCTGCGAGCACCCGTCCTGGGTGGCAATAACGGAAAGGTGAGCAAACACACAAACATTCCGTTCACTGCCGAGAGGCAAAACTTTATGAAAAAAACTGTGGCGCGGTAACAGCATCCACACACACACACACACACACATACACACACACAGACGCACAGTTCATTATCACTCCACTCCTCCAATCACAACACAACAGGAAAATCAATTAAAGAGAAAAGCTCTCGCACTAATGGGCACGAATCGGTTACGAATTTCCACCACGAACGGGGGGAACCGTTTGTTCGGTTACGTTTTCAGAAAGCATAAAAAGTGGTGCTCCCTTAAAGAGCATGATATGAAACGAATAATAATAAAAAAAGCACTGCTATTGGCTCTTTTCCAGCCAGCCGTTCCGTTGGTCCACTCCAGAGTGAAGGGAGCACGAGCACGAGAGCATTTTTCCTCTTTTGATTTAGAGTTGCCCGAAGCGGGCTGAAAATGGCAGAGCCACAAGGATGTCCTCTCAAAACACACTCTACAGGTGTACACGAGGGTTGACTGGGTGGCCTGGGGGGTAACAAACAACAAGATCACCATGGCAGCTTCCTTCTTCTGTTTTACTCCCGGAGCGAACAGCAATGCAAATACGATGCTCTCGTTTCCAGACGCGAAAATCCGTCTCCGTGCATTGTTAATTGGCGAGCTTCTTTGTTTGTAGCTTGTAGGATATTTTAGGCTGCTTGTTATACATTTTTGTTACTAGATGTTGTAGTGCTAAACGTTATTATGTAACGAATTAAGTAAAATAATCGTAGAGCAGTTCATAAATGTGCTGTGAATGAGGCAAATTGTGATTTCCATCGCTTGTTAGTCTTATAGTTAGCTGCTGCTTTTTTTTCTCAATCCTGTGTTCTACCGACTGTTGCTCCAAGCAATCGATTGCCACCCGAAGTTTCCCAGAGGGAAAATGCATCGCAGAATGTCCAGCTTCAGAGAATATAAGTTTTTCCGCAGCTTTTCAGCGAAAATTGAAAACTGGCACATCCGGAAGGCGGAATCCCTCTGGAAGCGAATGCGGGAACGAAAACTGGCAGGTACAAATTATTTTTGGTTTTTCGTAAATCTCGTCGCATGAGTCATTTTGTCAAAGACAACGACAGCCGCTGCACGGCTTGTTGTACAAGTAGTCAACTAGAAACGCATTTCAAACCTAATTAATATTCCGTATTCGGTGTACGCTTGAAAAGCATAATTCATTTAACATTCATACAAAAGCCAGTTAAACTGTTCATTCATCATCACCGTCACCTTGATGTTGTATGCAGTGGCAGTAGGTTGAAATCGCCTTGCGGGTGGGAAACACTAGTAGTGAAATAATGGGGGACAAGTGTGTGGTGTATGGAGTATAAAACCAAAAAAAAAAAAAAATAAAATAAAATAAAAGACGATACGTGTGGAGGCAGCATAATAATACCCGTTGGCTTCGCTCTCTTTGCTCCGGCTGCGCCTGTCGTATAATATGCTCGCTTGCTGGCCTGCTGCCGTTGCCACTAGCAACCTGGTGAGAATCGAAAACTGTTGCTTCCATGTGATGCGCGGTCGGAACGCAGTCAGCGGCGACGGCGACGGTTGATGAGTGAAGCTTCAACTGTTACCCTTTATACGAAGCTTTTGCTCTAGATAAGTTGGACTGCTGATGGAAGAAGGAAAAAAATCGATCCATTTTTAACGGTGACCGTTTGCTGCTGGACTGATGCATGGTGGAAATTTATGATTTCCTTTCCCTGAATCAAAATTCAAATATATTCAAATTTATCGTCAAATACTAGACGTACGAATGCGAAATCGGACGTTTTCTTCGAAAAAAATAAAATATATAATATATATAATTCTGCTCATATCTGTCAAATACAGATCGGACTCGATTATCCGAAACATCAAAAAAAATTTCATTCTTGATAATCGAATCACACAAAATATACTGAAATTTTGCGATTAACGAACATCAAATAAATATTTCTTTTCTTTATTTACTTGTATGATGCAGTGGCGTAACCAGAAGTTATTTCTGAGGCAAAAAGGGGTAAAATCTTGAGAAGCAAAAAAAAAATAAATTTGACATTGATTATTTTTAATTAATTCGAACATGTCTCAAACATGCCGGAAATGACTTAAATGGCAACAAATATGCCAGAAGGGATGAGAAGGGATGGTAAAGACAAAATTTCGAAATAAAAATTGAAAACGGACACCAAAAAAATAAATTTCCGGATAATCGAGTCTAAAATTCCGGACAATCGAATTCCGGATAATCGAGTCCGACCTGTATTCCAAATCAAACAAACGAGAAAAATGATTTCAAAGTTTTACAATACTTTTACGCGCTGCGTTCTTGTTGGGGCTCTGTCGAGTTTTACAATGTAATATAGGGTAGCGTTCTCATAATTATTATACAGTCAAACCTGCTTTGTGCGAGGGATAGGGACCGCACAAAATAAATCGCATAAAAAAATCATTTGAAACTTCACGTGCAGTTACAAAACAATATTTCCACAACATTATTGAGAAAAAAAAAATTTTATGCGGTGGATAGGGACCATATGAAAAAATTCTCAGTTAAAAATAACTCGAAAGTTGTTGATTCTTATTTAGAATACCTATGAGAACAATTTTAAAACAACGGATTGATAAACGTAACTTGTTTAAACATACTATTCCTTTCAGCCGCTTTCCTTCGTAGGCTAGCAATTCGTGACTTTTTCTACGTAAAACTGACTCAAATAGTAATTTTTGACGCAACACTTATATAATGCGTTGGAATTCATTCCAAGAATCGAAAAAAATAAATGGCTGAAAATGTTGCCGGAAGTGGTCTTTTTTCATATACCGCACAAAAAAAAATCGCACAAAAAAATCGCATAAAAAAAGTCGCACAAAAACAAGTTTGACTGTACATGTTTTTATACATGTTTACCCTATAGTTACTGAAATGGGTCCATTTTTAAAGTATTCAACTTTTATTTAACTCAGATAGGATCAAGTGGCAGAAAAACACCTTATGTTATTGCCATTCTAGAGTACCACAATTCACCTCCAACTATTCAATTTTTGCCTACCCTGTGACTCAGTTTTCGTCCTCTTACATTTAATTGTAATGAACCTTCGATACCCTATATGTCTGAAACACAGGAAAAAAATCGAATGAAACTTTTATTGAATCAGTTGCTTAGTTTTTCTGTAAAGACACTAGTTTGTTGTCTGCTCGAGTTTTTTTGAGTTCGTTGTTCATCTTGCGTGGTGAATGAAAAATTTTTCTGTTTTTTTTTTTAATCTTTGTCAAGACTTTTGTTCTTGCTCATTCTGCTTAAATTGGTAACACTTTTACTTGTATGCTCATTTACTGTGGTATTTTAGAGTTGATGATAATCATAAAATGGATTCCAAAGTTGGTTTAAAATCAAAATGGACCTTCAGAGCTTTTGTCACCACATTCTCTGATGTAAAGGTAGCAGGGACTGTAGCATCTTCGTTGTCCTGATGCGATTGTTTGTTGTATGTTCTAGCAATAATAACTTTCAATTGTTAATATTGTTTGAGCTTACCATCCTCTTCGACTACCAATTCGAAGAAAACATCCTAAAACTGCTCAAGAGGTTGGGTAAACATCAAACCTTCTGACTTGTCTGTAATTATTTTCCAGTAGTTAAAAAGCACAAATGCATCTGACGGTCATATCAGAAATCGTTTTTCCAATGCAAAATAAACTACAAAATAAAGCTAATCATCGCTAATGCTCTAGTTGAACTCTAGTGGTATCTCAGGAGAAGTCTCTGCGTCCATCTGTGCAACTTCACTAGCTCAGGTCAATCACGGAGGTGCAACTACGATATGTACGCTTGTCAATGCTCATGCTCAGGAGAAGTCTCTGCGTCCAGTGTAGCATTAAAAACAATTGCGTTAGTAAGCAATCGATCAGCCTCCTTTAGCGACCATACTTCATGTCCGTAAAGGGCCACCGGGAGGATCAGCGTCCTGTACAGCGCTAGTTTAATGCGAGATTGCAAACTACGAGACCTTAGTTGGTTACGGAGTCACATGTCAAATCGTTCCCCATCAATCTCTACCTCAGGCCCAACACCACCGGAACTCTCACGTTCCTTGCAGTTACCATGTAACTTATTTTGCCGCTTCTCTCTTAAAAGGCGTCCGCAAAACCAAGGAACATGCGAGAATTCGTGATGATCGTACCGTTTTCTTGCAAGTTTACTCTTCGTATTGCACCTTAAAGGTCGATGTTGAACAGAAAGTTGAAAAGAGCTTCAGTTCATCTAACGTTACGAACGCGACAGCTATCCGCAAGCATGATTTCGATACCTCCAGCTTCGTACGACTCAGCCTAATTAGTTTCGCCGGAAAACCGTGTTTCAGCATTCTCTGCCAAAGCTCGTTTCTTTTCACTAAGTCTTATGCCGCCTTAAAATCCACAAACATATGGTAAGTCTGCAAGTACACTTCCGGAATTTATCGAGGATCTGTCAAACGGTTAAAATTTCATCGGTCGTCGGCAGCGTCCCTATCGAAAACCAGCCTGGTATTCGCCGACGAAAGATTCTCTTGCGGCAGTCGCAGTTCCCCAACCGGCGATCCAATTACATTATTCTATGTTGAAATGATCAGAAGAAACAGACAATAAAATTATTCTAGTCAGTCCACTCGCAGCCACCGCCGCTGGCGGCTGGTCATGCTACCGACAGCAGCTATCGTTTTATTTTATATCACCGTTCCGTTTGTGTGTTCGTTTGCTGCTGCTGGTGGTAAGAACGGGTCCTATCGTGCGGTCTTTACAGTTCGACTGAAAAGTTTATACGGTAACACAGTAAAAATATTTATTTTTGCAAAATTCAATCTTATTACTCTATTATTTTTCTCTAATAGAGATTATGCAACTTTTCGATACAACTTTAATAGTAATTTTTAGGTTTTCCATTAAATAAGCCTCAGTTTCGGTAATCTCTTCATCATCGGTCTTCAATTTCTTGGCAGCGAGCATTCTCTTCAGGTCTGGGAGCAGAAAATAGTCGCTAAGGGCCAGATCTGGAGAAAACGATTGATGCAGAAGCAATCCGAAGCCCAATTCAAGCAATTTTGCCATCGTTTTCATTGTCTTGTCAGCACTTTTCTGAGCGATTTCATCCTTCAAACGCTATATAATAGTCGCTGTTGCTCGTCTGTCCCTTTTGGAGATATTCAATAAAAAATTATTCCATGCGCATCCCAAAATACAGACGCCATAACTTTGCCTGCCGACTGTTGTGTCTTTCCACGCTTTGGATTCGATTCGTCGCATGCTCTCCATTCCGCTGACTGTCGATTGGACTCTGGCGTGTAGTGATGGAGCCGTGTTTCATTCATTTTCACGTCCACTGCGCTCAGCATCAACTATGATCACACGACCAGTTCGGGGTTGACGTTTGTCAAGCCATTATTTTGGTATGTGTTTTTTCCATCAAGAAGCAATGCTTTATCAATACACGGAATTCGGATTTTTCCATTTTTTCCACAATAACAAAAGTTGCTTCACTCTCAATGCTGTAACTCACGAACCAATCGACCGATTGCTGTCAAATTTTTACACGTATCTTTTGAAAGACGGTGCTTTGCGATAGTCAAGTAAATTTTTACAAGAGGCGCCATCTAGATGGCAACCTCATTAACTTTTTAGCCGAACTGTTAGGCTGAACAACAGGATACGGAAAAGCACTTTATAAGTTGAGTTGAGCAACGTTCTTATAGATAGGGCATATGAGGCCTTCCAACCAGTCGTTCGGCATTTGTTCGTCCGCTTAGATCCTCAGTATGCTCTGGTGGAACGCATTGTACAGCCGCTCGCTTTCCGCTTTTAGAAGTTCGGCCGGGATACCATCCTTCTCAGCGGCCTTGCCGTTTTTCAGCTCGCTTATCGCCTTTTTAATTTCCTCCTGTGTTGGTGGTTCCACAGCTTGGTCGTCGCTTAAAATCCTCATTCTGTTCCTATTTTGCTCCTCTTTTCCTTCACCGTTCAAAAGCGCTTGAAATTGCTTGAAGGGCTGCAACTGCCGTTTTATCCGTAACCAGGTGCCGTCATTGTCATTGCACATGACCGGCAAAGAGAAATTAATGCTTTTTACTCTGTTCACTGTTCTATAGAAGCTCCGCACGTCGTTCCTTGCAAAGTTGTCTTCTGCGCTGGCTTGCTGCTCGTGCTCGGGCGTTCTTCCGACGGTGGACTCTATTTTCGACAGCTCTTGTCTTCCTGTATCTCTCTCTGTGCTGACGTGTACCCACAGTGAGCACGGTTCTTCTCGTGCGTCATTCTCTCGCACTCAACATCAAACCAGCTGCTTCGCTGTCTTCCACACGTCGCACCTACCACTCGACTGCATCAATTACACTGTGCTACAAATGGAAAAAAATGCAATAACTTCTGAAGTAACCTAGTGTAGGTTGTAGGTTTTGTTGAGTGTAACATTCGCACATACTTGAAATTTTCCAAACACCCCCAAAATCTGAAGTTATGGTCAAAATACGTTTTTTTGGACCTCAGCGTGTACAATTTTTTTTACCTCAGTCATTTATCAACTGATTTTCAATATTTTAGCAGTTTTAGAAAGGAGACAAACAGAGCTTTCAAAATATATACAGGTTTGTACTAATATCATTAAAGCATGTTGAGTTATTCGAGTTTAAATCTAATTTTTCAGACTTTTTCTCGCAATTTTTCCAAATTAATTTGAAAATTGCTGTCTTTTTTTACAAGAAAAATACCACAAACACACTAGAATTTTGAAAATATATTCAGTTCCGAATCAAATGAAAGTATTTTTGTGAAAGTCGGTTTATATTTGGCTATGTTACATATTTTCAAAGAAAACCACAATTTTTGGCTTCTATCGCACAATTATTTCACAGTGATACAAATGATGAAAAAATGCAAGCAAACGTTTTAAAAATCGGTTGATAAATGACTGAGTTAAAAAAAAATATGCGCTGAGGTTCAAAAAAAAAATATATATTTTTACCATAACATCAGATTTTGGGGGTGTTTGGAAAATTTCTAGTATGAGCGAATGTTACACTCAACAAGACCTACAACCTACACTAGGTTACTTCAGAAGTTCTGAATCGCTGTAGCACAGCGATATAGAAGCATAACTCTCCTCAATTCCGCATCTAAAATGCAACCTGTTCCATAGACTGAGACAGTTGCACGAAGTATGTTGGTGGATAACAGTGCGGTTTTCGAGCGATCTACAACGGACCAGATATCATCCGAACACCTTTATTGACAAATCATTGACAGGTTTCGAGAGCAAAAACTGCAGACAAATCATCTGTTCGTAGACTTCAAGGCAGCGTTCGATTCAGTGAATGCAACGAGTTGTGGCAGATTATTCAGCGTCAGGACAACGAGCGATGTTTTGTAAATTATCGAAGATTTTTGATGACTGTTTTCTTTTACAAACATGTTCTCGGGCTTTTCCTCTAACGTTCTTTATAAAATTCTGCACAGACTTATTAGCAACGATTTAAACGCTTTCGTCCAATCTCGTTGAATTTTCCTAGGTATTCGCTGGCTAAACTTGTTGGCGAAGACACCTTTTAACCACAGCCCAAAATCGTTCAATAGGACGAATGTCAGAGCAATACTGCCCATAATTCAAAAATTGGCTAATATGCCATAAGCATCAAATCGAGAAAAACGCATTTGAAAGTTTTTTGTCTGCACAACATATTTTGACTGTTCATGACAACTTTTTTATTCAGTATATATTCCTTCATACATGCTGGAACCTTGCCGTTGAGTTGAAACAGAGAAATCTGTAGAATAATTCCATCCGCCATGTTTTTTTTAACACAGTAGCCGTTTTTTTAATTATAAACGAAAGGTCAGCTGACAAAACGGTGTGCAATTTGGCTAATATCCATACGATGTGAATTATATCGTGCTCGTTGGTAATGAAAATGAGGATGAAAAGGACGACGAGACAATTGTTACGTGCAGCAATATAACAATATAACGAGAATAGTATTATTCATGGTAATCTCACAATCCACTTTCCTGTTTTTTCTCATCAAATCCAAAATTAAATCTGAATCTTCGCTTTATTAATATTACTCCTAATCATAAAGCTAAATATCATTTTTGAAATATAAAGATTTATGACAGAAGGAAACAGTCACACGTTCTGATCATTGGGTTTCGCAGCACAACAAAAAAATTCTTGTAGCATCAAATATTCTTCGTGAAAAAGTCAAATTTGATGCAAGGGCCTTACGATCGCTTACCTGTCGCCAAGCTACAACACACTTTCGAAAGTTAGACGAAACACAGTACAGTAATAATACACTGCATATAGGGGTATTTGTGTGCAAAAATTGGAATAAATTGCAAAATTCAAAATTATTATTGAACCCCCATAATTAATACCACTAGATTCATAGATAGTAGGGGTATCCCATGGCAACTGTTTTGCTTTAATTTGTTTTGTTTTTGGCTGTAAAACTGGAAGGCAAAAGCAAAGCAGATTTTGAGTACGAAGTTTTGTGATTTTTTCGGTGGAATTTATAATACTGGTGATTTTATTCGGCCTGTTTTAAATATGGATCTTCAAATGAAAGGTATGCATTAAGTTTTGAACATTTTAGATGTAGGGTTTGGTGTCTTGTTGACTGTATATTTTGCATTGCCAATTATGGATATTTTATCTTTCGAATTGAGCTCCGAAATTGTTTTTTTTCATGTTCTGGACGTTTCTGTGCATAAACAAACTCATTTTTGAGTAGATACGAGTGTCCTTAAACACGTCCAGAAAAAAAAACCTGCGCATGTTTGCGCGTTTGTGATATATCATGATTTCATGCAATCCTATTCAATGTTTTTTTTTGTTACTTTATGAGTTTTTTTTTAATCGCGACGTGTTTCAGACTGTTTTCCACTTTCAGAGGAAACTTCTTTGAAAATGGCTTCAAAAATCCTTTGCCACACCGTGGAATGAAAAATTTAATTTTTTGGAGGCGAAGTTATTCCAAATAATGAATCGTTTTCAAAATCGCGAAAGATGCTTAAACAGCGAATGAGTGTTTTTAAAGCAGATATAATGCGCACTACAAACTCTACAATGAATGATACTTTGAGTCCCTTGGTTCCAAAACAGATGAATTCCTCTAAGGATGTCGTTGTAATATTCGGGTACGATTTTTAGGATGAGTCTGCTAAATAAACGTTTTTGTATATTACTTCGTTTAACTGTATAAAAATCAAATATAAATAAGAATATAATTCCAGCTAAATCTGTTTTTGTGTAATCGTTTATTTTTGTGCAGTCTGTATTGAAGCTGTCTGCATAAAAGCAAAACTTCAGAACTACATCCCGATTCGGATCTCGAATTTTTGTTTGTTAATATTAATCATTACTTCGCGGTCAACTGTTTGGTGTACAGGTCAATTGCGAGGTCTATTGACGCTAACAGCCACTTCCGAGCCGATATAAATGATTTTTAAAAACTTGTATAAGAAAAGTTATTTATCACTGCTGCGTAGATATTATTTATCTTTCAATTTTAATTTTCATATTAAAGACATAGAAACTGCTAAATATGAAAAATTTAGCGTTATTGTGCATGAAAATTATTTTTTCCAACTTTTCACTCAAAATACCCCTATGTGCACTGGTTCGTGAACATGCCACAGGTTCACAGGATATTAGCCAACTTCTTAATTATTTTGGCTATTAGCCAAAATTGTTTCACGTTTGCTGCCTTCCCAAATGAATTTTTTGACAATCGGCTTCCATAGGGACCTTGTTTAGGGTGTGTACCATCACGAGAAACTGTTTTCCCGATTTTGGTAAAAATGGCATCATCTGTGTACGATGGCACGTCGTTTTTCAACGGAAATCTTTCCAATCTATCGAAATGGGCATAAAACTTTACTATGAGTTGTGTTCGGCTTGACGTTCAAATATGAACATTGAGATGGAACAGACAGATTACCGTAAACTGGGGTGACTTTGATCACCGGGGTGACTTTGATCACTGTAACTCTTTTTTGAAAATGTGGTAAAAAAGCGCTCGTAGTGCTTCGAATTTGTCGTAATATTCACTGATTGTGTGGATATATGTCTGCATTGCATACTGTTCATACATTTTCTGCTATTTAAAGAGCGTTTTTCATGCTAAAATATTAATTGAAAATAAAGTGTATTTTTGAAGATTTTCATTGCATACAAACAACCGGTTCAAGCAGATTCAAAACAGCAAGTTGCAATATGTAAAGTTTTTTTTTATTTTGTTCCCAGATTAGTTCTAAAGATGTACAGATATTATAACAATACATTTTATTGTTATTTTTGCAAGCTTTTCCTCGAAGGCAATGTTGAGTCCCAACATTCTCCACAGCGTATTACATATTTCTTCTTAACAAAAACCCAAGACGTGAAGTAACATGCAAATTTGGACAATTTTATAAATCATATTCCCCGTGGACTAGTTTTTGATGATTTTAGACCACCTTCCCTCTCAGTGGATAATCATTCATATATATTCTAAATGTTTTGTATGAGTCTTGGACATTCGCCAACATAAACTGTTCACGTTAAATGAGATTGGGCCCCAAATTGCTTTCCATATTTATAAACTCTTTTAAGTCGTTTTAGGCTGTTCAATTTAGTGAAAGTATCAAAGTGTTACTGCAAATGCATCAAAACAATGTCAAACAAGTCACCCCGGAATGATGATTGGTGTAAAAATTTTATTGCATATTTGAAAACTGCAAAATTGTTGCTAAACTTTTGAAGTAGTGACTGAATCTTTCTCATTGCATGCCAGTACTAATTTTGAAAATATCAAACAATATTGTTTACAGTATATTCTGAAAATATTTAAGATACCATCAAAAAAGTGATCAAAGTCACCCCAGTTTACGGTACTCGAATAAAAATGTATGCTGGAATGACAACGTTAGAAAATCATCCCTGTGGCGATCTACAAACATAAATCGTGGACGTGGAAGGAGGCCGGGGTCTTTGAGAGTAGAATCCTGCGATTAATACTCGGCGACTAGTTAGAAAATGAGGTGTGGCGTAGGCACATGAATCACGATCTGTACGAAGTATCCAGTGATATTGTCCATCTGATGATACTTGGAGGGCAGATGAGAGACCGGTGAAGGTAATATTCAGCAGAAACTCGGATAGAGGCCGACGTTTTCGAGGCAGACCCCGCACGCGTTAGATGTGTACTTTCGACGAGGATTCACGAGCAGTACGCGTAAGGGGCGAAGTTAAAAAGTAGAGGGATTGACAATTGTGGACAGAAATCCAAGGTTCTCGTCACGAACAAGACCATGAACTCGAACTTGTTTTGAGAAAAGTGCCTGCCGGAAAGTCTCTTTCCGTTTGTATCACGAAGGTGATTCTTCGATCAGAATTGACAAACTGCCACTACAGTCACAGTTGATAGGTTCTGCACTGGTACCGTGGCAATGTGATCGTTTACATTAACAAAAAAAAAAATCCTCCAAATTACCTTTAATTCCAATAAAAAGTGTTGGATAATTGTCAAGCGGGAACTGAAGTTGTTTGCCAAAGTGGTTCGGGACGCCATAAAATTGAAGAGGTTGTGATATAAAATGACTGACTTTGTTGACCAAAAAAAAAAAAAGTCCAAACTTTGATGTGGAGTATCTGAAGTAAAAATATGATAATTTGTCTAAACTCTAGCGGATTATTTTCTCATTTTCAGTCCTTCATTGAGTCAGTTTATTATTCAGTTATCAGTTATGTTCTCGTTTTTTTTTTTAGTTTTTTTTTTAGTGTCTCCTGTTATTGTGATTTTCTGTTTTTCTCATTGGACTTGGTTGGTAGTCTCAAAATAAAATTGCTTCCTCAGCACGTATACTACGTATATTACGGCTTGATGGCACACTTTCCCATTGCAATGTACCTGTGGATATGATATCACTGTTACGCCGATCAGATAACCACCGATAAAGGTGCTTATCGCTTCCGAAATCAAAACAGAGCTTCACAGCCATCCGGCCGCTATCGTTCATGAAGCCAGTTTTTCTTAAACAGTGGCAAAGTGCAAATCCAAGCTCAGCTGACCGGTAAGTCTGAACACGTCTCGTTTTTTTTCTTTTTCAAAAGTACCAATTGATCATGTGATCTTTTTTTTTTTCAGCGAAACGATGGCCGATCAGTTGAAACTACAACGTAAACAGTACCCGGGGGCGGAACGGAATCGACGTGCGAAAATGAAATTTCTTTCGGAGATGAAAAGTTACTACGAGAACAAGCGGAAGGTCTCCATCGAATCGCTACAATCTGAAGGAGGAAATCCGCAACAAGTTGACACGGTACCGAAGGTTGATTTATCGGTTCCGGGGACTCCCGTTTGCTCGCGTTACTTGGAGAGGCTGTCTCGGCTACAGTCAGAGTCGGAGAATGTCGAAAAGGAACCGGTGAAACTTCCGAATGAGATCGTCATCAGTAGTATGATAATTGATAAATTCATCAAGGATATGAAATCGCTGAATGCGGATGAGGTTGAACAACATGCCGAACTGGTCCAGATAAACGATAGCGAGTCGGAGAACGGACGTAGCGAACAACAGGCGGAACTAGTTTACATTGATGAAACCGATACGGACAGCGGAATTAAGGAAGATGACAACGATCTAACTTCCAAGTACTTTAAAGAATCTGAAGAGAAACAAGCTTACAAACGAACTTTTAGCGAAGTGGTACAAACGTTGCATCACGGTGCTGTAAGAAGCCCAGTAGTGAAACGTTACTTCGAAGAATCGAGCTCTAAACACAGCTACAGCCGAGGTTTCGACGAAGCTTTCAAGGAACTCAACCCGGACAAGTTACAGCCCGATCCTCTACTGATCGATTCCGATGCTATAACCAAAGGTTATAAAACATCAGTCCCAGGAACTCCCATAAGTTCGACTAATTTAAGAAAGTTGAAAAAACATAATTACATAAGTGAGTCATCCGACGAAGAGGAAGACACTGTTGAGACGAAACCATCTATCCTAACCAATCCTTTAGATGAATTCATCAAAGAAATGGAGCAACTAAAGTTGATGAAGGACAGCGCTGTTGTTGAGAAAAAACCTCGCGATAATTTTTCCGTTGATGCCTACCTGTCCTCATCGGAGGCCCAAAAAACGTACGCCCGAACGTTTTCGCAAGCAGTGCAAACTTTAGCATCGAGTGAGGTGAAAAGTCCCACAGTCAAAAACTATTTCGACCAATCGGAACAGAAAAAAACATTCCGAAGAGATTTTTCCGAAGTTTATCAGGAAATCAATAAACTAGCAAGTGAAAATAAAACGGTTGATAGTCCAGTAGTAAATTCAACTACAAACGAAACGATTCAATTCAAACAAAAAAAAATCGATGACGTTGAAGTGAAACGAAACGATTCGCTAGAGGAGTTGTTGGGAACGTTTCAACCACCGAAATTGGAGAGCAAACCAGTGGAAAATGATTTCTGTGTTACTTCATATATGAACTCCTCAGATGCACGAAAAACATACGCGCGAACACTTTCCGAAGCAGCGCAAGCGCTCCAATCCAGTGACGTTAAAAGTCCCACTGTGCGCAATTACTTCGATCAATCTACGGCAAAGAAATCCTTCTCTAGAGGATTCTCCGAAGCATACCAGCAGGCAGCAGACGGGAGCACTATTCCGACACCTGATAATACTGATGACGAACCAAAGGAAAATTTAATTTCAGGCTCCAGTGGAGAAGACAAAAGCACAAACGAGCCGCTCAAGCAAACGGCACGTAGCCTTTCCGTTCCAGGAACGCCAGTCAATTCACGCAAACTAGTGCCTACTAGGAAGAAAGTGTCCCGGCCGCCGGCCGAACCGAAGAATCCAGAGAGTATGTATGCCAAAACGGACATTACGTGGACGCCACGCCTTCACGCTAGAAAAGGGAGCGGTCGCTTTGACGTAGAACATTACTTTGCCGCCAGTCTGTTCAAACGGGCACGCAGCTTCACGGGCGATACGGACGCTAGGGATGACTGCTTTGGTCCAGACGGCACGACGACGACCACCGACGACGATGATAAGCTTTTCTATCTTGTTGCAGATAATAATCCTCCAGCCCAGGCTCCGGCGCGGGCTCGGACGATGTCCGCTACGGAACACAACCGGGACGAGGAGGCGGAGGAGTTCTGGAAGAAGTTTGGCGCAACGGCGGTGTGAGGCTGTTTGTTTCATATTGCTTTTGTGTAAAGATAGATACCAATTTTTTTCGATCAAATAAAGGTAGCACTGAAGTAACTTTTTATTTTATTTTTGAACGAAAATCTGAACACAAAACAGTTTAAGCAGTGATTGTTGCAATTTTGACGATTTCTATCTGTTCCATTTTTTTATTCTTTCAGAAATTGAAGCCATTGAGGCATGTCGATGGCTTCGGGCTGCCGGCTTCCCGCAATATGCTCAGATGTATGAAGGTAAGTGGCTACTCAGAATCACTAGAATATTTCAAAAGCCATGGAACCTTTCCTTTTTGAATAAAACATTATTGAAATTTTTTTTCGCATATATTTGACATTTCTTTGGCGTTTTAAACCTTTTATGAGATTTTTTGAAATAAGTTTAGAATCTCAGAAACACGCTTCTAGAGGCCAGAAAAGGCCCAACGAAGAAACGATTCCAAATTGCGTTCAGAATCGCAAAAAAAGCCAAAGCAGAAAATAAACTCTCAAAATAACCGAGAAAACACTTTTGAAGGTCGAGAAAGGTTAAAATATAAATCAAATCAAGAATACTTCTAAAGGCCAGAAAAAGAAGGAGGTAGAAAATGAGTCCAAAGTAGACCTTTCTACCCCCGTGTATAATCGTAGAAATTTACCCTGTTTCTCGCCTATGTCAACGTTTTTCCTACAAACAAAAATTTAACACGTTTGTTTCTGTGGTTTATTTAGCGATTAAAATAAAAAAAAAGTAATTCAACAGAATGACAAAAAACGTACTTATAAAATTCATTAATCTAGTCTAATTCAGAATATTTATGTTAGTAATAAAGTGAGGTAAAAATCTATGGAACCGTGGAGTGAAGATCGAAATCATAAAACCTGCATAAAATTAAACCTTAAAATGCTTGAAATGCTTCTACGTGCCAGAAGAAAACGGAAGCAACCTAATTCCAAATTATGAACATTATGAAATGCACGAAAACACTTCGAAAAGAAGCGAAAAATGGAATAAAGCTCAAAAAATAATTTGAGTTGGCCTAAAAACTCTACAAAAAATAGCGCAAGCAAACAAAAAACGCCTTTGAAGACTTTGAAGTTTGAAATTAATCTGGACGATGAAAAAAATAATAATAAAAAAGAAAATCTAAAATAATAAAAATGGAAAAAAATATTCATTTAACAGAAATATTTGAAAAAATTAATAAAAAATACATTCATAAATCGAAGTCGAATTTTCACTGTTTTATAGAACACACGCCCGTTAAACACTCAACTTAAGAAACTAGAACAATACCTTAATATTTGTTTGAATATGCTAAACGCATATTCAAATTCAACTCAAAAGATTTGGGAACCAAGAAAAAATACCTTTTAAATGATCCAGATTTAGCTTGGAAAGGCTTCTGGAAGATAAAGTGATACAAAAAAAGACTCGAATTTAAGAATGAAAATCTCTTTAAACGCACCAAAAAATACGAAATAATAGACAAGAAGAGTATAGGTCTTTTTCACGCCATTTTTTCGCGCTGATTTCGGTATATCCGCGTTTTTTTAAGTCGCTTTTACGCGAAAATTTTTTATTAGTTTTTGTGTTAAAATCGCTTATTTAGAGTTTCCGATGAGGTTACATAATCCAATTACTGCAGATTCACTGATTTGGCCGACCTTTTTTTTTTGAAGTAGAATACTTCTCTCAGGAAGTTCGGCTACATAGGGATGTGAAATGAGAACCTAAAACCGAAAAAAGTGAAAAATATGTCCAATTTCAAATGCTAATAAATCAGTTAGTATTAGATGGATTTCTTTTGTTCTTGCAGCAATAGATTGGAAAATCTTCTAAGATTCTTTATAAATGAAGATTATTGTAATTTTATCGTTCAAACTATTGTACTATTAAAAATAGTCAAGCCTTGTCAAAACGAAAAATTTGACCTCTGATTGATCGTTATATGGTTGCTTCCCAAGCACGGTCGACAGAATCATATACCTTGCAATTTAAAACATGCTATTTAGCCTATATAAAAGCCTGTTTCAGCCGAAGCCGCTCATAATAGTTCTAGACAGCGACAACAGCAGTCATCCCTTAGCAGCAGCAGTAGCAGTGCAGTGGATACCAGCGATAGAGGATAGCGGTCACAGCTGTGGCATAGCAATGGATAGCGCACGAGTTGCAGCGGATCTCAGCATCGATAGCAGCTGGGCCAGCTGATGCAGGGACAGCGAATACCAATGGCAGCGTATAGCGGCCACAACTGTGGCATGGCTACGGATAGCGTAACAGTTGCAGCGAGTATTTCTGGGGTATTCTGAAGCATTTATGCAATATTTGAATGAAAATTGCAATTGCAGCAATCGGCCCTTTTCAAGGCTACTAAACGTATTTGGAAGAGCATAATGAATGGTTATTGATGAAAAGCAACTGAGGTTTGATGCTGCTGCAAATGCACAGCCATGTGATGTTTATTACGATTTGTTGATACTGTGCTTAACAAGCGGTATATACAAAACAAATCCGATCTCAAACAGAAAAGTTCGGCACGTTCTGCTCACGCTGCTGAGTCTGTTTTAGAAAACTCACAACACTTCATTAACAATAATGTAACGTATTGAAGAAGACGGTTATAGTTTGACATCACAGCAGAATTTCATACTCATGTCTACATACGAAATAATTATTTTCGAACGTTGTAGAATGGTATAACTGGAAATAATTAAGTCACACCTATTTTTCCAGTTATATCATTCCACAACGTTCGAAAAATTTATTATGTCAGAGCGAAACAAATCAAATTTCAATATGCCTGACACGCAAGCAGCCGGGTTATCGTTCTTGTATAAGTATTCTACTTCAACCCTGCGGTCGTGGCTTTGCACACAACCCTCCTGTGATTTTTTTTATATCTTTGGATATTTTTATCAATCGATAATCCAAAAATTCCAGTTTGAAGAACAATCGCAGGAATCCGAAAAAATAATAATGTTGAGCGACAGTGTTGCCAGATATGTTATTTTTGCATTTGACAAACTCAATGGCGTTTTTAAGCAAAGGAGTGTATTCAGATTTCATAATTGACAATTTCAGCGTGTATCTTACAAAATTAATGGCAAATAGGGATTTTTAACGAAAAATGGCACTTTTGTCTAAAAAGGGAAGGGTCCTACGAGGGGTGCTCCAGTCCGCACCAAAGCTGAGATTTTTGTATACGGATCTTATATGACCTATTCCCCAAACTTTGAGTCAAAAGTGAGAAGGTGTCTTTTTTGTACACTTTTTTTTATACTCGCTTATTTTCCGTCGGTCTAGTTCCGCCACTGTTGTTGTGCCAATCACCGACGCCCAGGGAGGCGACTCCACCCAGGACCCTAACTCACGACCCGTTAATTAACGGATCGGCGCCAACGGCTTTATTTCCTCATGCGATGGAAGGCGTGATCCCAGAGATTTTTCGCCTCAGAAAATCTCCCGGTGTCGGCTAGGATTGAATCTAGACCAGTTGGGTTAGTTGTGAGTGGATCACGCCACCCCACAACCATCGACACCTATGTCGGCGTTGGGGTTCGAACCCAGGCGTCGAGCGTGGTTGGCGGAGACGTTACCAACCACGCTAGGCCCCCGCCCTTTTTTTGTACACTTGATGCAAAAGAAATAATAACTTCTCTTCAAACATACCAAGAAACCCAAATGCTTGCAATTATTTTCAAAGTCTAGAAGAAACCAAAAAAAAAAATATAATCCCAAATTGAATGATCGAAGAAAACATTTCTAAACACCTGAAAAAAAAACCCACTAGACACCAAAATTCGCCCTAAAATTACCCCTAGCAAAACAAAATTGGAGGCCAAACGGAAAATGGCCAACTGCGTTAAGTTTCTCACTCCAGCTCACGAGAAACAACTCCACATCACCGTGCTTTATAGTCGGTCCACGACTCGTCGCTCTTCCGCCACACTCGGAATCGCCTATTTTTTTTTAAATAGCTGGAAGTTATACTCTTTCGACTATATAACGCGCTTTTGTTAGTATCGCTTTTTGGCGAAGTACCTCTTCAGGTCCTGTTCCACCAAGCGTCGTCGAATGATGCGATTGGAAAGGGCCAGCTCCAACCTTTCTTTAATGGCCCGAATGGTCGATTGGCCACGCTACCGAGCGTCTGATGCTTCCGAATGACTAGCTGGACCACAACCACGGCTGAGCAATGTTTCGTTTTGCTTGCAACACATTTTTCGAAAACTTCTAAACATTTCACTACACACGTGCTACAAAAGTTATTTTTATTTTAGATGTAGGACGTAGTATTTACTGAAATACCGAAAAGATTAAAAAAAAATATAATGTTGGCACACTTTAATTTCAAATGAGGGTGGATTTTTGTTGCGGCCATCGTCGAATCGTCGAAAAAACTTCTCAAGTCCGGAAAAGGTCAAAATAGGAAATGATTCCAAAATAAGCTCAGAACCGCCGGAAATCCGCTTTTGGTGGCACTGTTTCATGTACACCTGACCATTCATGGTTGATCCGGTGATAAAAACTTTGTTTTTTACCACACCACCACTTGGCGACATCCCCCTTGCGCTTGACATTTTTTATCAAGAGAGCTGCACCATTCATCCATTTTTACATATGTCTCATCGTCCATTAAAATGCAGCCGTCGAATTTGGTCAAGACTTTCTGACACAGAATACAAGCGCGGCGTTTAGCAACTAAATTCTGCTTGAGGATCCTGTTGGGGTGCTAACTGGCGTGGAACGGCCATCGCGCCGTTAGATTCGTCGAACAAAGTGATTCCAGGGTTCGCCTGAACTACTCTGCAGTCTTTCAATCTGAAAACTAAAAAAACACATATTTTCTCACTAAACTAATCTACTAATCCATGGAATGGATTCTTCTTAGTGTATTTTAGATTTCTCATAAAGTAGAATCCTCAAAAACTCACTTAAAACCTCTAAGTATTATATTAAAGTCGGGAATCTGCACTCAAAAACTCATTTATTTCAATCACCTACCTCAGGAAACAAAATCCGCGCATTGCTCTACACGGCTACAACGAAACTCGTTTGTCAGCCAACCAAAGATTTCTTTCATCATTAGCGGACCACTTTTTGTTCAATCACTAAACAAAATCATTCACTACACTAAAAATACTTTAACCTTTGAAATGTTAACCTCAAATTTCCAAAAACAAGTTTTAATAAGCAGAAATATATGAGATGAATTTTGACAAATTCTAAATTTCAACTGTATGTATTTTCATCTGTTTTCACTCTGCGTTGAAAAAAGAAACAAGAGTTGCCAAATCAGTTTCTGTTAATACGAAAAAATCATACTGAAAATGTTGAATTATTTCGACACAATTGACAGAAATCGACAGTGGTTGCCTAAGTTACCAACTTTGCACGTAAACAATTACAGCGGATACCTATGTAACCTACTACGACGGTTTGCGGCTACGTTCATTCATGGAAGGGTTATTCATACATGATCAACAGTGTGATGAACATGGTGGCGTCGTGAGATGAATAGTTGAGCAATGATTTTAATTTTGAGATGAATATGGAAGCGTTGTGAAAAATGGTTTGTTTTACAAAATTGATGATAAATGGATGATAAATAAAATTTCGAAATAAAAATTAAGAACTAACACCAAAAAAATACAATTCCGGATAATCGAGTCAAAAATTCTGGAGAATTGAATTCCGGATAATCGAGTCCGACCTGTATCTTGTCGGAATCGACCATGTCTTGTTAAGAATGGTAAGGCGACAATCACGACGAATGAAGTCTACTCCGATGTTCGACGTGCTGATCGATCACCTTGAGATAGAATCTGGGTACGTCGCGAAGTCACTACACTAACTTTGGATTCCCTTTAAAGAAAAAAAAATCACCTGGGTAGAAAAATCGACCACATCGAAGCTTTACGCATTTTCAAGTTAACCTTCCTTGTAAAATAGTTAACACAGATTACAGATAACGGAAAGCTCGCACTAAGATAATATTAATTTTAAATATCGAAACAATGCTCCCGCCGAGATCGTGAATCAGCAAACAACCTACATGGAACAGCTTCTTTAATAAACAACCAACACTAGAACACTTGCCAATAACTCCAACAAATTGATGAAAACTCGATTTGCAATAGTATTCATATTTTACAGGTTATAAAAAGGTAGAACTAAATTTCCATTTGAAATATAACGCGAGCGAACCTGTTTACATTCGATTTCGACTCTGGACTGCTTTGATCTCAAAACAGTTGAAAGGGCAGAGAAAGACATAATAGAAAATGACCCTAAATTTAGCTCAGAACAACAGACACAGAATAAAAAAACAATCCTAAATGTATGTGAAAAAATATGAATCAAAAAAACAAAGCGCTTCTATAGGTCAGAAAGGACCAGAATAGAAAATAATCCCAAATTATGCCTTAACACATTGTTCTCAAATAAAAATTTTTGTTCATTTTTTTACATATAAGACATCTTTGCTTTATTTTTGGATAACTAACCCAATCCTCTTTTCTTCCACAGATCACCAGTTCCCGATCGAGATCAATGACGTGGCCAAGGATCACCCGTTTCTGGAGAACGATCCGCTGCAGTCGCTGTACCGCCGGCTGCAAACCTTGAACCGATGCGCCAACATGCACATCGACACCCACCAGCATTCGCATCCGCCGAAACCGAGTGAAGATTCGGACGACGATAGTTGTGCCCTGTCGGAGGCGTGGACCTTCGCGCACAACAGCCGACGGTGGTCACGGGTTGAGGATGCAGCCGGTTTGGTTAGTGTTATCAAGCAAAAGCATAGCAATAATAAGAGTGACGTCAGTACGGTCAATGAAACGGATTCCGCCGAGGATTCGTCTAAGAGTGGCTCCAAAACGACCACGGACGATAAAGAAAGCTGGGGTGAGGATGGTTTGACGTTGAATTTATTATCTGATAGTGATCAACAGGATGGATCGGTTCGACTTCGAAGAACCGGCAGTGAACGTCTCAAGGATGGAGCAAAAGCATTGTTGCGGCGAGTGGAATCGATCAAGTCACGTAGACGCAAGCGTCAGAACCGCGACGGGTTGATTATCTGCGGACCCCACTCTTCAAGCCTCTCCCCGGCTCATCACGCTTTGGACGATTTGAAGCACATCGACGTGATATCTTTGTCCAACCCGTCCTCTCCCCGATCCTCCACGCCCCACGGCAATCATCGAAGAGACAACAACACTCTTGGAACCAATGAGATCGTATCGAACCTTTTGTCCCCGTACACACTCAGTCCGTTCGGTCATATGGTAGAAGATAAGCAGAAGGAACCCAAACGTAGCCCAAATAGATCTAGTCCGTTACACTTTTTCATTCAACTGCAGGAAGCAAAATCGGGCGACGATTCGTCATCGATTTGTAGCGAAGATAGTCAAGATTTGAACACCGGTTATTTTGCCGGGAGAATTGTAAAAACGCCGAGCAAGAAATATCCAAAAGCTAAGAAACTGCTTCGACATAAGGTCACAGCCGATGATTCGGGAGCCCTCTCGGATTCGGAGTATCAATCGAAGCTGAGGAGGTCAAAAGTGACCAGCGATTTGAAGGAAACCACCAACAGTAACACTCTGCAGGTTTCCAAACTGAACCGGGGAGGATCGCTTAATTTGGGCAAGGGTAGCAAACGGTACCGCGATGCATTTCATAACCGGTCCATGAGGGTTACTAAAACTCATGAAGAAAAGGCTGCCGGAGAGGAACGAAAGCGTCCGACCGTTGCTCGTTGGCATAGTTTTCAGCAGCCGAAAAATTCCGACGGTCGCCGAATTAGTGTCGTAAACATCACAGATAATTCCAAGGAAAAGACCAACTATTCCCGAGGCACCAGCATCTGCGAGATGTCCTGCGGTCAGCTGCTGGTGGTACGGAAGCTTGCTCTAGTCACACTTACGGGATACATGGAACGCTACTGTCCCACGCACCGGTCCGGCTGGAACTGGGACTTGCCGAAGTTCATCAAGCGCATCAAAACGCCAGACTATAAGGATAGGCGTATCTTTGGTGTTCCGCTGGTGCTTAATCTGCAGCGCTATGGTAATACATTGCCGGAGATAATTCAGATGGCGTTGAGTTGGCTCGAGGTGAATGCCTTGGATCAGGTGGGACTGTTCCGGAAGCCAGGCGTAAAGTCGAGAATCGCTAAGTTGAAGACGACTCTTGAAGGTGGTAATAATGCGTTCAATCGGATGGCCGTTTTCGACGATTACCACGCGTACGATGTGGCCGATATGCTGAAACAGTACTTTCGTGAGCTGCCCGATCCGCTGCTGACGGCGAAACTGTCCGAGACGTTTGTGGCAATATTTCAGTGTGAGTATTTTTCTATCCGTGAAATAAATGTGAATTTAAAGTCACTAATCCTAGTGCTAAAAGACATGTACTATAATTAATCAAATCAAACTTCTAACCTGATGCTTTTTCGCTTTGCACAGACCTTCCGGAGGAAGTCCGCATGGAGGCCGTTCAGTCGTCGATTCTGCTGCTACCGGATGAGCATCGGGAAGTGCTGTACGCCTTGCTGGATTTCCTGAGCAAGGTTGTGGCAAGTGCCAGCCAAAATCAGATGACCGCGAACAATTTGTCCGTCTGTTTGGCACCGTCGCTGTTTTACTCGATTTCCGGCAATAGGTAAGCAATTTTGAGCGAGAGAAACAACAACAAACTTAGCACCTAAATCATTTGTCAGATCTTCGACGGCTTCACCACGAAGGAAGAAAGGCGCCATCGGCCAACCGGATGAGAAGGAGCTGTCGGAAACCCGCGCCTCACACGATTGTTTATGTTTCCTGATTCAGCATTACCGCACCTTGTGGACCATTTCCAGCGATCGGATGAGAAAGTGCAGCTTTAACTATATGGAAGAGTCAAAACCAGTGCCACTGGAATCGCTCGGAGCGGAGCTTCATGTGCAAAATTGGCGAGGATATCTGACCGAGTGTATCAAAGAATGTGTGCGAGAGGGAAAAGAAAGGTACGTATTCAAATTTAATAGAAAGCAAACTCCAAAAAATGAGTGAATTCCATTGCAGGCCACGGGGTTGGGTTTCGCTAAACTCGTCCGATCCCAGCGTAAGTGTACATTTCAAGAAGGTTGGCGATGGTCATCCACTGCGACTTTGGAAGACTGTGACCGAAGTTGAGGCACCTCCCACTGAAGTGATCAACCATATTCTAAATGAGCGACATCTTTGGGACGACCACCTGCTGAAGGCGAAAATCGTCGAGCGGTTGGATGACGACACGGATGTTTACCAGTACGTGTGTGGCCAACCCGTTACGGATTATTGTGTTCTTAGGTAGCTTCTTAGATTCATTTTATGTTATTGTAAATTTACGCTGAGACTGTTACAGACAGTGGAACAAGCAGCAGTCACGAGGTGCCTGCGTCATCGTGGAGGTTTCTATAAGTCATAATGGTGCTCAACCGCTGTTGGATGGAGTTCGCGGTGTCGTTCTGGCATCCCGCTATCTAATCGAACCCTGCGGTAGTGGCAAGTGCAAATTGATGCACCTTTCCCGTGTGGACATGAAGTAAAATCCAATTCATCAAATTAACCACTCACTTCCTAACAAACACAAACCTTTTTTCCCATTTCCAGAGGGCGCACACCGGATTGGTACAACAAAAACTACGGTCACATCTGTCAGCAATATCTTTCCAGAATCAAAAAGTTTTTCGAACATAATACCGAGGGACCTGAAAGTAAAGTATAGAGACAAAGATTTCCTAACAAACAAACAAACCAACAATAGCTGCTGCTGCAAAACAAAACAAAAGCGAACCGAAACCGAGAGAGCTCAACGAGTCTCACCGCAAGTTTCCAAACATTCCAAAATTTTCATTACCAAGTGCCTAAGCCATGATATTTTCTTAGACGCGAGAATCACCAATCATGCGAGAGGGGAAATTTATGAAACAAAACTAAAACTAGTCCAAGCAAATAAACTTAACCAATTTCACGCGCAACACTTGTAACATGAATCACGTTTTTTTTTCTTTATTATTTTATAGTTATACATAATTGTTAAAGTTTACACCATATCAAAAAAAAAAGAAGCAAATCAAATCAAATAGAGGAATAGTAAAAGCAAATCGATGGAACAAAGCAAAATAATCTCAGTACCGTTATTCTTATGGGACCAATGTCAATAAATAATCTCCAGAGGTCTTCGTTGTATATGGTCAGCCAGTACCAATAAATGTTCAATTACCCTCCAGAATGTTTGTTGTATTAACTGCAACTATAAGCCGAAGGAAAAAAGCAAAAAAAAAAAAACTGTTACTGATGAATGGGTTTATTTGCAAAATAAAAACCAAGACAATTGTAAGATTTCCAGAAGAGCTGTTTGTTACTTGTTTTATTGTTTTTTTTTTTCTAAATCTCACATCGTTCGTTAGCGGCCATCGCTTTATTATTACTGTAATGACTTTTGTTACTAGATAAAACCTAGGTCATTGGAGGACACGTACACGCACACACATACCAACATCGTTCTGCGGGACAGAAGAGGCCGAGATTTCACCGTTTTCTACAACTAGTCGCATATATCTTCCATTGTGGTCTGGCAGAAAAAACTGTCACTGGGTGGAGGATTGAGGGTTGTTGCATTGTGTGGTGACGAGGAGCTGCTAGGCGGAGGGGAAGAGTTCATAAGGAAGTTGGTGGCACTGCAGATAGCATCGAGGGAAATTTTCGATGCCGAGATGCGCGATTCGACATCACTGGACAGACTAGGATCGAGAAGGTGGGGGAATTTCTTGTGCTCTTTGAACGAATTGAGCGGCTCTTTCGTCGGTTGATTATCGAGGAGCGGTTTGTTATCGGACTTGCTGGTCCGATGTTGACGCATCTTGGAGTGCTTACTGAAATGTTTCGGAGTCGGCTTGATAGGATGGTTAGCTTTATCATCGAGTGTTGGGATGGCAGGGATCGGGGGGGATGTCGCAAACGAACCGGTCGGAAATGCGCCAGAGGACAGAGCTGTTGGTGGGGAGGTGGAAGGCGTTTTGGGATTTTTGGACTCCTTGGTTTGCTGTTGCGGGTTGCCGGTGGCACCACCACTGGAGCCGGATTCACCGTCCTGCTTTTTCCACTTGGTGCGGCGGTTTTGGAACCAGATTTTTACCTAAAACGAGGGAAAGGAACTTTTATTCTAGTAATGTCTAGTAAACTAATATGGACTTAGAATGAGAGTTAGGCCTGAAAACAAATCTCAGGTCTCTGGCAACATCTGAAAAATCATTTCTCAAAGACCAACAATGTTAGACATGGCTAAACATGAAGCGCTTTTCAATGCTGCAAAATTTACTCACTCATCTTATTTTTGAATTATGGATCGAGAAATCTGCCTTTCAAATTTTTTATTTATTTTGCTGCTGCTTTTTTAGAATACTTTTTCCCTGAATTGGATATCAGAAAAAATAGTTTGTGATTAATTATCACTGTTCATGATGTTAAATTCCACATCTAGTTTGTTCGAACAAGAACACAATTGATATTTTTAAAAGGCTCCCCCCCCCCCCCCCTACCAAAGCTTACCCTTCCTTTACACTGAATTATAGAATATCTTGACGACTTTTTTTCTGGCAAAGCTGAGTCCCTCTCACAAAAAACATGGACAGAAGAATATTCATAATGAAAATGTCCACGTGAATACATTTTTTTTTCTCAAAAAAGTTTGGTTGCACAGTAAAACTATGAATAGAGCAGAGGTTAGGCAGATACCTATCGCCGTATTGGTGAAAATATTGCATGCTTCCTATATGTACACTCCCAACGTAAAATCCGATCAAAGTGCTCGGGGATATTAAGTCACAAAGATTGTTTTGAAAATTTAATTGCGTTCATTTCTGTTAAGTTGACAGAGTACAAATGCTGTTTTGCTCAGTAGAATCATGTGAAATTTTGTGGGTCTCCGTTGTCGGTTGATGCAAAATTTGTGTGTTCCCAGTACTTTAAACTAGAGGACTTCGAATTGCAGTTTCTTGTTAGTCATCGACCATGTTTTGTTAGAAATGGTTAGTCAATAATCATTTATACTACTTTCTCAAATAAAAAGTTTCTACCGTTCCAACTATTCGTACGCTACCTGAAAGAAATCTGTCTGATGAAAAGTATATCATGACTAGACTGTTTAGAAGAAAAACGACATTGAGCAAATGCGATCAAAGGTTAACGTAAACGTGCATAGCGAAACTGCATCTAGCGATGATCAATGGGAATACCGACCAGAAAACAGACTATGGAAGAAAAGGATTGTATGGAAGTATTTGTCTGAGTATTTGGCACAACGATTGAACAAAAATAACTCTGAGATTGGACAAATCACTTAACAGTTGGTTGAGAAAACCAGAGACAATTATACGGAAGATCTCACAAAAGGTGGGCTGATGAAACTATCTTTAGAAAGGTTCGATTTATGGAATCGCATGAATGCATATTTTGACTGGAGTCACAATGGTGGGAAAAATGGATAGATACCCTAGGAGTCTGTTTTAATAAAACCTTTGACGTTGTGACGTAGAAGCTTCAAGCATCAGGTTTTTTTTTGTTTTCGTTACCAAGACAATCGAACTGCTTCTTTTTCCTAACCCGTCAATTCATTATCGTTGGTAATAACTAGCCTTCAGAGACGTTTGACATTTTTTCTGGCTTGCGGTTGCTTTTCAGGTTATCAGATACTAAGTTGAGATCAATTTTTCAGCTGTTTTTTCCTGGTTTTAGTGGTATTCCATTGTTCCTTCAGGCATTTTGCTTTATTTTGAACTTGCAATTTTCTGGTCCTTCTGTCTTTCAGTCTTCTAGAAGTTGAAAATATGTTTAAGGTTACTTTATTTCCATGTCGCGTTAAAAGTTATATTCATTTTAGGTTTATTGAAGTAGAACTACGTCTCTCAGGAAGGTCGGGATGTAAAATGAAAATTTAAAAACGGAAAAAGTAACAAATATGTCGAATTTCAAATGCCAATTAGTTAGTTAGTTAGTTAGTTAGTTTTCAATGGATTTCCATCATCTTTGCATCCGCCCAAATGCAGTGAATTGTAATTTGATCATTCGAACTATTGTACTATTGAAGATTGCCAAGCCATGCTAAGATGCAAAATTCGACCTCCTAATGCATACTTTCCCTAGCACGGTCGACAAAATTATAGACCTAGTGAATTGGGAATGTACTACTTAGGCTATATGAGAGCCTGTTTAACCTAAACTAGTCATATTAGTTTGGGATAGCGACTATGCGGATAACAGCGACAGTTGTGGCAGCTGGTGCAGCGGCACTTCCTCTAGTAAAAAACTGCATTTGTGTTTTTCTTGCTACCATCACGAGGAAATATTCACCTTTCATGCAAGGTTCATTCTCTCTTCCTTCGTTTCTTCATTATTCGTGAAAAAAAAAAGTTAGAAATCCGTTCGTCGCAGTGAAGATGTGTCTGTTTAATTACAGTGGCATTACGACAGAGAGCTACAGAAGGCAAAAATGGAGGTATTAGCCATACAAGAGGTGCATTGGCCAAAAACCGAAGAACGTGATTTACGGGCGGTTGATCTGACCGCGGACATTTCTTTCTCTTCTACTACAGAGACGGCGTCAGAGTGGAGCGGAGCGTCAGTTTCGTGCCAACATAGGAAACCAAATGAAGATTGTCATTAGGTGGAGGCCTATTAATGATCGTCTATGCGTATTGAGGATCAAGGATAGATTCTTCAATTACAGCCTTACCAAGGTGTACGCGCCGAAAAACGATAAAACCGACGACGTAAAGGAGGAGTTCTATAAGCTCTTTGAGAAAACGTTTGGAGATACCCACAATACGACATAAAGATCGTCATCGGCGATATGAACGCACAAATCGGACGAGAGGAGTTCTTTCGTCTCGTTCTTGATACGAAGAGCCATCACTCTACCGTCAACAACAACGGCTTGAGGCTAGTGAACTTCGCCGCTGCCAGGGGAATGGCCATCTGTAGTACCCATTTTGCACGTCTGAACATTCGGAAGCACACCTGGAGACACCCCAATGGAGAGGCCTGTTCTCAAATCGACCACTTGCTGATCGACGGCCAGCACTTTTCAAACGTCATAGATGTGTGGTCCTTTCGATGGCCAAACATCGACTCGGATCACTATTTCGTGGTAGACAAGATTCGTGCCCGGCTGTTCAACGTATTCAAATCGAGATAAACAAGGAAGATAGGTCTGGACATCCAGAGGTTATCAGCGAAAGGAGTTGCTGCAGAGTACACTCGGAAAGTTGATAGACGGATCGGTGAACCACGCGGTGATAGGCATTACAACGGTAACCACGCGTAGTGGGTGGTTCGATGCTGAGTGTCTAGAGGTGACGGAAGAGGAGAACCGGGCCTACGTCAATACGTTAGCAGCAGCTAATCGTGTGACGCGTCAGCTGCGGGAGAAATACCGAAAGGCAAGAGCTGCCGAAAAGAGGTTTCACCGAACGATTACCGGAATCAGGGACCGAACCGTGCCAGTACCTGTCACGTCTAATAACAGGGAGGGGAGCCTGATTACCGATAAATCGCAGGTGGCAGGTGGTATAGTCTGAGGCACAATTACCTACGGACTGCTTGGAAAGACTCATATGTTCCTATCTACAAGAAGAGACATAAACTCGACTGTAGTAATTATCGAGCCCGGATGGAAAGGGTTATAAAACTCTCTTACGTATCTTGTTCCAGCGATTGAGCTCGTTGCAGGAAGCCTTTCCAAGTAACCAAAAGTTCGGATAAAAGTAGAATTCATAGATTAATCAGCTAATCTAGCGGTAACTAACCGTACTTTCAAGTTCGCATTTGTTGAATAAACTTCGAGTAGCATGCAAAGCAGCTTCTAAACCGAACTAGAAAGTTCACATTAAGTTCGGTTAGGTCGCTGAACAGAGCGCTATCCAGCTTGAAAAAAAAACTTTAAAATCTAAACATATAAAAATGCAGCTCTGTCTGTCTGTCTGATTCATATAGGCTTGAAAACTACCGAAGCGATCGGCTTGAAATTTTGTATATAAGGGTTTTAGGGACCGGGAAAGGTGACTAAGATAGTTCGAGACCCCTCCCTCTTCTGCAAGGGAGGGGTTCCATACAAATGAAACACAAATTTCTGCACATCTCGAAAACTAACAAAGCATTTGCAACCAAATTTTGCGTGTGGATGTTTTTAGGAGTAACAGATATGTACATGTTGATTTGACACCCTTCCCTCTTCTGGAAGGGAGGGGTCCCATACAAATGAAACACAAATTTCTGCACATCTCGAGAACTAACCAAGTAAATGAAAACAAATTTGGCATGTGGATGTTTTTTGGAGTAACAAATATGTCCATGTTGATTCGACACCCTTCCCTTCTCTGGGAGGGGGGGTCCCATACAAATGAAACACAAATTCCTGCACATCTCGAGAACTAACCAAGTAAATAGAACCAAATTTAATAGGTGGATCTTTTGAGGGGTAACAAATATATCCATAATGGTTTGACACCCCTCCCTCTTGTACAAGGGAGGGGTCCCATACAAACGAAACACGAATTTCGCACAGCTCGAGAACCAATCAACCAAATACAACCCAATTTGGTATGTGAATGTTTTTAGAGGTAACAAATATGTCCATGTTGATTCGACTCCCCTCCCTCTTCTGTGAGGGAGGGATCCCATAGAAATGAAACGCAAATTTCTGCTTATCTCGAGAACTAACCAACTAAATGGAACCAAATTTGGCAAGTGATTGTTTTTAGGGGTAACAAATATAACGGTTTGACGCCCCTCTCTCTTCTATAAGGGAGAAGTCCTATACAAATGAAACTAAAATTACGCACAGCTCGAGAACCAATCAAGCAAATATAACCAAATTTGGCAGGTGAATGTTTTTAGGTGTAACAAACATGTCCATAATGTTTCGACACCCTTCCTTCTTCTGGCATGTCTCCACCCAATACCACCCAATATGAGTGTTTCCTCAACCAGATTGACGCTCACAGGCCAAAAATTGTCTCTTGATGGCATTTTGAAATCTAAGATGGCGACTTCCGGTTTTCGAAAAACAGTGGCAAATGACCAAATACCACCTAATATGGGTATTTCCGGAATTGTTATGACGCACTGAAGCCACAAATCGACCTATCAACCTCAGGCAACATTTTGAATTGTAAGATGGCGACTTCCGGTGTCTGGAAAACAGCCGAAAATGACCAAATACCACCCAATATGGGTGTTTCTTTAACCAGATTGACGCTCAGAGGTCAGAAATTGTCTCCTAATGCCATTTTGAAATCCAAGATCGCGACTGCCGGTTTCTGGAAAACAGCCGAAAATGACCAAATACCACCCAATATGGGTATTTCCGGGATTGTTATGACGCACTGAAGCCACAAATCGACCTTGGACAACATTTTGAATTGTAAGATGGCGACTTCCGGTGTCCGGAAAACAGCCTGAAGTGACCAAATACCACCCAATATGAGTATCTTTGAAACGAGAATGAAGCTGAAAATTGACCTCAAACACCATTATGAATTGTAAGGTGGCAACTTCCGGTTTTTTAAAAAACATCCAAAAATGGCCGATTTTCATCTAAACATATAAAAATGCAGCTCTGTCTGTCTGTCTGTCTGTCTGATTCACATAGGCTTGGAAACTATCGAACCGATCAGCGTGGAATTTTGTATATAGGGGTTTTAGGGGCCGGGAAAGGTGACTAAGATAGTTCGAGACGCCTCCCCCTTCTGCAAGGGAGGGATCCCATAGAAATGAAACACAAATTTCGACACATCTCGAAAACTAACCGAGCAAATGGAACCAAATTTGGCAAGTGGATGTTTTTAGGAGTAACAGATATGTACATGTTGATTCGACACCCTTCCCTCTTCTGGAAGGGAGGGGTCCCATACAAATGAAACACAAATTTCTGCACATCTCGAGAACTAACCAAGTAAATGAAAACAAATTTGGCAAGTGGATGTTTTTTGGAGTAACAAATATGTCCATGTTGATTCGACACCCTTCTTTTCTCTGTAAGGGAGGGGTCCCATACAAATGAAACACAAATTCCTGCACATCTCGAGAACCAACCAAGTAAATAGAACCAAATTTAATAGATGGATCTTTTTAGGGGTAACAAATATATCTATAATGGTTTGACACCCCTCCCTCTTCTACAAGGGAGGGGTCCCATACAAACGAAACACGAATTTCGCACAGCTCGAGAACCAATCAACTAAATACAACCAAATTTGGTATGTGAATGTTTTTAGAGGTAACAAATATGTCCATAGTGATTCGACTCCCCTTCCTCTTCTGTGAGGGAGGGGTTCATAACAAATGAAACACAAATTTCTGCTTATCTCGAGAAATAACCAACTAAATGGAACCAAATTTGGCAAGTGATTGTTTTTAGGGGTAACAAATATAGCGGTTTGACAACCCTCTCTCTTCTATAAGGGAGGGGTCCTATACAAATGAAACTCAAATTACGCACAGCTCGAGAACCAAATCAAGCAAATATAACCAAACAAGCAAATATAACCAAATTTGGCAGGTGAATGTTTTTAGGTGTAACAAACATGTCCATAATGTTTCGACACCCTTCCTTCTTCTGGCATGTCTCCAAATACCATTTCGAAATCCAAGATGGTGACTTCCCGTTTCTGAAAAATTGCGGCAAATGACCAAATACCACCCAATATGGGTATTTCCGGGATTGCTATGATGCACTGAAGCCACAAATCGACCACTGGAGCCAAAAATCAACCTCAGACAATATTTTGAATTGTAAGATGGCGACTTCCGGTGTCCGGAAAACAGCCTGAAGTGACCAAATACCACCCAATATGAGTATCTCTGGAACGAGAATTAAGCTGAAAATTGACCTCAGACACCATTATGAATTGTAAGATGGCAACTTCCGGTTTCTAAAAAACAACCAAAATGGCCGATTTCCATACAAAATGAGTATCTTCGGAACCAGAATGATACACAGAAGCTAGAATTGACCACAGACACCATTTTGAATTCGAAGATGGTGACATCCGGTTTCTGGAAAACAGCCGAAAATGACCAAATAACACCCAATATGAGTGTTTCTCAAACCAAAATGACGCTCAGGGCCAGAAATTGTCTCCAAATGCCATTTTCAAATCCAAGATGGCGACTTACGGTTCCGGATCACCGGATCCAGAATGATGCAAGGAGCTATAAATTGACCTTAGACAACAGTTTGAATTGAAAAATGACAACTTCTGGAAAACATCCGCAAATAACCGAATACTACTACATATGGATAAGTCCGTAATTGAAATGATGTAAAGAAGCCAAGCATTGACCCTGGACACCATTTTGAATCAGAAGATGACCACTTTCAGTTTCTGGAAAACAACGAAAATAACTGAAATTCACCCAATATATATCCGGAACAGAGGTCATGTACAAAAGCCAAAAGTTGAGGATGTTGCAATCCTATGATGATCATTTACGGGAGAAATTTAGATCAGAAAAATAATATCTGGCTTGATTTATTATTAAATTTCATAATTTTTTTGAAACTTACTACACAAGCTTCGAACTCGAGTCCTCCCTCTTTGAAGCCTAGATTCATACCACTGCTCCGTTCCCGCTATATGAAATTAGCATCGATTTTACTCGATGTGCTGATTTCTCTTCATTACCTACACGTTCATAGCTAGGAACATAACGGGTCTCTCTTTCAGCTTGAAAGTTCAGATAAAGTACAGGCGGAACCTCATGCGAACTAGGAAGTTCAGAAAAGGCTGACGCGGAACTTTTTCTGAACTTTCAAGTTCAGAAGAAGTACGCGCGGAACGCAATGTGAACTTAAGTCTGACAGTTCTCTAGTTTTTTTTAAATTTGCTGCAATTCGTTGGTTATGTAATTGAAAAAGTTTGTGTACGCAATATCTTCCTTCCAAACGTTTACTGAAATTTTATTCTGTCAAGCAGTATATACAAAATATGATAAATGTTCAAAATCAATAAAAACTTTCTCGGTCAATAGATATGTTGTGTGCCGCAGTCGAAACGACCAACGCCTTGGAACACAGGGAACTCTCGGTGGTGTCTGAAAAATGGATTCGGATCTCCAAAACCGGCAAATTCATGCTGTGGCCTACATAAAAAACACCCAAGATTTGAGCAAATTGCTCAGGGATGAAAGCATCACGCACAGCAAATGTCTAACGGGAATTCACTTCTTACATCCGGTTTATTTTATATTTTGACCTGCACATTCATGGGTATCTGAATTCATAATTGATTTTCTGTAAGGTAACAAAAGAAAGTGTTTAGAGAGAGAAACCTTTAAGCACCCTAATATTACTTATTGGAGTCATAGCTTTGTTTTCTTTCCGCCATTAATTAAGATAATAAAATTACGATGATGATAAAATAGACCACATTTTTTATTGTTTTTTTTTACTGTACTTTTCAGATTTTTGGGTCCCGTTTTGCACGTTTTTGAAGTATAGTGGTCAGTTGTAAAATATTCAGTTTCGTATATTTGAACAAAATGAATGACTGGGAAGCATACATGCAGCTTTTTAGTAGTCTCAAGCATTTTTATATAGACTTGTAAACCGCTTTCAGTATGACGACATGAAAAATTGGATTGATGAGAAAAAATATATTGTCTTTATATATCAAATGACGTCAAAATAAACTATCATACGATCTCATATTTTTCCTCAAAAGACCTTTAATTTGTCTTAGAAAGATCTTGAATTGGTCAAACGAAATGAACCACCCTAATTCATAAAGGAGTTCCCTAAGAACCAAACAGAAAAATACAAGTTTAAAGTTTTTCGATGAAGAACAAGTTAGGGAATCAATCCGATATTCATTCTAGCACCTATGTTCTTCTCATCGCTTCTAACTTACTGAACTGAATCGAGAGGTGAAATTAAAATTATTTTTACTTTGAAAACAAAAAAAGAAAATTTCATAGACAAATAGGTGCAATGAAATAAACATAGGTGTTGAGATGGATGAAAAAGCGGTTCCTCAATTAAAACTTTGAGCAAGATCGGAGCAAAAAAAATCTGATCATGAGAAAGGCCTTACGGCGCGTAAATTGCTATTTTCAACATTTTCTGACATCAGAAATAAGATCACTACCCTTCTACCCCGTAAAAGACTTTTAGGTTTTTTCCGACTTTTGTTCAGAGACCTGCCACTGTGCGTCGTGAGGATGCCGAACGACAATACTTGGAAATCACTTTTGACTGATCTACCCATAGATGCATAGCAGTCCCATGTGATTTTTTATCATTTTGAGATAACACTTCAGAAACTTCTTCACATTTCGTGTGCTCTTCAAAAATCACAACGACGAAAAATAGGCTCAGAGTTGAAAGTGATTTTTCGATCTTATCATCATTCGTTTATATCTCTACTCACCTAATTCACGCTAGGTTTGTTCATGCATGTTTTTTTCTTTCTGATTGAATCAATAGGAAGGAAAATGTACAATGGTTCAACTGCGTCTACTTCGTTCGACTCTGTTGTACGTTTAAGGCAGTGTGACTCCTAGCGTTTATGGACAGTGGAGTCAACCATAATGTTTTTCGTTAGTGATAATAATAGTGGATAATAGTAATCACGTTGCAGTTATTTACACGAACTTCAGCAAGGCATTTGATTGTATCGGCATGCACTTCGAGTGTCCAGAAAAACCATTTTGCAAAAGTCAAGGTGCTCAGCCTTAAATTGAAAGATAATGTTATTCATAGTATTTATGTAGAACATTTCAACTTCCAAAAAAAATGTTTTCAGGTTGTCCAAACGTGATTAATGAGAAAATGACTTTTTTAAGATACGAAACCACTCTTTTGCACTTCTGTTCGATTCCCACTTTTTTCTATATAATTTTTTATTTGTATAGGGCTAATTTTGAATATTCAACATGGTTTGGTTCAACATCGCATTCAATTATTTGACTCTCAGAGCCCTTTAAACATCGCAAAAAAGTGATTTTTCTCATAATTTAAAAAAAAACTCTTTAAAACACATACAAAAAATTTCAGACAGAAACTATAATTTTTACTGGAAAGCGAGATTCATAACGAAAATTTACATAAAAAAGATCCATAATATCTTATCGGGGTGCTGAGATATTGCCATTTTTATATGTGATGGAAAACTAAGCATTTTTACAAATATGTTAAATAACCTTTTCTTTTCGGGAGATAAAAATAACAATGTTCAGAAAACAAATGCATTTTTGGATGGCTGATAACATAGTAGAAGGTTTGAAAATTCGGAAAAATCTGAGAAAAAAGTTAAAACGAAAATTGTGATTTTATTATGCTCGTAAAATATAAGAGATAGCAACATGATGTTTTGGGCAAAGTTTCTTGGTTCAAGATAACCTAAAATTTGGTCGAAGACACCTTGCGTCTGTCTCAATCTAATTAAAAAATAAATTTTCTATCTCACTCATTGGTGGATTAATCACCCATCATTCTACATCAAAAGATGCATTTTTCAAAATCCTAAAACATCTCCGAGCATACGTTATGGCTAAAGTGGCATATTTATACAAATGCTTAGTTTTTCATCACATGTAGAAATGTCAATATCTCAGCTCCCCGATAAGATATCAAGGATCTTTTTTATTTAAATTTTCGTCATGAATCTCGCTTTCCAGTGAAATTTTCAGTTTCTGACTGAATTTTTTTTGTATGTATTTGAAAGAGTTTTATCTGAAAACTATGGAAAAAATTCACTATTTTGCGATGCTCAATGGGCTCTGTGAGTCATATAACTGAATGCGATATTGAACCAAACCATGTAAAATATTCAGAAATAACCCTACAAAAATAAAAGAAATATATAGAAAATGTTGGGAATCGAACAGCATTGCAAAAAGTGCAAGAGGGGTTTCGTACCTTAAAAAAGTCATTTTTCATAAATCACATTTGGGCAACCTGAAAACAATTTTCTAGCAAGTCGAAATGTTCTACAAAATTACCATAAACAACATTATCTTTCAATTTAGGGTTGAGCGCCGTGACTTTTGCAACATCGATTATTTTGGGTCAGCCTAAGCACATACTACTATAAACAGAAAAAATTGGCTTCAGAAATGATTAGACATTTCAACAAATGATTCAAGTCATTACTGGTGTCCCTCAGGGCTCTCATTTGAGACCTTTTCTTTTTAAAAAATGCAGCCTAATATCATATGAGGGAATTTAAGTGACGACACGAAAACTTTTTGTATCAGTATGGGCATTTTCACGCGCTCGGTCATGTCTGGAAACCCGAAATTGGTGCTCACCAACCGAAAAATAGTGTTCGAAGTTGTTATATCCATAATTGATAGGTATTTTCGAAGCCAAAATAAAAGATGGCTACTTCTGGTTTTTGAAAACAGGAGTAAGGTTAAGAAAATTTTCTTCCCCTATCCTCGCCACAATATTGGAATTCTCGTGATTAAGATCAGAAACTGGAAATCGGTGCCCGATGACATTTTAAAATTTTAAATGGCGACTTCCGGTTTTAGAAAATCCATATTTTTGGTACCGTGACTATGTCTAGAAACTGAAAGTCATTCTGCCATTTTGAAATCTAGGATGGCCTCTTTCAATTTCTGAAAAGCTGAAAAGCTTCTTTCATTGAAAATCATGTTCAAAATAGTATTTAGTGAAAATTCTTTCAAACATTATCAGTTATTTGGAGAAACTTCTCCGTGCGCAAACTTGTTTCAATCAATTTTTGTTTTGCAATAAACAACGAAGCTCCCATAAAACGGCAAAGAATCAAACATTTCGCTTTCGCAGTCGGATTAGCTTGATTCAAGTTCGGCCCCCCCGATACTAACACCTACATTATTTCACGAATTAGTCAATCATTTCCGATCGGGAGAATCCGACTGATTGCATTCCATTAACCACACGTCTAAGCCATAGGGCACTGCACTGTCAGACCGTATAAACATATTGTTAAATCGACAGAGTGCTAATCTGCGCTAAACCAAACCGCTCCAGAATTCTAACCAGAGCTAATAAATCAATCGAGATACACACGCACGCACACACACTCCTAGCACTCTCGCACCTCCCCACCCGGGTGGGAAGGTGAAGTATGTTAGTCAGAACTGCCAGCTTAACCATCGCTGTCAGGAAAAAGGGTCGACAAATGTCTTGGCGCTCGGCGGCTTGTTGTCAAAAAAAAAAAAAAACTATGCCGAAAATGCAACAATCAACATCCGCCGCTGCGGGGTGTTGAAGATGTCAAACAAACTCACGCTCGCCAGTCAAGCCAAACTTCGGTTCTCGGGTCTCCGAAAATTAGCTTTTGAGTAATTTATTCTTTGACACACCAATTTAGCCGATTTAAACTGTGAAGGGAAACGACGAAAATGAGCCATTCGAAATGATGAATAGTGGTAAAAATAGTATATTTTGTTAAGATCTTTTTATATCTGTCGGTTTTTATGATTGTTGGAGGCAAATGCACAGTTTTTCAGATGGGCCAATAGAGGAGATCAGACCATGTAAATATATATTTTCTAGAGGGAAAGAGCGCAACAGCTCGGGAATGAGAAAGAAAATAAACATTTCAATTTTAATTTTATATCCTCTAATACGTCTTCGTCAGAAAATGAGCGACTTTGGCACGGACGGACGAAACAGGGCAGGTTTTGGAGGATAGGAAAAATAGACAGGAAGAACTCGGCTGTTGTCATCGCATGAACCATTTGCGATGCGCTATTCGGTTCGTCCCGGACCCGAGCACCAACCAGAAAACCAGGGAAAGATCGCTCACTTTTAATGAACCGGACTCATAAATGATTTAAGTGTTGTTTCATGTTTACCGCAGTTTGATTTTTTGACAAACTGTAATATAAACCGGCTTGCCGTACGAGAAGAAAGATGTTGGCAGCAGCCAGAAGCCGAACAGCGCGGGTGCAGACACAGGCAGGAAAGTAGCTCAATAAAACCTGGCGCGAGTGTCACCAACGATTCATTTGTGAGACTAAACAAACCAAAGGCTTATTGAGGGTAGTTTAAGCGAAAACGCTCTGGGGGAGTACGTTATTAGCATTTTATGAGTAAGTTCACGGGTCAGTTTATTGATGTTTTGAAGGAAGGTTTTCTTTTCATTCACGTTTTTAATTCCCGACGAAAAGAAACGTCCGCGGGATTAACTTCTAAGCGAGCCGCGCGTGAAAGACAAATTAATAGGAACGTGATCTCATAGTGAGTATGCTTTACGGCAGTATTAAATCTTGCTTCCGAAACCAAACATGTTCTAAACCTGACTATTTTTTCCCCCTAGCGCTAGATTAAATTTATTACCTGTGTTTCCGTTACGTTCAACAGCTTCGCCATTTCTGTCCGCTCGCTCGAGGACAGATACTTCTTGACTTCGAACTGCTTCTCCAGCTCGAATATCTGTCGCCCGGTGAATGTGGTTCTGGCCTTCTTTTTCCGCCGACTGCTTTCGTCCAGTTGCGAGTCGTCTGCGTCTTCCGCCGGATCGAGTGCCACTTCCGAGCGGCTGGTTTTCTTCAAACTCGTACTGAGACCGGCCAGCTTCTGGGTACTCGATGACGAGGAGAGGTCCTTCAACGAGTGCTGGGACTCATTCGAACCGTAGATATCCGATTCCACGTCCGTCGAGTGCGCCCGCTCCCGACTAATGGAGCGAACCGATTCTTGCGTGATTTCTGTTGACAAATTGATTAAATACTACTAATTGGATATTAAGCGTGAGGGAAATCGATAATACCTTCTTCATACTGCGATGCAGGCTTGGAAATGCACAGATCTAGTGGCTGATCATCGTTGTCCTCCTTTGTGACGTTAAGACTATGCATCAGATATGGCACCAAATGATTGTTGGACTCAACGCTCGGTGAAGACGTCCTTGTCATAGGGTTCTTCCATCCGAGAATGTCCATGATGGAGTGCGGGGTGGGTTGCTTGGGAGGATTGGCGTACACGTGGGGATGCCATTTGTTGTTGGAGAAACAGGAACTGAGCACGTTCAGATTTGTACTGTGCCAAAGGTCTAGATTTGATCCGAAAGTGGTGGACGCTGGTGGTGCCGGTGGTGGCGGAGGCGGTGGTGGTGGAGGATGTGGATGTGGGGACGATTTACGATCGCCTTGCGCTGCCTGGGAGTGCAGATCGGGCGTGTTGGTAATGCACACCTGGTTCACCTCGCGCACCTCTTCAGCCTGGGTCATTGCGTCTGACGGATGCCACGGCTGCTGCTGCTGCTGCTGTGTGGGCAAAAGTGTTTGGTCACCTATTGTTCGCTACAGTTGAAGACGCTGCTGGGCCAGTATTTGCTGCGCGTAACACATCACTGTTGGATTTTAGGGTAATGAAAAAGAGAGAGAACAGATTGAAAGTGACTGTTGTAGTAAAACTGTAATTAAGATTCGGGAGATTTTCAGTTAACGAGCATGGCTTACGTTTTCAACGGGTGCAAAATTTTTGAATCATTTCGCCAGAAAATAAAGTTAAAAAAGTTTTTCTTTTAGAAAAACATGGCAATCCCATTTTTTGCTTGCTTAACTACAACGGCATCCGACGTTTGAACGAGATCAAACATTTTATCATACGAAGAGACGTTAAAATGTTTTAATAATTGATTTTATTCTACTACTGGGAGCCTAGCACAACATTCATCACTTGCTAGCCGGCGTTCATCACTGCAACAAGTCACGATTCTGGACCTGACGGAGACAGAGAATGTGTTCCGAAATGCGGCTCGTCAGCAGATGCGCAAAGTGCGATAAAATATGCATGTATCGCTCACAGTTAGTGATTTTAGCAAGCACATGACAGTCGTAGTAGGTGATTCCGTCTTCAGTTGCAGCTAGCATCGGTTGACATTCACCCATCTTTTTTCTATTAGTAGGCGATGCTATTCATTACCATTATATTCGATTTCACTTCCTGCTCGTGAAAAAGAAATCTGATGGGGGACACGAATGTGATTTGTTTCTGAGTTAGGTCTACAAAAATTGACTATTTCTTCTATACACCTTACGCTTGAAAACCAAAACCTTTCAACCACAAATTTCATCTGTGATACAACAAATTGAAGGTGTTTCAAATCAGTATGGTTTATATAGGGTGTGGCAATGGTATCATAGTTCTACATATACATCTAAATCACCTTTTTTTTGATAAGGGGGGATTTGTTAGTAGCTTAAGTATTTATGATAAATATTAGTAAATAATGAGTATGTGTGTCCAATCACAAATGGTGACTTCTCCACACTGTTAGAAATTTGTAATTTTAATTGTTAGGATTCGTTTGCTTTCGCAATTAGGACTTATCATTCGTAGGGATTCAAACCTACTTGTCAGAAAAGGGGAAGTAAACTTACAACTAACTTAATTGCTAACTTATATAAAGAGAGCTTATCGTAGCAATTGAGGATTGCAACGATTTTTGTCGAAAATTGTTAATAATTTTATTTGACATAGCTTCTAATGGTTCAACACCAGTAAGTCTATGTAATTCGAGTGTACCAAACCAAGGAGGACGCTTCAAAATCATTTTCAGAATTTTATTCTGAATCCTTTGGAGCGTTTTCTTCCTTGTTGAACAGCAACTTGACCAGATCGGTACAGCATAAAGCATTGCTGGTCTAAAAATTTGTTTGTAAATCAAAAGTTTGTTCTTTAAACAAAGTTTAGAATTCCTGTTAATGAGAGGATATAAACATCTCGTATATTTGATGCACTTGGCTTGTATACTCTCAATGTGCTCTTTGAAAATAAGTTTTTTATCATAAATTAGTCCCAAGTACTTAACCTTGTCGGACCAACTTAAAATAACCCCATTCATCTTGACAACGTGATTATTGTTTGGCTTGAGGAAAAAAGCCCTAGGCTTATGCGGAAAAATTATCATTTGAGTTTTAGAAGCATTGGGAGAGATTTTCCACTTTTGCAAGTAGGAAGAAAAAATATCTAAACTTTTCTGCAATCGACTGCATATGACACAAAGACTTTTTCCTTTTACGGAAATGCTTGTGTCATCGCAGAACAATGACTTTGTGCATCCTGGAGGCAAATCAGGAAGATCTGAAGTGAATATGTTGTACAGGACTGGACCCAAGACTGAACCTTGAGGTACACCTGCTCTGACAGGAAATCTATCAGATTTGGAATTCTGATAGACAACCTGCAGAGTTCGGTCAGTAAGATAATTTTTTAAAATTTTGATTAGGAAAATTGGAAAATTAAAAGTTTGCAATTTCGCAATCAAACCTTTATGCCAAACACTGTCGAATGCTTTTTCTATATCTAAAAGAGCAGCTCCAGTGGAATAACCTTCAGATTTGTTAGCTCGTATCATATTAGTAACTCTGAGCAATTGATGAGTTGTGGAATGCCCATGGCGAAATCCAAACTGTTCATTTGCAAAAATTGAATTTTCGTTGATGTGTGACATCATTCTGTTAAGAATAATTCTCTCAAACAGTTTACTTATTGAAGAAAGCAAACTGATTGGTCGATAACTTGAAACTTCAGCTGGGTTCTTATCCGGTTTTAAAATGGGAGTAATTTTTGCATTTTTCCATAATTTGGGAAAATATGCAATTTTGAAGCAGCAATTGAAAATTTTCACAAAAAATTCCATTGTGCTCTCAGGGAGATGTTTGATTAATATATTAAAGTTTCCATCGTCACCAGGTGCTTTCATATTTTTGAAATTTTTAATAATTGATTTAATCGCATTCAAGTTAGTTTCAATTATTTCTGCAGGTAAAAAATTCTGGGAAGAAATTAAATCAAATTGACGTGTGACTTCATTTTCAATTGGACTCACAAAATTCAAATTTGAGTTATGAACACTCTCAAATTGCTGAGCAAGTCTTTGAGCCTTTTGTTCATTGGATACAAGAAAACGTTCACCATCTTTTAAAAGTGGAATAGGCTTTGAAGGTTTCTTAAGAATCTTCGACAGCTTCCAAAATGGTTTTGAATATGGTTTCAATTTTTCAACTTTAGTCTCAAAATTTTGATTTCTCAGAAGAGTAAATCTATGCTTAATCTCTTTCTGTAAATCTTTATAAATAGTTTTAAAAACAGGGTCACGAGAACGTTGATATTGACGTCTGCGGACATTTTTCAAACGAATTAGAAGTTGAAGATTTTCGTCAATTATTGATGAATCAAATTTCACTTGAGCCTTTGGAACAGAATAATTCCTGGCATCAACAATTGCACATTTCAATGCTTTCAAAGCGGAATCAATATTCACTTCGTTTTGCAAATCAAGCTCATTATTGAAATTTCTCTCAACATGAGTTTTGTAACTTTCCCAATTAGCCTTGTTATAATTAAAAACAGAGCTCATAGGGTTTAAAACTGATTCATGGGATAAAGAAAAAGTTATTGGAAGATGGTCAGAATCAATGTCAGCATGTGTGATCAAATCACTACTTACATGACTTTGATCTGTTAGCACCAAATCAATTGTTGAAGGGTTTCTTACAGAAGAAAAGCATGTAGGACTATTCGGAGACAAAATAGAATAGCATCCTGAAGAACAATCATTGAATAAAATTTTCCCATTGGAATTACTTTGAGATTTATTCCATGAACGATGTTTAGCGTTAAAATCGCCGATTATGAAAAATTTCGAACGATTTCTGGTGAGTTTTTGTAAATCACCTTTAAAATAATTTTTGAGCTCGCGTGTGCATTGAAATGGTAAATATGCTGCGGCAATAAATAAAATCCCAAGTTCAGTTCGAACTTCAATTCCCAAAGTTTCAATAACTTTCGTCTCAAGATGGGGAAGAGCACGATGTTTGATTCGGCGATGAATAACAATTGCAACTCCACCGCCGGAACCCTGAATCCTATCATATCTATGAACCACGTAATTGGGATCATATTTGAATTTTATGTTAGGTTTCAAAAATGTTTCAGTAATAATTGCAATATGCACATTATTTACTGTTAAAAAATTAAAAAACTCATTCTCATTGGCCTTCAATGAGCGAGCATTCCAATTTAATATTTTAATTGTTTTATTTAAAATCATTGCTAAATTTTAAATTAGAAACAATTTTAATAGTAAAATTTGTGCCTATTTGAATGGCTTCAAACATTGATTTTGCCTGCAACATGGCGTTCATAAGATCGAACATTGCCTGTTGCAAAAAAGAAAGTTTACCTGCCGTAATAGGCCCCAGGCAGTTGACATTAGAAAAAATATTTTCGGCAGCAATATTAGCTGGAGTAACAGGTGTACAATTATTTTCTAGCGTGTTTTGCTTACCCATATTAACGGTCATTTTCGAACTACCAACACTAGGCGGTATAATGTTCGAACTACCTGTAACCTGTGCATAAGTTAAACGGGTATGCAAAGGAGTAGGTAAACTATGCGTCACTGGTACGCTTGGAGAATTTTGTTTTGAAGTTGGTTTTAATTGAGAAATTGAATTTTGTTTACCTTGCCTTGCCTTAACAATTGCTAAACGGACTGGGCATTGATAAAAATTTGACATATGGTTGCCGTTACAATTCGCACAGCGAAAATTTTTACTCTCTTTCACAGGACATGTGTCCTTTTTGTGAGAAGAGTCTCCACAATTGAGACATTGTTGGTCCATGTTACAGAATTTGGAACCATGGCCATAACGTTGGCAAGTACGGCATTGGGTGATATGCTTTTCACCTCCGCCATACTTCCTATAAATTTCCCATTTTACACGCACATTATACAAAGCATGTGCTTTTTCAAAAAATTTTAAGTTGTTAACCTCATTGCGGTTAAAATGAATTAAATAATTAACAAGGGAAGTTCCAGTTCTCTGACTGTTTTCGCCTCGTGATTTTTGTTTCATTAGAATAACTTGGGTAGGGGCTATGCCAAGTAATTCTGTTAAAGTAAGTTTGATCTCATCAACGGTTTGATCGTTGGTGAGACCTTTCAAGACAACCTTGAACGGCTTGGCGTTCTTGGTGTCATATGTAAAAAATTTGTACATCTTGTCAGTTAAATACTGAACAAGACGATCACGACCCTTTACTGAGTCGGCTAATAAGCGGCATTCACCTCTACGGCCAATTTGATAGGTAACTTTAACGTCAGAAACAAACGTTGAAAGATCCTTTTTGAATATATTAAATTCAGAAGAAATAGTTACCACAATAGGTGGAACTTTCTCCTTTTTTAAAGATTTTATATTTTGTATAGTTTCATTATTGGTAACTTCCATTTCACCAGCTTCATGCTCAAGCAAAATATCAAAAGGATTGTCACTACAGACACTCGAAGTGTCAGAAAGAGATGCCTCTCTTTTCCTCCCCGCAGCGATGCGAGGTTTCTTTTTCCGTCCAGCCATTTCAGGTGATACGAAAAAAGTTAAAACAAATATTAAATTCAAAAGTAGGTAGTCTTGAGAAAGACTGATGAGATACTTTCAGGTAATCTTTAAAAGACACACTGTCAAAACACAAACTTTGAAGCTATAGGCAGTCAAAGACCAGTCCACAAGCAACCGAAAAAACGTCTGATCTGTAGGACAGTTCAAGACGCACTGATAAATCACCTTTTAATATTATGTGTAAAACTGCTATGATTTTATTTACACTACCGTTGCTATGAAAGAGTGCTACGTCATACCAATGTTTCGGTGTCATATTTCTGCAGTGTTATAGTGCAATTCAATTCCATTTAATCTTAAATTCAGTTATTTCCCTACAGCAACTGTAAAAATTTAAAAAAAGTCGGAATGTGCAGTTTCCTGTGGAGATATTAGTGCATATTGTGCTGGAAAAAACATTAGTTTACATTGTTTTCTGAGGAAACAGCTCTTACGAAGAAAGCTTATGAAGTTTTGAGCCGTTGACCTTTTCACAGGAGGACGTTTCTACAGACTCATAGCATTTCCAACAGCAGGATTTTAAAATCATATCAAAGACTAGGGTAACAGGTGTTCATTTGATGAGAAATAATAATGCATTATTAAAATGAAAAAATTCTAGTTGCTACATCTCCTCAAACCTGCGACCTATAAAACATTTGTCGGATAAACTCATGTGGAGGAAACTGTTCAAGCAGACCTAATATAGTGACGTGAAAGCAGTCCAATTAGAATTTTCCAGAAAAGTAGAGTTACATATTGGCATTCAGATTGCTCATCTTAGTTTTCTACTAGTTCCAATGAAACTAACGATTCGGACCGCCAACGATACAAGCTAGAAACTACAGAAGAAACAAATCAGCGAGCTGTTCATAATGATGTTATGGTAGTATGGAAGAAAATGCCCAGATCAATTTGATGACATTGAAGCATGAGTTTTAAAAAATAGTTCGACAAAATTAAATTGATCTTCGAGAAACCAGAACAATTGTAAAACTGAGTGCAAATGATGATATTCGAATAATTTCTTCGGTGTTCGTTTTGGATATAAATCCTAAAGCTTTGTTTGAATGTAATAAATGTTCGTTAAAAAATACTGAAATTTTTAATAATGATAAGTGTTAAATTATTCAATTACTAACGTGTCATTTGCTACCTGTACCACATCAACTGCATTTTATCGGTCGTTTAACGAATAACATTAATAAATTTATAATTATCGTGCACTGCGATTTGTAACGTTTGTTATGTTTCATTGTAAAAATCACGTGATATTATTAAACTAAAATGCAATATATGCATAACAAGGACAGTACGCTCCCCGGGTTTATTCTGAATTTTTTTTTATAAAAACTCTTCGTAAAAAGAACATAAACATAAAAACGAAAGAGAACGCTATACGATAAAGTAAAGTATTTTGTGGTATGACGTCATCACGGCTCACTCGGATATTGTTCACATTTCTCAACTCGCTACCACAAGTTCACGTATACTTCTTCCACACCCTATATAGACCATACCGGTTTCAAATGACTTTATAGATAAAAAAAATTGGTTCGCAGCACGATATCGTTGTGGAAAATATTTGGAAAAAATCTGTTATTTTTTACAAAGGATAACTTAAGTTAGGATGAATAACTTAACTTAAGATAAATAGTGCTGAATATTTATGTTTGTTTCACGATATCGTTATTTCAAGTGCTTTTTGGAGTCTATGCAGGATTTGAACCACCAAAACACTTTCTTGTGCGCGGTTCTGGCTAAAGTGTATCATTTCGACATTTTCAAGTTTTTTGGTTTTCTTTCATTCGCCTCAGTTTTTTTTTAAATTTCAACTTTGTTCTACTATTGGGTCACAAATCGTGAAACGGATCACTGAAAATTGCAATGTCTAGTTTTTCGAATAAATATTAAAAGCTTCACTCGAGAATTCGATTCTCCAGTTTTTATTGAGTAAGTTTGCAGCTGGGGAAGCGAAAAATAAGCGAACTGGAAATATGATACAGGTTTGGAAATATATACCGCTTCCAGACGCGACTTGAAGCCGCAATCTCCCTTCTAGACGTTTTTGTAATTTCAAATTTAGATTAATGTTTTTTTGAAAACAGGTATATCCTTAGAAAAATTGCATCGAATTTGATGAAATTTTCACATGTAGTTTATGTAATTTTTTTGTAGAAAAATTTGTTCCAGTAGAAACTATTAAAAACAATATGTTAAGAATGATGTTCTGGGACACTGAAAAAATCACAAGTATTTTTGACAAAATTAAGAAAACTTTCAGGACTCTATTCTAACAACTCTACAGTTAAACATTATTTCTATCAAACTAAGCTTACAAATCTTGCAGAGTTCCTGTAAAAACTGAAACTGGGATTTCAAATGGCAGTTCTGCTCGCTCGCTTCTAGCTCGAAAATGTGATGCGGCACCATCTTTGAAATTCCATATCTCCTGAACAAAAAGCAACTCCAACTCGAAACTTTTAGGATCAATTCAAATAGTTTAAAATTGAGTTGAGTTAAAATGGTATGAACATTCTTTGTTATCTTTAGCTTTACGGTGAGTAAACAACCACAAGACATTATCGCACACATTATCGTAATTAGTTTAATTTTACGAATAGAGATTAACACAAAAAGCGTTCAAATTTGATCTTTTAAAATCAAGTTAGCATCCGGTTGCTTTCAATTCGAGTGACCCTGTCTTAAATTGTTTTGAAACTGGTGCTATATATACCAAAGTAGTCAGTGTGAGTTTTAAAACTTTAAAACTTGCTTGCACATCTATTCTCGGGGAAACATAAATCCTACTAACAGTGCAGTACATTTGAGTTTGATTTGAGTTTTAATCCTGCATGGAAACAACTTCATAAAAATCGAATAGCGATGAAATTCACGCCGTATCGGCTGCAACAGTTTGTTGCATTGTTCTTTGAAAGCATAAAATTGATCTGTAAACAAAATGCATGCATTTAAACTCAATCGATCACAGTGTGCGGCGCAAAAAAAATCAAACTATCGTGAAGACCAGATGAACTAGATGTGCAGATTTGTCTGCAAAACGCAGATTTTCAGAGTCCGTGTGCGGATTTGTATTGATTCGCAGATATTTGCAGATTTTGAATAGCTTCTGGGGCTTTTTGTCAGAATATCCAGACTTTCTCAAAATTTTTTTCGATTCACGAATAGATTTTTTTCAGATTCCAAGCAAATTTTCCGGTTTTTCGAGCAGTTGCAAACATTTTTCAAAACCATCTGGCACCTCTGGTGAGGAAGTGGATTTAAATTGAATTCAAATCTGGGAACGGGTTACATACTGTGTCCAACCTTTGCATGAGTTTATGCCATCACTGGTAAAATCGCTTCATGTAATCTAGCTTTTTGTAGAGACAAAGGTATTATCTAAACATAATAAAGCACTGATGTTATTTTGTTGACGGAAGGTGTAACCGTTTGGGTTAAAAGTCGCGGGGATAGCTACCAAAGTTACCACAGAGTGCATGGAAATATCGCACTGCCATAATGCCATTCCGAATTAATACCACTATGCTATCGGCAGCAGCGATGCCAGATTGGAAGACATGTCTTCAAATGGAAGACATTTACCCTGCGATGAAGACATCCTTGTTTGTGAAGACAAATGGAAGACATACCGAAATATGTAAATAATAATAAACATAAGAAAATATGTGAACATGACCCGCATTTTGCACAGGTGGTCACCTTTTTTGCTTTTGCTGGACAGTTTTCGATTTGCCGGTATTTTTCTCAGTCTTTGGTCGGTTCTAACGGTTTCCAACAGTTCTCTCAATATGGCCCTGAAGGAATGGGAAGAGAGCAGGTGCTGCTGAATTGGAATGGCACCTCGACAGCTCGGCAAGCCGAGTGGTTCATCGAACCAAATCTATCTATTACACGAAAACTGCTAAATCTTTCTAAAAAAGACATGTGTACGTACACTGGACTGATTACTGGTCATTGTCCATGCAAGTATCATCTCAAAAAAATAGGGAAACTAGATGATGATAGCTGTAGGTTTTGTAGTATAGAGAGTGAAAGCTGTCAACATCTGCTGTGTATGTGCGTGACAATATTTCACAGAAGGCGCCAGTTCCTTGGGAAAGGGTTCATAGAGCCTTCGGAAATATGAACTAGTTCTCCTCAAACAGTTTTAGAGTTTATAAGCAAAATAATACCAGATTTCGATAATGCCTTAATTTAAGATGTTGTCCACTTAAAATGTAGTGGTCAGTATCTTTCAAAAAGGTATACAGCAAAAAAGGACACACCACAATAGATCTAAATACTGGTCGCAGTGGTAATATGTCCCCGACACTATTCTTATTAAATCTCTCAGGTACGTGAACTATACATACCTGAGAGATTTAATAAGAATAGTGAAGCAAGTAAGACTATCTATCTTTAAATAACAATTACATACATACAATTTTTCATACAAATTTAAAATAACGTACAATTTTTTTCATACAAATTTGAAATGCAATGCGCCTAGTGCAGACAGAACCAATCGACTTTCGATAAATTCAGGATTGTTAGGAGCTCCAAATAGAACGAATAAACTTGGTTCTGGCTGTCAGGTATTTTTTTTCATATATCGACGCCCCGCTCTAATATTGATGTGGTGAGGGAGCTCCGTAGCCGTAAGGTTACAGAGTCCGCTCTGGTATGCGCTAAAGGACTTTAGCATGAGTATATTCTCAGGCTCCCCACCACGTTCCTTTCCTCCAATCTGAATTCCACAGTAACCTGTTGACTCTCCTTCTTACAAAAATAAGTCCCTATATTATAATAAAACTAATCTGAGTAACGCATGAAAGTTCTTTCCAGGGAAATGTAATTGGGCGATATTGCTAGGATGGACAGATCTCGGTACAGTAGAGCAGTAAGCTTGAAACGGAAAGGTAAAACTTACACACAAGCACGGATACTGCCAATGCTATGAAGTGCGGAGTACAGAAAACACCTGGTCAATATCACAATAGATCTGAACTCTGGTCGTAGTGATGAGTCCACACAGAAAAAAAAATGTACCGATCCTCGATTACTCGTCGCACATTTTCAGAGATCGCACTTAAATTTACTCTTTCAAGGCATGGAACACACACTTTTCTGTGGTTTTCTTCGTGTGTTTACACTTTTTACACCAATCTTCAACTGCACCTAGAGTCGAACTGATTCCACGAGGACGTAAACAGTAATTATTTCTGCGGCGTCAAGAATTTGTGGTGGTAACTAGCTCACAACAAGCGTACTTAGATACCTGACAACTTAGATGACTGAAAAAATTCCAATTCAAATAGAAGTTATAATACTTTTTATTCGAGAGAGTAATTTTTCCTCTTGACTTACTTACGACAAACTTGCAGTCCCTAAGTAATGCTACAAGTTTGTCAAAGAAAGCATTGCTTCAAGAGCCAGTTTGCGAGAGCCGCAATCGCCTTTCTGAGGGACGTTGTTTTGATGTTCTCCGATTGGGCTGAAATTTTCAGCCTTTGTTTGTCTATTCAAGGTAGGAAATTTTGCAAAATTTCAATTTTATTTCATTGAGGTTAAGTGGGGTAAAACGGCCTAAATTTTCAGTAAATCTATCAAGTCTAATCCGAGTTCTTACAGTTGTGGTGACATTGACGGCATTTTTCGGAAAAAAATCTACTAGGAACGTTTTACCCCGAATCGTGTATCTTCTGGTAAAGTAGGTAGCTCTGAAAAGGTACAGTGATTATCCAAATTTTCAGTAAAATCTATTAAGTCTAGCAGGAACTATAGTGATTTTAGTGATTTTGACGGTTTTTTAAAAAAAACCTTCTAGGGCCATTTGGCACATTTGGCTTATACATGTAATTAAAGCTCTTGAGTTGCTCTACAAAACACCATATTCAGATATTTTTTCTAGCGATGTTGAGAAGAGTAGGATGACCTTGAAAATTGACAATTTTTAAAAGAAAATGCGTTTTTTCGTCAATTTACCTCTTTGCCATATATTATGACCATGCGTTTTAGGGTACTCTCAGTGTAGAATAATACCACAAATTTTTAGGAAAATCCGTCAAGTCTAGCAGGAGTTATTGCACTTTTTAGTATTTGGAGGATTTTGGAGATATCACGATATTTCAAGGGCCATTTTACCCCACTTAACCTCAATAAAAAAAATTGAAATTTTGCAAAACTTCCTACCTTGAATAGACAAACAAACGCTGAAAATTTCAGCATAATCGGAGAACATCAAAACAACATACAGTCAGAGCTGCGATTAATCCAAGCAACATGCTGACTATGACGAGAGAGAAAATATCATCGCACTCGTTTCTTTCTCTCATGAATAGCCAGCAACCATCACAGTAAGCGTGGAGATCCGACAAGTGATTCAATATCTTGTCTCTTTTGTTGCCATTTTCGGGTTCTCATTGTCAATCGGCGTGAATATACAGAGTTCACTCGGAAATATCACTGCAATGCAAATCAAGGTGATTTTTGGAATATCAAAAATCGTTTCAGCAGCGTGATTATGTCTCAGTGCCAGCTTGAAGTTTGTTGCTATCTGGATTTTTCAAATTTGATCTGCTTTGCGGTCCGTGACGATCCCAACTCAAGATATGGCCACCAATGAACTAGGTTTATAATTTCAAACCAGTGATTATAGGTGTCGCTTGATGGGCTGGCACAACAACTCCGAGTATTCGGAACACAACCGGAACAGGTCCGCATTTTTACATTTTTCAATGAGAGGCATGGTAGGATTTTAAGCACTTCTAAACACTGCTTTGATCATCGTTACCATGTTACTGAAACATATTCCGGCCATATATCCGAAACCAGTCGATTAACTCCGGCCATCCTCTTCGTTAAAAGAAAATATGAATGAAAACTAGGGGAAAAGCAAAACAGTTTCAAAGTCGAACCGTGCCAAAATTTAACAGGATCTGTATATAAATATACATACCCATACATATTTAAAAGTTTTCGGTTTTGCCACCCGCGATTCATTTTTTGCCGCGAACTAACACTGTCTTTAGTTTAACCTACAACAAGCATAATATTCAAGAATCAAATTAATAAACTAATGCTGTCAAAAAACAAATAAAAATGTAATATTATTTTTCAGATATGAGATCATTTGAAAAATATTAATAGAATCCTTTTTATTACAATTGGTGTTATGAAGAAGCATATTCTCTACTGAGAATAAAAATGAATGATCATACAGATTCAAAATGTACCAAACTAAAATACGCTCAGTTACAAAACGAAGTAATAGTTGTTTATTGACAATGCTTTTAGTCGGTGTGCAGCCAAGCCGAACCAAGCGTCGAAAAACATTTACCGCCGCAATTGCTGTGTACAAGCTGTTACAGAGAATTTTTGTTATAATATCGTTATCAAATGCTCAAACGATTTCGTTACTTCATAATAGATAGATTATTACTTCTCATATCCACTGGGTGTCAATAGCTCAATCTGAGAAAACGGCGCTTAGTTCGGTCTGATCGTACGCCGACCATATATCAATATCATACATATCAATTGAAGAAAAATAATTGATTTTATGTTTGCTATCCTCATAACATCATGCTGTCAAAATGAACTTGATATTTCTGCTGGTTCAATCTCAGTACAGCCATACCCGAATGATCGAGAAAGATAACAAGAAAAAAATGAGAGTGAGAGTTGACGCTAAGAGAATCATTGTAACATCGCAAACTCTTTTGTAATGAACCATGCATCGTAGTTGGCTGATTCTGGTGTTGCATCATTTTGGCGTAATGTCAGTAGTATGATATTGACTTTCCGCAGCTCTGCATACAGTTGCGCCTTTCGCGAACTGGCGCTTGAATCTCATGCCCATTGCACTGAATATGGGCTCTCACACTTAAGGGCATAGGAGGAGCATTGCTCTATTCGACAATCTTGCAGTACTAATTAAAAACTACAAGCTTGTCGTACATCGTTTCTTTAAGTTGTACTTGTGGAGAAACCTATCAGCACGCGGCGAAAAAAGAACCCCCCTGTATTTCTTTGATTCGATATACTACATATACGAAAACTATGCGAAAATTATGATACAAACTTTATTTTGCCGTTTTGGTGGATTTGAGACCCTCTATTTAAACTCTATCGTTGGATATTGTTTTTGGATTGCTTAAGAAATTTTACATGAAATATCAGATTTTGGCGGAGGTGTATTTTTATTTCGGAAACTCTCCAGCCTCCAGACTCCAGCTCAGTCTGAGATTACACAGGAAAAGAAATTTATGTTTTAAATTTTCACGCAATGCTTAAACAAAAAATTTCATACCAAGAAGACTGAGAACTCTGCAAGAAATCGAGAGACAGTTTTGGCAGCGCAGTCTTCTTAGTAGAGGTGGAACTGACGCATGCTAGTGTGTGTTCTGGCGTTGCGAATGTAATCCGAACGCACTGGCAGAATCACCACATACGCACACAATGCCTTCGTAGCGTTGTTTTTATCACCACTGTCATAACAAGTTTCCACCTTCAAAAGATGCAGTGCGCTGTTTGATTTGACGCTTGTTATTTGTGTAGGATCGATCCAGAGATGGCAGACTTCTTGATAGGATGTTTTGCTTAAGTTCTTCAAACAGTGTTTTCGTTTTATTTGCAAAAGTGTAAGGCAGGCGTATCCCTAAAACAGTTCTCGACTTCGCGCTACAGTCAAAGCTATTCGAGATAACTTTGATGGCATAATCGCAAAGGGTCATTCTTAGCATGTATGAAAACGCGTCACATGTAGTAGAACGATTACAAATGTTTGGATAAATTTAAAATAGAACTCATCACTCGTAGGAAAGGTAACGTTTGCGGTAAAAAAAATGGACACAAATTGCCGATTTTTCACGAGTTTAACTTTTAATCGCACTGACGAAACTACTCATGCATCATCAATCACAGTAACCCATGAGTTAGCAAAAAAAATTGACATCTCTATAAGTCAAACTCTAACTGTGATGACAAAAAAAGTGAAACTACTCCATTCAGAAGTATGCGCGTTCAAAGGACGGTACCCCGCGACGTCAAAAACGGGCATCGTGCGGAACTTTGTGGACGCCGGGTATGCCCGGCATTTACAACATCTTGACACTATTGGACAACGATCAGAGCATCGAAAGAAAGCCCGGTTCCGAACGGTCAACGACCCTGAGCGACAAGAAGCTTCGAAGGATGCTGCTTAATCGCTGCGTGCACTTGTCCGGGAGGTTGGTGCATGCGGTAAAACAGTGAAAAAGTATCTGGAGCACATGGACATAGATTTCAGGTAGCGACAGTCCCGTCCACTGGTCTCGGAGCTGCAGGCAATGATGCAGCGACAGCGGTTGAATAAGATGATCGTGTCGATTTTCCCGGCGAATCGTTACGTGGCAGTGGTGATGGACGACGAGACCTATCTCACCCTGGATGGCAACGACTGGCAGGGTACTTCGTAGTTCACTTCTCCCACGAGGTGAAATTTATTTCACACACTAAGTTCTCCAAGGAGGTGCTGCTGTGGCTGACAATCAGCGAGAAGGGGATGTCAAAGCCGCTCTTTTCGCTCCGGGCTGACCGTGAACGGGGAAATTTATAGTACCAAGCTTACACTCATGTTTTCGTCCGCCATGGCGAATAGTAGGCTAGTTATAAAGCTACGTAATTATCTATCGTTGCTACGATAGGGGAGGAGGGGGTCAAAAAAACCTAAAAAAAGCTACGTCATTTGTGCATGCTCCCGAATGGGAATCCCAAGAATTCGAACATACATGACCTGCAGGAAGGTACATGAGCTGCAGGAATAGCAGTAGAGGACGTTCTCAATGGAATGGAGTTCACGTGAAATACTCGCATTTATCATTTAGTGGGATTTCATGGACGTAGATGGCAACTTTTAATCGGATTTGTGGTATTCTAGTTACGCTTATTTTCAGCAATAAGTTTGTCGATTTTTGAGTTAGTCGTCTCAAAACAGCATTTTCTACTCTGAAAGCTCGTAGATGTTCCTGATTGTTTCACTATCAAAAATTAATCCGTTACTGTTGTTCATTAACATCATCATTTTGATAAATGCTACAAAATTTAACGTCTCATAATTTTTGTTAAAACACTCCTTTAACCATTATTTTTCAGTAAAAGAAAAAACAAAACTCTCTACTTGGTGGAATGGTTACCTACTTGCTCTGGTAAGCAAACAGTTGAACGCAATCTAACGTTCATTTGGATTCATAATTTTGTATCACAAGTGAATGCAAGTGAACTTGGATACAATAAATACTATCGTGTTTGAATCATTCAGTCTCCTTCTATGATATTCGGAACTCTTAGAAGCGAAAAACAATTAGCAGCGTTTCTATGGAAAACTCGTACGCGAGTGGAAACAATTGAACGATACTTGATGAATCAAAGAACACATTTGCATGGAATATTGCTAGTGAGTGAAAATTTCCATGCTTGCTGACAGTAATAAAATTCTAAAAATGAAGACTTCGTGGTTTGCGTGATAGAACGAAAAGTAATTTTCAACAAAAAGAAACGATAATTTGCTTTCATCACATCAGTATCGAAACAAGCAACAAAATGTGATGCACACAAATGCAGGTTTTTATTCGGGCCAATGCATGCATCCAATTCATCATCATCCCAATAATAAAACTCTTTCCAGTCAGAAGATTTAGCACTTCCCAACCTCGATCTATCAATTTACGGACTTTTCCATCAGTCGAAATTAAACTCTAACGGTAGCAGCTCTAACATCCGAGTCGCCACCGCACCGTGCTAATCTCGACGAAAAATTCACACATCTTCTCCAACTGGCGCACAGACAGAGCGTCACTGCTGCCGTCCAGCGCCGCGCAAAAGCACACCATTAAGCGATTTATTTATGCGATAATTACCTAATTAAATCAATAAAAGTCAAGTGGTTGTGCAATTGTGAGCTTACTCGCGCTCCATCAAATGGTCGGTGGGGACGAGCGCATCGGTCCCGGCAAACCACACAGCACATAATTTGAAAGGATATCCTCCGAACCGAACAATTGTGAACAATATATTATTCTCGCCAGAATTTCTGAAACTGGAGGAGTCACGGTTCGACTCACTCACGGTGCTGGTAAAAATCGTTTAACAACCATTTATCGTTTGAATGCAAATTTTATTCAATTATTAATATCAAAGCCTCTTGATGACGCTGTCAGGGAATAAACTGATGATGATGCTGGTGATGATGACGATGATGATACATCACTTACTCCGTTCATTGTCAGAGAGCTCAGAGCTGATGCTTTCGAGGGGATAAATTGCAGCATATTGTTTGTATCGATTTGATTGTCGCTATATGTATATTTAATTGGACCCACCCCTCCCCCCACGTCTTACTGCACTCTCTCATATCGTCCGCACGACATGCAGCAATAACAGGAGCAGCACACAGCATCATCATCATCATAAACGCGCGTCAGAAGGGAACTTCGAATCGTCTGTCCTTTCGTCCGTGTCCGTCGCTTTCTTCCCGTCGTTTGTATGTTGTGGCATCGTTGCCTCGTATTTGTGTTTATTATTATGTAGGAGAATATGAAGTCAGGCCCCGCAGAGTGTGCAGTGAATGCAATATTTCATTGAATCAGTCGGTCGTTAGTGCAAATGGTGGAGAGATGGATGATGACATGTTTGTGCTTTACATTATTATCAATCTTCGATCCGGAGAACCCGATCCCATATGGGTCAAGGATCATGTCATTTTCCACCATGTTCATGCGTCTTGATTCCAAATCGACCGAAAAGAGCGATTAGACGATTAGAGTAGGTAATCCTCTAACAAAACGGTGCATTTCATTAAGTGGCTCCAGTTCCCGATGTTCCCTACACTGTTAATTGATTGGTTTTCAAGTATTTACTCTCCCTTTATCCGTTTGCCCTCCTCTTCGCTTCCTGTCAGCCAGTGCAGTGTAGCAAAGCTGGCAATTGGATGCAGCCCACACTCCATAAAACGGCCACCCATTCGCCACAGGCCGTTCAATTCGTTCGTTCCTGATTGCCCTCCTATCACGGAGAACAAAACGTCGACACACAGGAGAAGTACAACAAGAGAGATACATTTCAAAGCTTCGATTCTGGCTTTTATGCATAAATCCTGCCGCACTCTCGCGCGCACTCTCTGTCCCTCTCTACCTCTTCCCCCGCTTTCCACCCCTTTCCTCATCGTTAGTCCTTCCCGGCAGCCGGAAGCGAGGATTCAGCGTAATGGGGCATTTAGGATATCAATAAATAATGCGAAATTTGCTGGCCGACGTTAAGCTTAGCCGTGCCCGAGTTTCCCGAGCATGACGTTGCTTACAGTATAATCATACCCGCGTGTGCAGTGCAGTGAAGGATACATCCGACACCGTTAACCCCTGCCTGCCATGCCATGTTGTATGTATTGAAAACGTTTAAAATGCGATATAAAACATAAATGCGAATAAATATAAACATAGGAATATCACATTTGCCTGGACGGAGCAAGCTTGAAATCCATGATTGAGTATTTAATATGTAATGGAAATCAATTCTGTTAATTGTTTCCATATTATATATGCCCAACCGAACGCACGCGTTTTTCGAGCTTGGATGGATCGGAATGAATCACGATGAAACAGACGACGACGACGACGACGATGATGATTGCAAGAAAGTCATCACGCTATTTGTTGCTGTTGCAGGGATGAAGGAAATGTTTTGCCTAATAAACAACGCACACACACACACACACACACATCACAGAGACTGCGCCCCGCACAAGAAAAGAGGTATCTTTTATGACAATTTATTCCAATAAAACATAAACCTGTTTTATTATTTAGGGTCTTTTGATTCATTTATCGTCGCTCTCTCTTCGGGCGTATTTTTTTTTTTGTTGGTCGTCAGTCGCTTCGCAACGTCTCTCCAAATATGATTTTATGACTGATGAAGCCAGACTTGAGTTTGATTGAGATTCCAACGGTCGGAAAAATAAATCATTCGTGGTGCAGATAAAATTCTCCACCGCCACAGAATCGTGTGCTAATCTGGCTTGAAATGTTGAGGTTATTTAATTTTTAATTGCTCACACAAACGGTTCCCCCTGCGATAATCATGTGAGGGATGAAATAAATTTGGGAACGCCTTTGCTGCTTGCCTACATTAAAGGAGAAAGCTGGGTAATTCGAACAGATGAGCAAACAGTGTGACATGTGCGATATAAATAAAGACACCGGAGTCGGAGCAGCAGCAGCGTTTAGGATTAACACTCCAATAGAAAATCATAAAACGAAGGTCTTAAAAAATGGAAGTTGATTAGCCGTGTGATACACATACCGAATATTAAGCAGCTAGTTAGACAAATAATAGCCAAACATACCGCCAATATGGCAACGCTCCAATCCCCGGCATCGGCCTAACCAAGCGCAGGTGTAGGAACCGGTGTGGTGACTCGGTGACACTTAAAATTCCCGCTAACTCATCGGGAAAAGAGCAAAACGCGCCCAGCTCCAACCTAATCGAGACGGCCCTCGAGCAATTTGACATTGTGTACACATCAACCTCCTTAATTAAATCTCAAATGGTGTATGATATAAATAAATCGCTTTCAAAGCTTCATGCAAAATAATTCTCGATTCCATCTGTTTCACGTGATGACATATCTCGAAAAGCGAACTAAGGTATCTTTTTTTTTTTAAATTTCGCCTCCGAACGATGAGACGGCTTGGCCAGACCAGGCTACGGGCGAGGGAAAAATAATTAAAAACACACATTTTATAATCTTCGTTTCATTGCATCTCCATCACTCATCTCGTGCGCGTCCGCGTCCACTTCTGCTCCATCCCAACAGTTATGCGCCGCGCTCCAATGCCCTTTTCGGTCGGCGGAATGGCGGCGGCTCTGTCTTCATGTACATTTATTGCTCGGCACTTTTTTTTATTTAAACTGTGCGCTCCTGTTTTGCGCGCTCTAAACGACAGGCAGCATTCACGGGGCGGATTCGCTCTTCCCAGCAGACCCCTCACTTTTCACGCGCTGCCACGGGACTTTTGTGAACCAGCATCCCGAGCACGGCACGATGATTCCCAATGATTCTATTTAACCGTAATTAACATTTCGTTTTTGTGTACTTCATGACTTTTTCACTCGACATGCTCAATTTTCTGTGACGATTATTACATTTATTTCATTAAATATAAATTATGTAGGTAGTTGTACACCACCATATTGCGCTGCAGGGCTGCAGCTGGTGGTAAAATGCGGCACGCACTAGACGTGAGTGGCCTCCGTCTCTGTTTGAGTTGGGTTTTGCACATCTACTTAGCTCATCGTTTTTCTTTTTTCGAGACACCGCATCCATCCAGTTAATGAAACGGTTGGTAGGTAACCTTTTCTAAGGTTCCGGTTCATCTAAGGTATACGAAAGTCGAAAGCTTGAAATCAGAAGCACTTGAATTATTTTTAAACACATAATTATGTTTGTAACTCTATTATTGTTTCACTGCATCCAAACAGTCAAAAGAAATGTACAGTTTTAAATAAAACTGAAGAGAGTCGTTTAATTTATTTAATGTCCCCTAATTGAGCCTTGCTCAGTGCTTAGGTCCTTAATCGATTGATATCATTTAACAAACTGCTGCGTATCTTGAAATATGCATCACTCTAGAGAGCGTTTCCAGCCTAAAAATACGCAAAATTTCATTCGACCATTTTTCACACGTAGGGGAACTGTTCCATTATTCATCTCAGCCCATATATCCATCTTATACAACATGAAAACACAATTTAAAACATTTTCTCATGAAGAATAATCAATAAAAACTCACTTAAAAGCTCTAAATTTGATATTATAGTCCGGCATCGGCACTCGAAAACTCATTTATTTCAATCACCTACCTCAGAAAACAAAATCCGCACATGGCTCTACACGGCTACAACGGGATTCGTTCAGCAGCCAACCAAATTTTATTTTAATTACTGAACAAAATCACTCACTACACTAAGAATACTTCAATCTCCAAAATGTTCACCTCAAATTTCCAAAAACAAGCTTTAATTAGCAAAAATATAAGGTAACAATTTTTACAAATCCTTAATTTCAACTGTATGTATTTTTATCTGTTTTCACTGCGTTGAAGATAATCAAAAGTTGCCAAATTAGTTTCTGTTAATACGAAAAAATCATACTGAGAATGTTGAATTATTTTGGTACAATTGACAGAAATCGACAGCACTGCAGTGGTACCCTACCAATTTTGCACGTAAACAACTACAGCGGATACTTAGGGAACGACTACGACGGTTTGCGGCTACGTTCATCAATGAAAGTGTGATTCATTTATGATCAACAGTGTGATTAATATGAGGGCGTCGTGAGATGAATAATTGAACAGTGATTTAAGTTTAGAGATGAATATGGAAGCGTTGTTGAAAATAGTTTGTTCTACAAACTTCAGGATAAATCTAACTAATCGAGCTCGAGCTAAGTTTACTAAATTTTCAATGCTGGGCGATTCCATAAGAGCATGCAAGCGTATTTTGTTTATTTGTTCAATGATTTCGTGAAAATTTGATGTTTAATCCGTGCATTCTTCGTGAATATCAGCTTAATGAGAACAAATACCCTAGCTTAGCAAGAATTTTCCACGAAGGAAGCAAAGTTGAACAATTTAGTTTCGATTATTTGATCAAATTACTTCGTCAAATGAACTTTGAAGGAAAAGCCAAACAGATGAAGAAAAAATCTAAGACAAATTCAAATAAAAGAATATAAAGTGTGAAAAATACGGAAATAAAGAAAGAAAAAAAACTGGCATTATATACTACTCTGCACAGTAGGTTGTCCCATAAACAACATTTAGTCAGATAGCCCGGAGGCTCAACCGGAATATGAACTAAAGAAAATATGATTTTTTTTTAGTGTAACTGAAAAAACTTTTGAATGGCGACAACTCTGGAAAAAGGTTAGTCGAGTTTCTTAAACCAAACCCAAATACTTTTTTGCGCATCCCCCGGCGTTCAAACTAAAAAAAAAAGAAAAAAAGTTACGGCTCGTTGTGGCTCAAATTTCGTTTTTACAAATTTTTTAGCTCTTTTGAAAATTCTAAGTTTTGGTGTTTTCTGGAATAAACCTTTTAAAAACGTGCTAACTTTACGCTAGCAACCATCCTGTACCACAGAAAGATGAAGAATTTTACTAGGAAAAACCTTTTAAAAGACACAAAAATCCTATCTTGAATCGCTGTTGAGCTATTCGAGTTTTATTATAGAAAGAATATGATAAAATCTAATAATCTTGAGTGTTTGCAGCATCAAGTCATCGAGTTATCAAGGAAAACGTCGTATAACCATCGCCTGCTATGTTTTGATGTTTAGTTCAGAAATGATTTTATTTTAGATAGGTAACCCCAGTTCTTGGTACTATTTATTCAAATCCTCTGTTTTATTATGTGTAGTAACTTTTAAATGCAGTGAATAAATTTTTCATGTTCACAAATAAATGAAAATAATTCCATTGCTCGATTATTTCAGCGGTTTATTTACGCTACCCAAGTAACAAAACTGATTACACTAAAGTCGCTTTTCACGCGGGGGATACGTGCCGCGTAAAAATAACCGCGTAAAAAAAAACGTGAATTCCGGACTCCGCGTAAATTCCAGAATCCGCGTAAAAAAACCAGCGTTAATTCCGGAATCCGCGTAAAAAAGCCAGCGTTAATTCTGCATTCCGAGTGAAGAGAAACCGGAATCCGCGCAAAAAAAATACCGCGTAAATTCCGGAATCCACGTAAAAAAAAACGCGTAAATTCCGGAATCAGCGTCAAAAAACCGCGTAAAAAGCGACCTTAGTGTATATCAAAGTTTAATAGCGCTTTTTTGCTGTACTAAGCACTATAAAACCAATATTGTTACCAGGGTAAAAACTAATTATTATTGACATAATTCGAATAGTCACCAACAGATGTCTTGACCAAGTTGTTTTGATGTTCACGGTTTTTAGCCACGGTCAACAAAACCTGAAACATCGATATCATCGGTATCGACCGTAGGGCCGTGGAGGAGACCTTCGTACCTTTAAAGAGGAAAGCAGTGAGATTGGGACTTGTCTTTACCTCTGCCAAAACGGAGTACATGGTAGCTAGCAGGGAGCGTGGAAGTTCCCGTGGTGTTGGTGCTGAGGTGGAGTTAGATGGAGAACGATTTGAAGTGGTTGACGAATTCGTTTATCTTGGTACGCTTGTGACATGTGACAACGATATGAGCCGTGAAGTGAAACGACGAGTTGCAGCTGCGAACAGGGTCTTCTACGGACTACGTAATCAGCTAAGGTCCCGTAGTTTGCAAACTCGCACAAAACTAGCACTGTATAGGACGCTGATACTCCCGGAGGGCCTTCACGGAAATGAAGCATAAACGCTGAAGGAAGCTAATCGACGAGTGCTCGGAGTTTTTGAGCGTAATGCTCTGCGGTCGATACCTAGCGGTAAATTGGAAGATGGAGTATAGCGCAGGCTCATGAATCACGAGTTGTACCAGGTATACAAACATGCTCATATAGTGAAGGTAATACAGCGGGGCAGGCTTCAACGGGTTGGACATGTAGCCAGAATACCTGACGAGAGACCCGCCAAAACTATCTTCAGTAGAGAACCAGGAAGAGACCGTCAACTCCGCGGAACGCCTCGCTCGCGGTGGATTGCGCGGTGGAAGAAGATGCACGATCTGCTGGTGTACGAGGAGACTGGAGAACGGCTGCCCAAGACAGAAGAAGCTGGACATCTCTTATTCGTTCGATCCTTGGCCGGTGAACGGTCCGTTAGCCAAAAAAGTAATTAAGTAAGTAACAAAACCTGAATCAAGTTAGGTGTCGAAAACCTGGAAAATCATGGAATGTCAGGGAATTCATTTTTCGATCAGGGAAGTCTGGGAATATCAGGAAAAACAGAAAAACAATCAGGGAAAAATGTTTGATTTTAAACGGCTCTTAGCGCCAAAACGGATTTTTTTAACTCTTTATATCCGATCGAACACTTTTTCACTGGGATCGTGAAAGCGTTGCGTTCATCTGCGTTATACTTTTCTATTCTGAATGCTGAAAATGTCAGGGAAAATTTTGTTATATTTTAGGGAATATCAAGGAAAATCAGGGAATTTAATTGTGAAAACTTTTTGCTTTTCGTTAGAAGTAGATGCCCCGAATTCATTTAAATCTTCTGCCAGCCTTAGTGCCCGTTCTGCGGGCTTGTTAACTATCCACAAATTCTTTTATTTCACTTTGATTTGTATATACTTAATACTATTGCTCCAATTCTCAGGAACAATAAATACTGGGTAATCTGCAGCGCCTACTATGTAAATTGATACAGATTCAAACAAACTAATGTTGCTAAGCAACCGTAGTCAAAAATGGTTGACTCGCAGTTGCACAGGCTGAAAAATATCACATTTTACAATATTCTTTCCATAATAAAACTCGAATATCTCAACAACGATTCAAGAAAGGATGTTTGTGTGTTTAAGGAAGATTTTTCCTCATAAAATTGCCTATCTTTCTGTGGTTGCTAGCGTACAGTTTAGCACGTTTTTTTATACGTTTAATTTCAAAAAACACCAAAATTAAGAATTTTCAAAAGAGCTAAAAATTTGTAACAACGAACTTTTTTTTCACTTAGTTTGGACTCCGAGAAATGCACAAAAAATATATTTGGGTTCGGTTTCACAGGATTTTAGGTGACAACAAAATTTGAAATAAAAAAACGAGAGCAATTGAATTTTTTCATGAAACTCAAATCAACACATAGACTAAACAATCCCCAGTGTTGTCGCCATACAAAAATTCGTAAAACAAAAAACTGGTTTAAGGGGTTATATACCTTTTTGGTCGAGAAAAATGAGGGAAGTTTGAATCTATTTTTAAGTGCATAGCACCATTTTCATTGCATCAAAGGGGTATTTTTCTGAAAGTACAGTTTATCAACAACAACAAAAGACGTTTGATTTTGAGATATACCAATTACTACTGGCCGTTTTCCCAAAAAAGCTATTTTTTTGCAGAGGCTTGCGGTGATCCTGATAGAGACTCAGCGGGTCAACCGAAATAGAAAAACTCATATTATTTCATTAGTCTAGAAGTGTGCCGGGTCCTTGAACGTTCGCTTTTAAGAGTATTTTGTTTTCAGTGCAAATGGGAACGTTTTTCCCAAAAAACAGTTCACAGTTTTGAGCGCTAAAAATTGCACTAAATTTTTTTTTGCGGCAAAATGTGACTGTATGTTTCGAAAAGCGATCGTTCAAGGACCGGCGAATTTAATAACGAAAATTTGAAAAAAAAGATGAAGGAAATCGGTTCAGTAGTTTTCCCGCAATCAGGATCACGGCAAAGTCATTTTTCGGAAAACACTATTCCGAGATAATCGCGCGTTAAGGTTCAAGTTTAGCTTATGTGGCCGTGGCGAGGCGCGCTGCAAATCGCTCTAACTTTCTTCCTATTGCTCAGATCTTTATGAAAATTTGTGAAAATGTTCTCAAGATGTTGTATTTGAAAATAATACAATAAAAAAATTTTCGGTTTTTTGAAAACTAAAAAGGTATATAACCCCTTAAAGTTTTTGTTCTTTCGGAACATATTTTTTTTCGGTACTTGCGAATCGAGATGAAAATCAGGGACAAAATAACAAGTCAGGTCAGATTTCAAAATGAGAAAGCATTCTTAATATTTTCTAAATTTTTTACATTCTGCAGATTTTCGATATATCTGGAATGTTTTTTAAGTTATCTATGACATTTTTGACACCTAAGGTATTTTTAATTTCTGTATTATTTTTAAAATCCTTAACATTATTGATATTTTGGTATTTTTACCATTCTTCATATTTTTAATATTTTGTAGATTTTCTATATTTTTGAAACTTCGACATTTTTAACATGTTTGATAATTTTTCAAATGTTTGTTATTTTATAATATCTTTGACATATATGTAAGTCACTGATACAATAACCACAGACAATTCGCCAGACCATCTCTATTTGTTAGCTAAAATAATGTTTTAAACGTCGCTAACCGTTGATAAATTCTCACAGTTTCTCCTCAAGATGTCACTGACCAGTAACGAAACGTCGGATAGTATAAAATATGTCGTTCTACTTCTTTCAGATTGCTGATCCGAAAATACACACAACGCACTTCAACACCTTTACTATGGAAATATTTTGAAAAATGATCTGAGATCAATTATAATAAGAATAATTTTTTCTCTTAATTAATTTTTAAGCATTTGAAATCTTTCATTCTGCTGTCTCAATCCATTCTCGGTTTTTTTGGCATGCCACTCTACTAAAGTAGGATGCAATTCTACGTCAAAATGAATTTCTACAGGATAGTCAATGAAATTGTAAAAAGTAAAAAGTTCGATTCATTGCATATGATTAGAATGTACACATGAAACACATGCAACAGAGACATAATTATGATATTCATTCCTTGCAATATAAGTTGAGCACTCGACTTCCTGCTCATAGTAACGGTGTTGTTTGTATACTGAGAGTAGTGTATGAATATTGATGAAGGATCGCTGGTTAAGTTTCGATACCCAAGATCGGGTATCGAATGTAAAAGAATCGATTCCAAGCTGTATTGAAGGTATTACAACGTCCCTATTCACACGCACTGACAAAACTACCCATGCAGCATGAATCATAGTAACTCATGAGTCAGTAGAAAATAATTGACAGTTGAACTATACTGCCAAGATATGACATTGTGACGTAGATCCAAGTGATCAGTTTTTCAGTACGGCCCAAAAACGAAAGAATTTCTCGTCACTTTTGTATGGAAATGTGTGCCAGCGTCACTTTGTTTTTTTGATTTCATGCAACGTACGGATAAGTTACAACGAAAAGGAAGATATCGATCGATAGGTATTCGAATAATGAACAAATTGGTATGAAAAACTCATATTCGGGAAAATGGCACTTACGTCACTTTGTCATCTCACGGCAGTATAGCTGTGATGGCGAAAACAGTGAAGCTATTCCGTTCAGAAGTGAGCGCTTTCAAAGAACGGTGCCCTGCCGCGTCGAAGAGGAACATCGTGCGGCGTTTATTGGACGCCGGATACGCGCAATCGAAAGAAAGCCGGGCTTCGGGCGGCCGATGACCCGAAGCGACAAGAAGTTCCAAAGGATGCTAAAGAGGAAGACCGAGGGAATGTGGCTACATCTCTACCGCAAGGTCGGTGCAACCGGCCAAACAGTGAAAAAGTATCTGACGAAGCGGCTTTTCCGTCCACTGGCACTGGACTCAGAGCTGCAGGCAATGACGCAGCGACAGCGGCTGAATAAGATGATCAAGTCGATTTTCCCGGCGAATCGCGACGTGAAGGTGGTTATGGACGACGAGACCTATCCCATCCTGGATGACAACGATTGGTGGGGCACTTCGTATTTTACTTTTTCCACGAAGCAAGTGTACTCCGTTCATTTGACACACCAAGTTACCCAAGAAGGTGCTGCTGTGGCTGACAATCAGCGGGAAGGGTATGTCAAACCCACTCTTGTTTCAGTCCGGACTAGCTGTGCTTGCTGGGAGCAGCGTCTTTTATCAAGAAATACCACTCAAAGCGATCGTTGGAGAAGATGGAACGGCTGAATATCGATGTGGTATCCAAGCCGGCGAACCTGTCCAACGTCCCTCTTTTTTTATTGTATGTACTCGTCACTGCGACCAGAAACATTGATCTTTTGTGATATCACCCATGTGTTTGCTGTATTTCGCACTTCGGTTTTCAACAATAGTGAGTAAGTGACATGTTTATTATAATTCGTGATTGTGTGTATGCCGCTTACTATTCCGAGCCGCGCTGCCTCCTGCCAATATTATCGCCAAATACAATTCCATGGAGAGGTTTCAACTGAATGGCCCTCTAACCAGTTTTATTGTGAGAGGGATAAAACTTCTCTATTCTTTTTTGTGCTGTGTTACCTCCGCTCGCAGAAACTAAAATCATGTCACCTTCTCTGTCGCCCGTACTAGAGAGAAAGAGACAAACAGCAGTGTATGGTTTTGTTCTCCTTTTTAAAGACATTGTTCGTGTTCAGTGTGTTTCTGTTTATTTCCGATGAAGGTGACTTGACAGAGCTTTCTCCGGGAGCGCCTATCTCGGATGCTTGAGCAGTATCCTAAAACAAAGGTGGCGAGGCACAATAAATCCACGATTTACAATATGAACGCCTGTTTCTACGCTGGAGGGCGTGAAGTGGTAAATCTCAGTAATATATCTCTTTCAACTCTTTTCTTTGATTAATTCATGAGAAGAAGCGTTGATTTTGGATTGCCATTCACCATGGAATGAATCCAGTTCTATTGTTATTCTCCGCTTCGCACACACACAAGGCAAAACGGCAATACGTTCATACACGTTCAAATTTCTACATGTTGAATTTTACACGTGACTACTGTCAGTTAAACTTCCGGTAGGCGTGCCTCTAAGGGCAAGAGCGAGTAAAGCAACAACAAATCGAGTCGACTAGTCTATATATTTTGGGGTCGGCTGTGCTGGAGAAGAAGGTCTTGTATCCGCTCTGATTGGTCGAAACATGCGTTCAACAAGGCTTTGCATTTTTCAATAGTATAATAGTTGGCATCACAAAATAACAAATTTCCGCATTTTGGTGAACGAATAGTTAATTTTTCAATTGATTTTCCATAACAGTCATGAGAGACACCAGGTTCCTGACAACAACGACTACACTGGCGAAAAAACTGCTGCCCTAAGGCTCAAAATAGTTGTCCTAGGAAAATATAGCTTTTTAACCATTTCCGTGAAATTTGGTGCCTCTAGCTAGTGTAGAAATGTGTCAACTTTAGTCAAAGTGTCGGGTAGCAATTGCACACCGGGTTCGTCGCTTCAACGTTATGTTTACGAGAAAACTCAATTAGGGTTTTGAGAAAATGTTGGTGGCTAGCAGCACTAAAATTCAGAGTAAGTGTCATGCCTATATTGTTATCCGTGCATGTGAGTATGCTTTTCCCTCTTCCTGTTTACGTTCATTGCTCCGAGCATCCGTTCTTTTCGCCATGATTATCGCCAAAAACAATCTCTGGAGAGGCTAAAACTTAATGTCTCTCTGGTCATTTTTATTGTAAGAGTAACTTATCAAGAGAAGGTCTCATCGAGGATACATCCTAACGTGAAGTCCGAGAATAATCGTATGCTTGAGTTCGTTAAAATTCAAACCCAAGACCACCCGCTTGTTAATCCGGACTCTATAAGCTTGCAGCGGCGAAGCTCCCTTACTTCGGATACAAAATTTTCACGTACTTCGGTATCAGATGAATTGATTTGTTGCTTGTTGTTTTCCTAGAGATTCAGGATTTTAGGACATAATGAACTATCCTTTTAGTTTGTTTTTATCATCGACCGTTTACCGTGGATATCTTTGAAAGTAACGCAGGGACTTCATGAAAGATCTCATCAACCCCTATGTTTATCTAGTGTTTAGCCTATACAGTACTGTTTCGATTTTATCTCATCTATTCTTTAGCATGGATGGAGTTATCATAAGATATTATTTCTCAACTCTTCAAATAATACGTAATTTCTGCTCTAAAACCAATGAATTAAGCTTTTTACGATTCATTTTTTACAAAATTATAAAATGAACAAATTTCTATTCAGAAAAATTTGCAACTAAACACGATAAGCATGCAACTAAGACACAAGACATGAATGAGAATTATATTTTCAATGCACTTCCTACAACTGAGAGTACATTATTCTTGATTTAGGTTTCTTTTGAAGAAGCGTTAGGAAGCCGAGCGTGAATTTGGCGAGTAGAAATAAATACGAAAGCTGATAAAAACCGAAACAGCACTGTGAAGATTGCTTACAATCTTACTAAGTGTTGGTGTTACCATTCAGTCGGAAAGATTTTGAAAACTATGCCTTGATTACTTGTATTTTTGCTTTTGTTTACTTCAATTTTTAGTTCATATTGTGAGCTATGTCGCCTCAGCATCAGTTTTGTTTTATTTATTTTTTTTTTCGAACAAATCGTCAAAAAAACCTAATTTAAAAAAGAGATAAAATCAGTGTATTTATAAACATTAGCAACCTTCTGAAAAAAAAAAAAATAATTCACCGAACGTTTCTTCTAGAGGAAAACTTGGATTTTGTTTTATAAAAATAGTACTGATCGAAAATTGGTCCAGTTGAGTTTGCAGTAATTTCGAAATGCTCCACTGCTTCTACTAATGAAATTTTATGCTTGTGAAGAAATTTTGTAGCAAAAAAAACTAAAGCAACATGTTTTGGGTGTGGTCCCCGTGGCTCTGTGGTTAGCGATGTCGGTCGGCTAGCTCTCCCACACGGTTGTGATATCGGGTTCGATTCCCGATCGAGTCGAGGATCTTTCCGAGCTGGAAATTTTCTCGACTCAACTCGCAATCGACTTGTATATTATAATCGAATGATTACCGAATCAATAGCTACAAGATACTATACGATTACTAATCATCGTCACAGAATTTGAACAAGAAATAATGTAGAGTAAGTAAATTGAAAACGAATTGTTCCATATTTATTTTCATAACACCTGTTTAACAGTCAACAAGTCCAAGTTCTGCAAAGCAGACAGTGTATGTCTGACTGATTGCCGAATTTGAAATGTCGTTTGTCTTGAAATAATTACAGCAAAATAATAGCCCCTGCTATTTCTTGCACTATAATTGACAGATTTCAGCAGCCAGCGCCTGCAATTGCTGTTCGCCGCTGCTTGCGCGACTAATTGCTTCGTCTAACTGGAAGATACGGAAGATACGAGAGAAGTTGCACAATTGTCAGTCGTTCTCATGGCCATTGATAGTACCTAGCAGTGGCGCGCGCGTAGGGAGAGTGTACAATTGATAACAATCGATTGAAGCTTGGTTTCCAAATTATCAAATAATGATTTTTATTTTGCCCTGACCAACGCGCGTCGGTTATCACTTGTGCGAATTGTCCGCTAGAATAGTAATTCTGATAGGGATGGGTCTCTGATGATTACCGTGGAAGATTATTAGAACACGGTACTATGACGTACACCAAACGCGCACCGTGTATATTTAACCTTTTGCGCATAGGAAACCAAATTGTCACGACTACTCACTAGTCCCTTGTTTTGAATCAGACTCCCGACATTGCTACTAATTGGACAACATTCATCTGTTTACGATTTCACACGTCAAGGTGCGATAATTAGCTACGGGGGAACGATACACCGAGAGAGCCTGTCGAGAACACCAGCAAACCCCGGATCGCGCAGACTCAGGCTAAGTAGAGCTAAGCTGCCACAGCGTAGCTCCGCCTGCGATCGCTCGGAATCAAAAACCAACGCGGCGGCGTAAATCGGGAGTGCAAGAGATAGAAAGCATGACACACACGCCCATCATTACAAGCGCCGCACGCGGACCGGAGTCGCGTTGGTTCCACGAATTAAGTATGATTCGCAGTAGCATTATCATCGTCATTCATCATGATTGTCATCAACTCGACGCTCGTTAAGTGAAGATCTCCCGAAAAGTGTTGAGACAATTAAGTAATTGTTGCAGTTAAATATTTCGTTCACTTACAAGTTTGTTCGCTGTTCCTTTGCAGTTCGGTTCCGCTGGATTGACTAATCCGCTGTGGCAGCAATTTCACCTGAAAGGGTTATCGATAATTACTGGTTATCACTGCCGCGTTTGTGTTCACACGCGATTCTTGCACTGTAAAACGATTAAAACTGTCCAAGAGGGTGTAAGTTGCTCCAGCACCTTAAAGTCATAATGGACGTAATAAAACATAACCGTACTCCATGTCCGCTGCCAACAATATTACACACAACAATTACACCCCATATTTTCTACTTTCAAACTAATAAAGTGTCACCGAGGCTCATAAAACGCGTGCAGTTACCACTCCACTCGCCACTGACTGACTCGATATACTGACTCGAAAATGCGATAGTCCGTTTTGTTCCAAACCACCGCCGCACGGCTGCTCGTTGATGCAGATGACGACGATAATCAACACACAACAGTACATCAGATATTATCCAATTTATCATAAAATCACCCACTCTGAGAGCGCGACAAACGATGTGAAAACTTATGCTCTACCACCCACCGCACCGCACCGCACGTTGCCGGTCTACCGTTTGCTCGTTCGCTCGTTTGCTCCTCCGTCGTCGTCCTGCTTCTCTGCTTGATCAGTTTCAACTGTGTACACAATACACTGAACCTCGGCTCCGGCTCACTCACAGATCACTCAAAAAGTGCCGTCGAAAATCATCCCCATCATCATCATCACCGTCATCGTCATCACCGTCATTGTCGTCGTCGTAGTCAGCAGCAGCAACTCAACATACCACACGTTATCGAAATTGTGTGAGGAAAAGTAAGAAATAACCATATACTAAATCGACGCTTCAGTCCATTTTCCTACTCTACCCATCATCCACACTTCACCCACCCACCCTCATACCGCCACGAGCCAACAAGAGTCGGGAGTGCTCAATTTAACTATGCTGATGCGCGCCCCCTTTATGCCAGTGAAATAGGAAAAGGTAATAGCAACAATATCAGCACCATCACTAATAGCATCAGGGGCAATAATAAGCAATAATAATATCTATATCAATGGATGACGACGATAAACGTTGGTCCGCACCGCGCGTTGCCCTCCTCCCGGTGTGTGTGTGTGCTGCGCCACCGAACCACACCGCCGATGCGATCCGGCCGGTAAGGCAGAGGGGGATATAAAAGGAAGACGCGTGCGCCTGATCGCAAGAGTGACTCACGGTGGCTTTCAATTGAAATAATTTAGTTTTCTTTGATTGTTTGGTGTGAAGAGATTCAGAAGTTCGCTTTTCTTTAAAAGAAAAAAAATTCAAGGACTAGTGAATTATTCAAGACAATCAGACAGTTTGGTAAGGAATCAGACTTAAAAATTACTAGCTTATCAACCAAAAAATGAAGAACCAAAGTTGTAAAAATGTAGAATCAAATGATGAACGGTTGAGTAACGTATGGAAGGACGTGTTATCGTTGTTGCCAGAAACCGAGTTCACGTCTGCATCTCTGAAGACTGTGACGGAGAGGAGGGTACTTTATCACCGTGGTAAGTGACGTGACGGATTTTTAAACGTTTACCTTTCCCTACTACGCCTTATTTTACTACTCTTTTTTACCGAGCCTCGTTAGTTACTCCTACCTAGTATCGATAAAAGAAAGTTTGGAGAGGTATTCTTTCACACCGTTGAAAGAATACCTCTCCGTCGGTCTGATTTTTTTAGAAGGGGGAACCTGAGAATAAACCCATGCGTGAAAGTCCATTTGACATAGAATAGTCTGTTTCTACTAAGTATGGAAAACATGACCACTTGTCAAAGCGGACTTTGCGAACTTGAGGCTACGCAGCTCCCCTAATTGCGATAAACAAAATCAATTGAAGTGAAAAATTAGATTTGAAGTTCTATTTTTCAATCAAGATATTTTGCCCTTGGTTCATATTTTTAAACAAAAATTCCACGTTGACTAGTTTTGTAAATTTGTGCAACCCTCAAAATGATATTAAATAAATAAATAATTTATTGAAACTAAACTAACAAATATTTACCGAATAACAAAACCCGTCGAATGACGGTCTCAGGCATTAACGTTGTTTTTGACGTTGACTAACGTTGACTAACGAAGTTAGGCCCCTGAATTTGAAAATCTAGTAATTCAACCAGGGAAAACCAGAGAAGAGTGGTCAGGTTTTGAGCGCTTATTTTGCAGTCATCTATAATCAGGTTTTCGAGGTTTTGGCATCAATCGATCAGAAATTCTTTTACGGTTAAATTTATGTAACAAAAACAAACTATTGTTTGAGATACACTATTGAAAAATTGGTAATTATTATCGATTGTCAAAATCATACCGCGCAGCCAATCACTACCTCTCTTCCCAAGCACAGTCGACACTAACGGATACAATCGATCTGACTTTGTTGTTATTGTTGTTGTCACTTTCTGTTTCCGATGTTTATGCTGCTGCTAGCGGAAAAAAACCTTGCAAATATGCATCTTTTTGTTGGTGTTAATTTTACGACAGCGGCCGGCGCCCCATCATTCTGATTCCAAAACCGCACCAGTGACATGCAGTGATAGCAGCTGAAAGGAGGAAATACAAAATAGAACCGGTCATCTCGTGCCGGTTTCACCCGTAATGCTGGTGGCTTTAGTAGTAAATGGCTACTGCAAAACACTTAAATGGCTGGAATTCTGGACGGACTAACCAGGAAACTATAATCGGCAACTGGCACCTTTTGGTGCCTCGAAATTTTGGTACAGAAGCGGCTAATTGAATTTTCTGGTTTACCAAATGCTGCTGCTAGCGGAAAAAACCTTGCAAAAATGCATGTTTGTGTTGGTGTTAATATTACGACAGCGGCCGGCGCAGCTTTCAAGAAACATTTGTCTCTACCATTCCATCATCTATGTAGCCCCTCCTTCTTTCTAATTATCTGTCGAAGCCTTGGTATAAAACGTATCGTTCGAACATTTCACTCCATCAGTTTCATTACTAAATCGTACCGGTTACATACGGACGCTAGGTGTTAGCAGCTAAACGGAGGAAAAACAAAATAGTACCGGTTATCTCTTGCCGGTTTCACCTGTTATGCTGGTGGCTGTTAGTAATAAATAGCTACTGCAAAATACTAAAATGACTGGAATTCTGGACGGACTACCAGTAAACGAGAATAATCGGCAACTGGTACCTTTTGGTGCCTCGCAGTTTTATAATAGAAGCGATTAGTTGAATTTTCTGTTTTACAAAATGCTGCTGCTAGCGGAAAAAACCTTGCAAAAATGCATGTTTGTGTTGATGTTAATTTCACGATAGCGCTAGGTGTTAGCAGCTGAAAGGAGGAAAGACAAAATAGTACCGGTCATCTCGTGCCGGTTTCACCCGTTATGCTGGTGGCTGTTAGTAATAAATGGCTACTGCAAAATACTAAAATGGCTGGAATTCTGGACGGACTAACCAGTAAACGAGAATAATCGGCAACTGGTACCTTTTGGTGCCTCGAAATTTTGTTACAGAAGTTTTGTAAAAGAAGCGTTGCAATTCCCTCTACTATTTGCTTCAATGGAATATTTATTTTTTTTATAAGAATACGGTAGTCAACGTCATGCGGTCGTGTCTTGAATACCACCCTCCTACTTTTTTTTCGCTGGAGAACAGTGTTTTCCAAAGGGACGACGCCTGGCATAATCGGTAACGCAGATAAGCTTGTCTTTGAATACCTGCAGTGGGATTCCTGAAGATCTGAGCACACCATACAAATGGCTCGAATTTAATCTACTTCAATATATCTACAATGCCTAAACGTTCATTTCATTGACCATGGCCAGAGATGAACCAGCCTAGTGGCTAAAAACCTCTTTAATAAAGACAATAATAATAAAACTCATTGACCATCACTTTTTGAAACATGACGGGAATAAATCAGGCACATGGGGCACTTGCATTAAGTGTAATATTTATCTCTATCTGCAAGCTCGTAAGGATATTTTTTACGAATTTCATATTTTTCCAGAAACCTCGAAATTCTGAATCTTAAAAAGCCTATTTTCGCAATCGCAATCAACAAATAAAAATAAAACACTTGAGAGATCTGCATTAACAAAGGTACAAAATGCTCAGCAAGACCAAGAATACCACTTTTAGACCTCTCATGTAAATTTTTATAGATACAGTTTCACAAAGAACACTTTGACTAAGGAAAAATAATGTTTATAAAAGAATTTATTTCGCAATTTTTTTTCACTCACCTACCAAACTCCGCCATTTGACGGGTTTCACATTTTCACAAATAAACAAATAATTTATGAACTTTTTTCTGACCACAAATGAACGTTAGAAATCTATTTTTTTTTCATAAACAAAATATTACATAAAAAAAAAAAAAAGAAATTATTAAGAGCCACTTTATGGTATGGATATCTTGCTGGCAGAGCGGAGAGCAAATTTATTATGTGCGATCAAGGAAAATATTTAATGCTTCCGGTGGTGCGATCATGGAACCGGTTTTTCTTAGAACTATTAATGGTTGAAAAAAAGAGTAATGAGTAGTGTAAAATTTTCATGTATTCCACAATAATCATTCTTACAATAACGACCGCGGCACCAAAGGAAAACGGCAGTGTTGACTTTGAACAGTTTGTCGCCGCAAGATACCAAGCCTCACTTTGAGAATTTTTACTGTGAATTGAGTCATTTACCAGTTTAAAATTTGTTAAAATAGAACCAGTGTAATTTTCGCATCAGGAAAGCACAAATTTTGTTTCGATGCTCATGACAATCACTCAGTATTATTGAAGGTGTTTTGTTTCGTTTCTCGTTCTCAAGTCTGCGTCGCCCCGCCTTTATTGCAAAAATCTACTCTCAACTCGATACAAAAGATTGCATGTGGAAAATTCAACTTCATTCTTGTTCGTCACACGGAAGCGAGTGGAGTATAGCTAGTAACAGGAAAAGACAGCTAAATACGAGTCAACTATCCTTTACCATTATTCTGATACGGCAGCAACAGGTACCATCGTATGTATGCTGCAGGTATGTACCGGAGGGCAGAGCGGAGAGCAAATTTATTATCTGCGGCTAAGGAAAATATTCAATGCTACCGGTGGTGCGATTATCAGCATTCACGTATTGCACGTATTTCTTGTTGAATCGGTTCTTTTCAGAACTATGAACGCTTGAGAATAAAAAAAAATGGAATTCCAAGAGCGGGAGAATATTGAAGAGAGACTAACTTTAGTGATACCGCTTACCGTACAACGCGCGTGCAGTTTAACCCGAATCGAACCAATGATGCCATATGCCATCATTGCACACACTGAACACTAGAATAGATTTAAAATGAAATTCAATGACATTTCCACCATTTTCCAAGACTTTTATGAACACTAATCGAGTCCGCTTGACAGAGGAAATCATATAAAGTTAGTTTAGTTTTGTACGTGAACACAGTAACTATCCAAAGTTGAAAATAATTAAAAAATATTCACGGGAAATTCTTGGCTGATGGGGGTAAGCAAAACGGTTCAGGCAATGGTAAATTCGAGAGAAATATTCGAATTTTAGTTTATTACATGACATAAACAGTAGGATGCCGATGAAAATCGACTTTTCGAATATCGTTTAGCGATAGGGCTTAAAAATTTCGTCTTCTCAAAAAAAGTTCCCAAGAGAAATTCCAGCTCAATCTTGCAGCGGCCTCTCTCCCAGATTCAGTTATAGTTACAAAATTCCATTCCCAATGACAGACATTCGATACAACCTTCCGTTGCATAGTCTGAATTAGTATATTTTCCCGACATTCATTCGCCGGAATAAAGTGTTGTTAATAGACACCTTGTTTACCGTGGGAAAAACAACTACGGCCTTTTTAGGTCGTTTAGTTCCCAAAGACAAATTTCCGGTTCCATTGGTGGTCATATCTATTATATAAGTCGTCGCAGACTACTTGAAAAGTTAAAAAATTATGGAAAAACGTACAATTAAAACAAAAACAGTAAAATTGGGACAATTGTCATGGAATCGGTTTTTTTTATCATTTTGCTTGTTTCCACTATGTTCCGATTTTATTCCAGTGTAGAATATGAATATATTATGAGAATAATTAGAAGATTCAAAGCTAGAATTCGATTAAACGATTAAAAAGAAACAATAAAAGTATGCATTTGGGGATGACAAAATATGAAGAGAATATCAAAATATACACTAAAGTCGCTTTTTACGCGGGGGATACGTGCCGCGTAAATAAAAACCGCGTAAATTCCGCAGTCCGCGTAATAAAAACGCGTAAATTCCGGAATCCGCGTAAAAAATAACGCGTAAATTCCGGAATCTGCGTAAAAAATACCGCGTGTATTCCGGAATCCGCGTAAAAAACCGCGTAAATTCCGGAATCCGCGTAAAAAAACCGCGTAAAATCCGGAATCCGCGTAAAAAAAACCCGCGTACAAAAAAACCGCGTAAAAAGCGACCTTAGTGCATTGGAATACTCCTGAAAAGAAAATTCTGTTTCAAGGCGCAACCTTAAAAATATGTAAGGGAAAATAAAAAAAAAAACGGTGGATTAATGTTAACTGAAAATATGTGAATATTATTGAACAATTGAAAATAGGGTAATCGCTATTATTAATAACCGGTTGTTAGAAAAGAGCGGAAGAACGAACGACTCACGAAAATGAACGCGGTTCTTTGAGCACACCAAAACTGATAGTTCGTGCGAACCTGAACACGAACTGTTAACACTTGTGAATCTTTGTGAATTATGAGCCGTCCATATGAGTCGGTTCGGAACGGTGAGTGAGCGGTTCAGAGCCGCTTTTGCAAAAGAACCGTTTCGCCCAGGGTGGAGGCACGAAAATAGGCGGTTTCGTGCTACCGGTGAAAGTGACGCCAATGATATAATCCGTGGAAGCTACGAGCGATTTTGTTTGCCACTAGTAGTCATGTCCGGCAGCGGAGTTGTGGCTGGTAGGGTGATGGTTCATGGGAGCAGCCATTTTTTTTTGGTGGCGCAGCGCGTTTTCCGCGAGCGCTTGCCGTGGATCTGTGTGTGTGTAAGTTTAAAATTTTGACGCTCGGCTGCTTACAGTGCGTACTCAGGCTTGAGGGGCGCAGACTGGAAGATTATCAGAAGCTTGTGAATCCTTCTGTATTCTTTTCTCTTTGCAGACGTGTGAATGTATGGCATTGGCTTGTCTAGCACACAAGATAGATTTGGCCGAAACCTAGCCGCTCAGCTTTTGTTTTGTTTTACAATATAGTTTAAAAGTTGTCATTCGTGCGAAAGATTAGCAAATATCTGATCTACGGTAAGTGCTTACGGACATTTTATTCTATTTACGCTCTTATCTTATGATTTTTCTAGCTTTCGAGCAATTGTTGCCACTCAAAACTTCTTTTTTAATAATTTAAAAAATCTTGATGATCGGAGTCACTGTTACTATAGTTATTGTAGTCCATGACAACTAAATTTTTATATTCGACAACATCGACAACAAAGCGAAAATCGGCGTTGTGCATAATGCCTCGATGTAAACAGGTTTTCGACCCGGAGAATTTTGTTCAAATGAATGATTCCGGATCGATGTAACTTTGCGACGTATACCCAGATATTTATTTATTATTCGCAATAATTACTTCGCGTGCAACACTGTCCGACTCAGTCACTTACTACGGTGACACAACCCATGCTTTCCGTCGCAGTCGTGGGGATGCGGAGGTAAACTCGGTCTCCGACAACAACGACTGTTACATCTCCTTTCTTACAACATCCTTCCTTACCCTAACGATCGTAAGGACGTGGCCGACGCCGTTGTCGAACCATACAAAGCGATAGTTACTGAATTGTTGTACACTGAAGATGGCAAACTAGTCTCAAGTAGCCATATACGTGGTTTCTTGTGCAACTAAGATAAAGTTGTCTAAGATTGTTTCTTATGTTAAATTTTCCAAGGAACACGATGAAATTATCGAATTTAAAATAAAAATGGCTGCATTTGCCGAAAAATGTAAATTTAGTTTTCAAATACAAAAAAAAAAATCTGGCAACACTTCCGGTCAAAACTTATATTTTTTCTGGATTCCTTGGCTTATTTTCTTCAAAAATCATCTACAGTCATACCTCGATATAAGGCAACTTTATTTTTATTTTCGTTACGTTATATCGAAGCAAAAAAATTTTTTTTAATACATGCAAGAATGTTAATAGTTGCGCCAAAACCCTTTTTTCATCACCTATCAGTATTTTTAAACCTTTCTTATGCCCATTTAGAAATATTTCCAGAAGCAAAAAAAAATTTTTTTTCAATTGATACACAGGTTACTCAAAGATGCGTGAAAACCTATTCCCATCACTTATCAGTAATTTTTAACCTTTCTTATGCCCATTTAGAGAAAATTTCAACGACCAAACAAATTTTTTTTTTCTAATTGATGCAAGACTGTGAATTGTTACTGAAGGATGCATGAAAACCTAATTTTCATCACCAATTAGTATTTTTAAACCTTTCTTATGCTCTTTTAGGACAATTTTTGCATTAGTTTCATTAATTTTAAAACTTACTACCAACACTTTTTTGAAGCAATTTATACCCCGAAAACAGTTGCTGTATCATTTATTTTCAATTTCAATACATCATCAAAGTTACGTTATATCGAGGTAAAAATTACGTTATATCGAGTTACGTTATATCGAGGTTGCCTTATATCGAGGTATGACTGTATTAGTATTTTTCGGACATCTTACGTCTATGAATTGTAAGAAAAAGAAAAAAGAGATTTTGAACAAAAAATGCGTGACTTTGCAATGAACAGGGGGGTCCCACAGAGCGGGGGGTATTCCAATCGACACCAAATTTGGGATTTTTCTAAAGTGACAGTAGATAAATAATTCTCCCAACTTTGAGCAAAATCTGTGATGGTCGTGTCCAAGTCTGTGCTTTTTCGTGATCACTTCGTATGGAATGACCCGTATACAAAATATGATTATCTTTTCAGGGTTAATGACTGGAAGAAAGCAAACGGTACTAACTAAGAAAAGTAATAGCAAAACTAATACTAATGTAAATAAAAAAAATTAACCCATCGAAAATGAAAACACACAAATAACGGGTTTAGAGAGAGTAAAAAAATCTATGGTGTCAAAATTTTCCACAAATGCTTATGGAAATGAAAAAAAACTTACATAAAGAAGAGTTTCATTTTCACTTGTTTCCTTTCGGCTACTGTCATCGAATCACTTCTTTCTCTCTTTCCCTTCTGTTGTTCATCGGATCATTTCAAATGAAACTGATGACTATTTTAATTGACGGAGAGAGAAACTTTTTACTTTCCCTCAGCGTCTCAATTGAAATTAGCACCGCATCGCGTCGTTTAATGATAGTTTTCTAATACCGCAAGCCGTAGTTAGAACGGCAATGGCATCCAATAAATACGTCACGTAAGTTCCTATCAATATTTTCTCTCTCTTTCCTATCTATGCGTGAAGTACTGTATGGAAGCCTCCTGCAAATATCTTAAAATAACAATATAGTTCACTCTCGAATTTCCCATATATTTCCGTGAAGACAGACAGGGAACATCCCCTCTTGTGGTGAAAAAGGTAACTAAACTCATTGCACAGTGGTACAGTAAGGCATTTTAGGCGGACATGAGCTTTTCGTTGCGATTTTGGTTTGCGGTTTAAAGCCATAGTTTTTGTAAAAAGTTGTTTTTATGCATAGTCCTCTATTTATGTGCAAATGAAAATTAGGGTGGTCCTAAAATCAACGAAATAAAAACAAACTAACTTGTTTTTATTTGCATAAATAATTGTAAACATTCTTTGGCAAACTTGTAGATCAACTAATTCTAAGTAGCTTTGTAAAAAAAACTTTTTTGTAGACATTAAATTTGGTTTCCAAAAACAGTCTTTTCGCTCTATTTTTTCAATTCAAATTTAAAAACAAAGTTTTCTTCGGTAACTTTAATCAAAAATACGCCAATTTTGACGTAGAAACATTGTCGATATATTGTACAGATGAAGAGTTTTCACTATTTCTATTTTAAAAATAGGCCCTTTTAAAATATTAATGTTCGTATAAATTATATAAATATTGTGAAGAAATACCGAAAGTTGCTTAAAATTAGGTGATCTACAACTGTGCCGATGAATGTATACATTTATTTCTGCAAATAAAAAAGTTAGTTTTTTTATTAAGTCGATTTCAAGACCACCCTAATTTTCATTTGCACATAAAAAATAGACTAAATATAAGAAACAAGTTCTTAGAAAAAAGTCTTACTCTAAAACCACAAAATCGCATCGAAAAACTCATGTCCGCCTACATTGCCTTACAGTGCCACTGTGCATTATTTTTGAATTTCTGTGAGCGTTTGACATTCTCACACACGAAACTGAATTTACTCAATTTTAGATTTAGTTGACTCAATTTCATACTTTCACAGAAAAAAATATGTTGTAGATTTCGTGCGTTTATTGTTTGTATGTAAAACTAACGCCATTCCGGGAGTTAAATATTGATAATATAATAGATGTAGCTTATCGAGGCACGAAGAAGAAATATTCAAATAATCAGGCCACGACGTGTAAATGAAAACTAATCCCAATCCCAAGTTTCTATAGACGTGGTTCCCTGTGTAACTTCACTAGCTCAGATCCATCACGGGAAGCAACTACGAAATGAGCGGCCGTCAAGCTCAAGCTCAATAATCAGGCCACGAAAGGAACAATTAAATGAATGTTTCAATTACCTCGTGGAAAAGATAAAAAGAGAAACCGCACAATGGTTGTCAATAGTCGTATATGGTTGTTGTGCCATTTTTAGCTTAGATAACACTTGAATGTTCTAACAATTTAACAATTAAGGTATGGATACATATAATGTTGTAATTGGTTTAAAAGCTTTATTATATTATATATAAGAGATATTTATCAAAACAAACATAATTAGTGATAACAACTGTTACGCAAAAACTATTATTTAATTTTAGTTTTCTTCGTTTTGAAAGTATTTTTTGTTTTTTTATCCCTCCGAATTTGTTGCTCTCGAGTTCTAATCTTCGTATTCATCACTTGCAGCTTTGCTTTAACCAGCATGTTTATGTATTTACTAGCTGACCCGGCAAACTTCGTCCCGCCTATTTTTGTGTTTAATTTTATAATTTTCAACATTCCAAATTCATTGATTTCTTGCGATTTGTTTATATCGTTTGAAATTATTGGTTTTATCGGAATGACAACATCCTCGACTTTTGCCTTTAGTACATCATCTCTATTCCGAAAACACTCATATTGGGTGGAATTCAGTTATTTTCGTTGTTTTCCAGAAACTGAAAGTGGTCATCTTCGAATTCAAGATGGTGTCCACGGTCAATGCTTGGCTTCTATACATTATTTCGATTACGGAAATATTCATATGCAGTAGTATTCGGCTGTTTCCCAGAAGTTGCCATCTTACAATTCAAAATGGTGTCTGAGGTCAATTTTTAACTCCATGCATCATTCTGATTAAAGAAACTCTCATATTGGGTGGTATTTGGTCCCTTTAGGCTATTTTCCAAAAACCGGAAGTCACCACCCTGGATTTCAAAATGGCATTTGGAGACAATTTCTGGCCCCTGAGCGTCATTCTGGTTTAAGAAACACCAATAATAGGTGTTATTTAGTCATTTTCGGCTGTTTTACAGAAACCGGAAGTCACCATCTTAGAATTCAAAATGGTGTCTGTGGTCGATTCTAGCTCCTGTGTATCATTCTGGTATCGAAGCATCTCATATTGGATGGAAATCGGCCGGTTGAAGAAATACCCATATTGGGTGGTGTTTTTTTTCATTTTCGGCAGTTTCCCATTCACCGGAAGTCGTCATTTTACAATTCATAATGTTGTCTGAGGTCGATTTGTAGCTTTAGTGCATCATAACAATCCCGGAAATACCCATAATGAGTGTTATTTGGTCTTTTGCCACTGTTGTTTAGGAACCGGAAGTCGCCAGATTGGATTTCAAAACGGCATTTGGAGACAATTTCTGGCCTCTGAGCATCATTCTGGTTAAAGAAACACCCATATTTGGTTGTTTTTGGGCCATTTTCGGCAGTTTTCCAGTCACCAAAAGTCGCCATTTCACAACTCAAAATGTTGTCTGAGGTCGATTTGTGATTTCAGTAAATCAAAACGATTTCGGAAATACCCATATTGGGTGGTATTTGGTCATATCTCACTGTTTCTCAGAAATCGGAAGTCGCCATCTTGGATTTCAAAATGGTATTCAGAGACAATTTCTGGCCTCTGAGCGACATTCTAGTTAAAGAAACATCCATATTAGGTGGTATTTGTCATTTTCGGCAGTTTTCCAGTCACCGGAAGTCGCCATTTTACAACTCAAAATATTGTCGGAAGTCAACAAACGTACAAACCATGGAACACCACCCATGGATTGCCTCATACATAGGTGAACTTTACTATTATAAAATATTCGGCCGAGTCCACTTCACAATAAAATGTGCATTTTTTTCAGTGTACCCATTAGGGTAATATTACTGTCAAAAGTTACTCTTTTTCGCATGTCGTGTAGAACAAAATCAGAAGTAGCGCACCTAGCGGTCGAAAAGGTGACTAACGCTTCTGTCATTTTCAATTTGTCTTCATAATTTCACGTAAGTGAACTATATTGGTATTTAAGATATTTGCCTCCTGTCTCCGTCAGCGCTCATTGTCATTTTCAATTGAGAATCGTTCCCGAAAAAAAAACCCTTACTAAAATTATATTAAAATAAAATGGACCAATTTTCATACACAAACATCATCAGGAGAAGTTGTTTGATGATTCATTAGGATTTTTAAGTAATACTATCTATCGTTTCAATTATTGGTGAAAAGCGGGGGCCTGTTTTGTATCATAACCGGACTCACTTCTGAGACTTCATCATTTCATGCAAAGGTTTTGTAAAGAGAACTCTTTTCCCTATCCCCTATATAAAAATACTTGAGTTTAAATGGATCTAAAATAAAGTGACTGATCCGATTATGATACATTTGTTGGTCCGATCATAATACAAATCCTATGACCAGAAATTACTATATCTTTGAATAAATTTACCCAAGATTTGCTATTAATTATGTCTTCTGTAAACTAGAAAGATAGATTGCTTCGAAAACGATTTTTTATATGATTACACGAGACATTAATGTTGAAAATCTAATATGAAAAGCTATCCTTGAAAGTCGTCTAAATCGGTTCGATCATGACACATTACCTTAATTATTGTTATAAAATTGAACCGCAAATGAGGAAAAAACCCAGCTTCAATAAAATTGAACAGGCATTAGGGAGAAAATAGACAACACATGAGAGATAAAATGATAGAGGTGAAATTGACATTCATCTGAACTGAGAACAATTTTAATCAGATAACAAAACAAAATTGCGAAAAAATTAAGTCTAGCTTAAATAAAGGGATAAAATTTGATAGAAGAACTCTAATGCAAAGTTAAAGCAAATATTATTTTATTTTTTTAATATTTCTTGAATCAAATACTGCTTAGACTTTGTCTAAGACAATCGCTTAAACCTTGGCTTAGACAATTGACTGCCTGACTGATTTTTCAATTGATAAAAATTGTTAAAATTTACCCTTCACCCAGTTTCTGGTCGATTTCCAATAAACTAAAAGAAATAGCATACCTGATTTAAAACCGTTTACCCTAGGTGTGATAGAATTAATTGCATGATTCCACTTGGCGACCGTGACAGAGAGTCCTTTGAACTTTATAAACAACTGTGAGTAAATATTAGGACAAAATTTCTAATAACAATATTGCTTAGCTATTCGTACACCGAAAAGTTCCCTGCACTTGTTCGACTAAATCAACATTAAATTGATTTGATCAATGTAAAGAAATCAGTCACAAAAAACTATGTTTCGAGCAGCGCAAGGGTCAATTTCCGGTACTGCCAGTGCTCCGGTTTATGCACTTTAGTCCATCGTATCCTCCTCTCATCGCTGAAGATTCTGTCACATTGGCCGTTGTTGCGCCCACCAGCAGCGAGCGGTGGCCCGACGGTGATCTATACTCCTGCCACTGCCGCCGCTGTACAACAACAACAGCAGGACCAAGCAAGCAAGCGAGCGGCGAAGAGCAAACGACAAGCGCTTTACGAAGAACACACTCAATTAGACGAACGATGACGGTCAAACTCACAAAGCGAAAATGGGGAGAGCGGTTGGAAACGGTCGGTCACGCGGTGGGTGGTAGTAGAGTTGCCAGTACAGGACGAACAAGAATAACACGACTTCAAAACTTGAGAAATATAATTGAAATAAACACACCATACAACAACGGGGTCGAAACCGGAAGGGGGAGTGGGGAAGGGGGGAAACCGAACCGAAGAATTTCTCCCCGTACACTCACTTTGAGTCCGGACGTAGATTTGATACAAAGCTGGGGCACACACTATCAGTATCTGTCCATGCGATAACTGCTGGCTGCAACAGTAGGATATACAACATATATCTGTAATATTTCGAGGCGGTCCTGTTGTTCGATTGCACCAACCTCCAGCAAGCACTCAACGTCAATTTATCGACTATTAATGACAGGGAACAAACTGAGCTCGAACTCTTCTTTCTCTTCGCGCCTTAGAAAACCCGAAATCCTGACCGAGAAGAAGAGCCTCTTACGGTTCACTTCGGCGAACAGCTCCGAGTGATGTCAATTTACAACTGAAACCATTTGTCTCTGATTTTCGCTCTACTGCCTTGCCTGCTACTCCCGGTTGAGTAACGACTGAAAATCCGGAGTCAGAGTCTGAGCAGCAGAGCAGCGAACACTCATCACAAACAGTAAAAGTTAATCGACTCCCGCAACAACACGAAACGGCGACACTAATGGAGCGTAGAATTACAAACACATGATTTTATTATTATTATGTGTGTGCTCTCGCTTTGCCCGATTGCTGAAAAGCCAGTCAGGCCAAGCAGAAGCAGGGCCAGTGCCAGAGCGTTCGGGCTGCGCGTCAACAGATACAAATCCACCGGCGGTGTGTCGCTGATGCCTGCACTGGGTCGTGAAAAAGGGGTTTAGCAGGCAAGGAAGCAGGGAGGATATATTAGCTAACGCGCGCTCGTTTAAATGGTTTCGCTCGTTCCTTCCTGCTCTGGCAGGCAGCGTGAAAGCGGTTGAGGATGCTTGGGATCACACACAGCATAGAAGCGAGCGGCAGAGTTTTCGGTATTAAGCGGTTTGCAGGTCTCTTCCCCACGTCGTCGTCCTACGTACCTTAGCACAAAATGCCAACAGGAGAAAATCAGAAGATATTTCCACCTTCACCACCCGCATCGTGCTTACCTACCCACGGCTGTGTGTGTGGGTGTACGCGGCAACGTGAATGAAAATATTCACGGCAATTAGGAGCTGGTGGATCAGCGGGAGGGTCGTTGTGCGCGGCTGGGGTGGAACAGGAAACTGAAGGATAATTAGTGAGAGCAGAAACGAGACACGAATGCAAGTGCGAGAGAATGCGAGCAAATATGAATGATAAAGAGGAGAGAAAATTGGAAAAACGATTTAATTTGAATGTCTCTACTTATGTCCGCCGGTGGGGTGGTTCAGGCGAAAACTCACATGTTATTCTGTTCATGGTTTGTTTATTACAGAAATATTAGTTTCTTACTAATGCTGGTACAGTTTTTTTAATGCCATAAACGGCCTATGTAAATTTAAAATGTTGTTACTCTGTTAACCTAAATTGTCTAATACAATAATAACAATTTGTTATTAGTTGCAACTAAAATATAAATATGTTACCTGCTTTGTAACCCACTCGAATATTGAGAGTGAGCCACCACTGGCAAAATTAACACGCAATCAATAAACAATCAATTACACCCACCTCCTCCTGAAAGAAAGGACCACCCGAGGTTCGCACATAAATTTCCTTTATCTCGCCACTCGCCGACCCCGAAACATCGTTTTGGTACAAGTACTTCTGGTGATCTGCTGCTATTCTATTATATGCGATTACCACGACCACGCGCGCCAGCCCAGTTCAGTTTAGTTCTACCTACTACTAGCTGCTAGCATTCAATTCAATCTGTAACAGCATCATCTCAGGATTGGTTGGGGTAGAGGGGAAGAGTGCTGGGAAGGAGCAGGTTCGCCATTCGGTAGTTAGCTCACTTTTCATACAGTAGCAAAGCGAGTGCTGCTGTCGGTCGCTCGCTAGAGGAAGTGGAATGATGAAAAGATGGGTCGAATTGTTGGATGGATGGATGCTGCTGCGATGGCTTCAAATGATGATGCTTTAATTCACTTGTTTGTTGCCGCTTTCTCTTGCTCTCTCTTTCTCTCGCGTTCGTAGGCGCTCTCTGCCTCTCGCTCACTCACTCTCTGGCAATAGCAATTACATCTACTCTCGTTCTAGCATATTAGCTTGAAACTCGGGCTATTATATGCCCCTTCGAAGACCACTTTCGGCACATACATGCTCTCCTTGCTCATTTAAATGCAGGCGCTTTCCAAAGCAAAGGGAAATTATATGGTAGTTAGGGCAATACAAATAAATACTGTATCCATCATAAGTCGGGCGTTCACGGTGATGGGAAAAAATGTTGAAGAAATCATTAATTAGTCTAAATGGGTGTTTATGTGCCGACCCGAGGAGGAGGATGCGTGGGTTGAGGACTGCAGAACGGTTGCGTGGATGGTGGATGGTGGAAGGGAAAAAGGCCAGGAAAAGGGCGAAAACGTTGTTTAGAGACGGCTCATGGCAACCGAAGCCAACAGAAGTAGGTACGACGACGCTAACGAAGGGGGAAGCGTACGGTGTGCGAGTGGTGTGGTGTATCTCTTCATCAGCAGCATCATCATTGGCAGCAGCGCTTCTACAAACCGGGCTGAAGCACGTTTGTAGGGCGCAATCCCGCAATCGAAAATAGATTCATATAGCAAATGTGCGAGAAGGAGCAGCAATTAAATCAAACGATAAGTCCTAGCACAATTATGACGACCGAGTCATTACACGCTAAATTGAAAATGTGGTTTTATATTTTTTTAGAATTTTCTTTGATAAAAATGTATTAAGTCAAAATAAACTTTTGACTTAGACATTAGTTGGTTGGTTATTGAATAATTATATGTGATATGACGATTTTTTAATGTTTTCAAATTTATCATTTTTGATGTTGATCGAATTCCGCGAACAATTAATTATCACAGATTCAATATCCTAAAATGAGCATTTCAAGTTTTTCTGTTGTTTTAATACAAACAACAACTTATGATATCATCGGTCACACTTTGTTGATGTTTGTTCTGTAGGAAACTGAACAACTGCGACCATTTTTTGATCTATTGTGAGATGCTTCTCTAGGTGATGGATGCATAAGAAAGTGAAGCACTGCATCTAAGGCTTTCGACAGAATACTTCCGATAGCTCCACAAATCGACACCAGTCTTTGAATTTTACCAAACTAAACTTGAGTGGATGACCCATTCGTTTTGAGCCACCAGACTAACGAGGCGTAGTTAAGTTTTAGTATGATTACACTGGTGGACAAAAGAGAAAAAAAATTGCGGCCCTAAAGATCAAAATAGTTGCCCTAGAAAAATATAACTTTTTACCATTCCTGTAAATTTTGCAGCCTCTAATGTATGCAGAAGTTCGTCAGAGTGTCGCATAGTTATTGCTTGCCGGGTTTATCGCTTCAACATTACGAGCATTATTTTTTTTTCAGTTTGAGCTCTAGGACTAAACCTGTGTTTACCAGTGTTATTTTTATGTGCACTACAGTTTGAAATCGCTCCACTGAGTATTGCAACTCACAGTTTGAATATAGCAGCACTCCGCAAAAAGTCAGATATCTCGATAAAGTTGCGATCTTCACTGAAGTTATTCAGAAGGCCAAGAGTTTCTGGTTGATGAACAGCTTTGCGTAGAATTCTGCCGCTTTGTGGTACCAGTGAGCACAAAATTCGTCGTTTTTCGACCTTAACTTATTACACGATTCCGGCCTCCACGAAAGTTGCGATCTTCATCAAAGTTGTTCGAAAGACCAATTTCTAGATGGTAGACAGTTTAGTGCCGAATTTCATGTAGAATTTTTAGCAATGGTCTTATTCCTATCCAAACTACCTGATCAACTTTACTGAATTCACGAAAAAGAGTAAGTAGAGAATACTGAAAACTGCATGCACATTGGCACCATGTTGTAGTAGGATTCCCCATCTAAACTATTAGCCAACCAAAAGCCCGTGACCTTCTGAACAACTATCTTGAAGACTACTGCTCTCCAAGCGTTTGGATTGCAAGATAAATTATGTGCAAATTTTTCCAAACTAGCACTGCACAGCTGCTGAATTTCGAAACAAACTGTAGCTTTCTGAAAATAAAAGCCCTTGAATTTCTGTACAATTTTGCTGAAGGCGGTAGCTTTCTAAGTGGTCAGCGTAACGAGATATGTAATGTCAAAGAGAGATAAAAACTCAGAATTATATGCACACTAGCGCCACGTTGCGGATGAATGTTTCGCACCGCAGAAAGTGTAGATGATGCTGAACATTTCGGGGTGAAGTGATTCCAAACTAATTCCAGTGTATCACGCTGGTTTTTTTGTATTAACTCCACTGGACCAGTAATTATCTGTTGTGGCATTTTTCGAACGTTTCTTGCTGCTCGCACTTTTTTCTTTTTTTGCAGTGTCACTTATTGTTAGTGCTTGTATTTCCTTAGACTTACTATTCTCTTATCTTCTCTATCGACCTCATCATTACCTCAAGCAACTTGGGAGGTTTAACGTGCTATGGATGAATAAAATTTACGAAAGTTTAGAAAAGAGTTTTTAAGTCCTGACAGGTTTAAGGTGGAGAAGCCAGAAAATAAATTCATGTTTAAGCCCAATGGGTTTAAGACTATAACTTTTGCCATTGCTGCGCTTTGTAATTAAATGCTCGATATGCGTGTTCCAGTTTACTTTCTGGTCATGATTCTCAAATATTAGGCTCCAAAGGGTTGTTTTTGTGTATCCTCCGGCAGCAGTTTTTGAAAATCATATTTCTTTCTAGGAGTAAAATGGATAGAAAAGAAGTAGGCCGTGATCAAGATTGGCCAGCTGGTTCCTGCTTTGAAATCATCATATTATTTGGTGATTTTCGGTTATTTTACACTTAAAGAATTGTTAAACATACATAAAGGTGTTCTATTGCAATGTGCTGAGTGCGAAAAGTGTGAAGTTCCACACAAAAAAGTTAATTTAATTGTGAAAATTGAATATCATTGCGTTGCTTTTTAGATTCACCGAAGTGTTTATTTTTTCTTGTTTTATTTTCTATCGCTGTCTTGGCGACGGTTTGAAAGTGTGGAGTGTGTGGTGTTATTGCATACAATAAGAATAGTGTTTTTCGAGCAGCTGCTCCACATAGTTTTATAGTGACTGAATGCTCATTAGGAATTTATCCGTTGGCATAGTGCAAATTATATTTGGCCAGTATCTAATTAAACTTGAATTGAAAATTTGCCAATAAGAGCAAAACCACGCATCGCCGTTTACAGTGTTTATGTGCTATCTCTTTTCAACGAATGAAATGTTCTATGGATTAAACGAGTGTGTGAAGGCATACATGCATGTTGCCACTGTACTGCCATTTAAAGAAAAGTCCAAAAACGATGAAAACAACTGGAAAATGAAGATATGAAAGCTAAGTATACGTTTTGTCTTGTCTGTATTGTAAAGTGATATTTTGGTGCTTGTTTCTAGTTTTACTTTTTGTGAGAAAATAGATACAGAGAGATTTTGATTTCATCATTGAAATTTTGTGCGCGGTATATTTCTCGCAGGGTTTCAGTAACAAGTTTTGTTTTTGTCCACAAAGTGTTAGTGTGGTTTGTGGAGTTTGGAGTATGTGTTTCTCCGGAATCATATGCTTTGATTTTTTGATTGTTCTAGCTTTTGACCAGTTGTTATAACATAATATGTTATATTTATGACTAGTTCGGCACTTTATCAACAAATTTAAAAATATATTCTGGCTAATATGTATATTTGCATTTTTTAAATTGTTGAGGCTTTGGATGCATGGAACTTTGCCAATTTTCATATTTATTAGGCAACTCGTACATCGTTAAGAGATAATCGACGTAAACGCCGAGCTCCTGCGCGTCCGTGTCGGCCGGCGGGATTAAAACGGTTTTTCGTAACGCTTCGGTGTAAACGCGTATTCAGCCCGGGCGGGTTTTGCTTATATATGGACTTCCGGCGTCAGGTGATTTCGCGAAGTCAACCCAGGTATTTCATCATATCTTTCTGATCTTCATCAACGTTGAGCCGGAGACTGCTCGCGCGTTGCATCTAAATTAATACATCGCAAATCGAAGTAGATTTCGTTCAATTGATAAATATCATTTCAACCTCCGCGTCGATACCTTCCATGAGGTCGTATTATCTACAGATAGATCAACAACGCGCAATAGTTTTGGGTATAAAGAGGATCACCTTACGAGGAGATATACGGTAATTTTAAGTGGTCTCGGTTTAGTCAAAGGTCCTGTATCCTCGCGTACGTTTTATTGTTCCGGTGTTACATTATCAAACTAAATAAGTTCGAATCACATTATGAATATCGTGGCGGATGTAATAAACTTGTAGGTGCGGCACTTGTTCTGAAGACCCCGACATTCGAATATAGCGCATCGTTTACCAAAACGAACCCTGCTGTATACCTTTCCCTTTCTCCAACATCCCAGTGATTTCTCGTGGAAGTGCAGAGGTGTTCTCGGCTTCCAATAAAGCAATAAAGCGAGTATCACGTCAACATATTCCTATACAAATTCCTTCTTTGACCTGCATTCGGATGCGGCCGGCGCTGGTATTGCCTAATATAAAGATTTAGGTCACCTGTTTTTACACATTGAGGATACATGTTGGTCCCAAACATCATCTGTTGGTTCTTTGTGTAATTACAGATGATCTGGCAATAACGGAGTAGCAACCGCGGGCGGTCAATCATGCTCATGCTCATGCTCATCATATTTCCTTCTAGGAGTAAAATGGATAATACTTGCCTTGGAAAGATTAAAACTCAAACTCCAAGTGCAGTTTGCGTTCTGTTGGAAATAACGCAATCGTGATTTCCTCTAACCCGAACCACTACGTCGTCTACAGAATAATGATTATAACAAGAATAGTAAAATCCCGCCTTTGATTTTTGACGTAGAAGTACGTCTTACGACAACATAGAGGTACAAATTGAAAAACTGAAAATATCAAGGGCGTCACGAAATTGTTCACTTGCAAATGCTCAAAACTCAGTCAGTTTTCAACCGATTTTCTTCATTCTTACAGCAATCGATTGGAGCTATGCTTCGACCAAAATGCAGAAAACTGTATTTACGTGATGCTAACTATTGTTCTGTTGAAAAATGTAGAGCCTTGTTAAATGCATATCTCGACCAATTAGAGCTGAAAACAAGGGCAAATATTAGGTAAAACTTTCAGTGTCAGTCAAAATCAAACTAGACAACTAATCACTACATAGAATGGTTACTTATTTTTATACTTGAGGATGGTTTACTGGAAACTGGCTCGACACGCTTGAGCATAGTAGCGGTTGATTTCAGCGCTGCAAAGCTGAGCAGACGACAATTGCAAGAACATTTTGCATGGTGTTTGTACTCGTTCATTCCACTCGATCACAGCTTTTCATAGCAGACGGACCAACCGAGGATACCGGTGAATTACACTGCACAGCATTGCTGAACATGTCCGGACATGTTAAAGATTCTGTTCGGATCTGACGGGTTTGCCTTCAGCCTTTTTGCCACTGTAGTAGTTAGTTGGTAGCGTGTGTGTATCATCGTTCGTTGACTTGATATGTGTTTGTTTGCTTGGAGTGTGTGCGAAAAATTAACGAGATAACTAGAATCGTTCCATGTAATCGACCAATCAAACAAACATGTCACAATTGTGAAATACCAAAGGCACTTTTAAATGTCCTAAATGATATAATTGAAGAAGTTCATATTTTTTTGCCACTCGCCAAAACATTGATGATAGTGATGAAAACTACCTGGTTTTTTTTCTTTCTGTTCGTTTCTCGATCGTGATTGGTGTTGTTGTCGAAAATGTTCCACTTTCCTTGCTTCTACTATTCTTCCAAACCTCATCTCCATTCAAAGTTTTAGACGAATCCTTGACATAAATGGCAATTTAAACCTTCATGATCGTTCTGAAGCAAAGTAAGGAAAAGCAAAGTACCGTTTATCTTGTGCCGAGTTCTAATTTTTGGCAGGTTGCACAGAAACAATAATAGAACTACAATCATCGGTAAAGGGCAATTCGAAATGACGATAAATTAAACAAACTTGCTGGTGTATCTATTGGGAAACCCCAGTGACGCATTTATAACGCCCCTAAATTATATAATGGAAAAGCTTTTTCCTAGCACTCGCCAAAATGTCGCTGACAGTGAAAATTACCGTAGTCTTGGATACCACTCTGCATTTCTTATCATTTCAGATATTAATCAGCTATTCGCTCGGTTGGCGAAAGACTGGAGCAAAAGCGCAACATAGTTCCCATATGCGAACCATTAGCCTTCCAGCTACCGAACCTCTTCCTCCTTGTTGGTGCCAACCGGGATACGAGTAGCTAGTAAGAAGATCGAGTAACCAACCCCGGTGGGACTACCGGTCGTATGCTGACAGGGGAAGCGGTCTTCCTTTCTCGAAAGGAAGCTTCCTGGACATGTAACGCCACCATAAAAGACCTAAGTAACAAGTCCTGGTTGTGCTCGGCACTCAAAACGGTAGCACAACGTCGGTCCTCCTGCGAGAAAGTGGAGTTGGCTGTTGGCCTTGCAAGCCCGCACCACGAAAAACAAAAGTAACGAATGCTATAACAATAAATTCGAACCAGAACAATCGGCAAAGACCATGGCGACGAAAACGGACTAACGATTGGATACTCGGAACATGGAACTGCCGCTCTCTCAATTTTCTGGGAAGTACCCGTGTACTTCACGAAGAATTGAAAAACCGCCAGTTCAACATCGTAGTGCTGCAAGAGGTATGCTGGAAAGGAACGACGGTGCGTACGAATAGGGTGGACACACCATCTACTAGAGTTATGGTGACACACATAAGCTAGGCACGGCTTTTATAGTGATGGGTGAGATGTAGAAGCACAAAGACGAATTCTACGCGCAGTCGGAACGTGAATACGATCGCTGCCCAAAACATGATGTAAAAATTGTCATCGGGGAAAACAACGCTCAGGTCGGTCAGGAGGAGGAATTTAGACCGGTAATTGTACGCACACCAGCTGAAAAATAAAAATGGGTTAAGACTAATAGTCTTCGCCGCCTCCAAGAATATGACCATACGTAGCACCTTTTTCGAGCATAGCCTCCAACATCAGTAGACATGGAGATCACCTAATCAAACAGAAACTCGAATCGACCACGTTATGATAGATGGTCGGCATTTTTAGACATCATCGACGTCAAAACACCCCGCGGCGCTAAAATCGACTCGGACCAGAAACAGGTAATGGTGAAGATACGCCAAAAACAATCCGTTGTGAACAACATACGGTACCGCTGCCCGCCAAGGTATAATCTCGCGCGGCTAAGGCAACCCGAAGTTCCCGAAAACTACGCGCTTTCTCTCGAAGCTGCACTGCCAGAAGAGGACGAGCTGGAAGAAGCCCCTCTAGAGGTCTGCTGGAATACCGTCAAGTCAGCCATCAGCAGTGTAGCGGAGAACATCCTAGATCGCGAATGGTTTGACGAGGATCGGCAGATATTGGATGAAAAGAACGCAGCGTGAGCAGTTATGCTGCGAAGAGCCACCCGTCAGAATGTGGAGTGGTACAAACAGAAACGGAAACAGCAAATCCAACTTTGTCAGGAAAAAACCGCCGCTAGGAAGAGGAGTCCGAAGAATAACAAGCCGTACAGTACCGCTCTCATGAAACACGTTGAGTTCAATCAGAAATTCAACGCATCCCGCAAAGGCTTTATTCCGCGTGCCATAAGGGGGATAAGGATGGGACGGTATCGGAGCGGAGCCGATCACTATCCTGAATGCCGCCTACAGAGTGATATCTCAAAATTGTGATATTCGACAGTGATGAGTGTAGGGTTATCGACAAGTTCGTGTACCTTGGCTCAATGGAGACTGAGAACAACGATACCAGCCATGGGATTAGGAGGCGAATTACCAGCCTACAATAAGCTCCACAAAACATTACGGTCGAAACGTCTAAATTCCCGCGCAAAGTGTACCTTGTAAAAACGCTTATTAGATCGGTTGTTTCCTATGGGCATGAGACGTGGACAATGCTCGAAGGGGACCTGCGAGTGCTCGAAGTTTTTCGAACGACGGATGCTAAGAACCATCTTTGGTGGTGTGCAGGAGAACGGAGTGTGGAGATGGAGAATGAACCATGAGCTCGCGCAAAACGTGGCCAAATCTGGACGGATACGTTAAGCAGGGCACGTGGCGAGAACAACGAACAATTACCCTGCAAAATTGGTTCTCACCTAGAATCCGGTTGGTACGAGACGAAGAGGAGCGCAAATAGCAAGGTTGTTAGACCAGGTGGAATATGATCTGGCAAGTACGGAGTGCCCGCGGGATTGGAGGCGGGAAGCCCTGGACCGATGAAGTTGGCGGAATTATGTTGTACAGGCCATGTCTTAGGACGTACGGCCATTTAAATCAGTGAGTTTTCCATAACAGCTAGTGGATAGATGATCTTTTAATTTCTCTTTCAACAGGGTCAACATACGAACATAACTTATTGCCAGAAATATATTGACATAAGGCACACTGTGGTTATTCTACGTTAACTTTGAGGACGTGTCTTATAAAACAACTTCTCCAACAATTATTTTTTGTTGGGGTGTGTCTTCATTCTGGTTGGCGAATGGTTGGACACGTGTCACTTGAGATCCTATTGTGGTCATTCACCTCTGCTTTACGAACTAATTTCATTTTTGTCATATGACTTACATTTTAAGTTTTAGTAAAGCGGGCAATGTATGCAGTTTGCGAGGATGCGAAAATGAACGGGAATAGAAGGTGTGACTTTTAGGCTTAGAAAAAATTTTCCCTCGTCCAGACGGGACACACCTTCTATTCCCGTTCTATTCCCGTTCATTTTCGCATCCTCGCAAACTGCATACATTGCCCGCTTTACTAAAACATTCACCTCTGTCCAGCAACTCCTATCCCAACCTCCACGTGGTGCCGACCGGGATACGAGTAACCTTAGCGGAGATCGGGTAACCAACCCCGGTGGAAACTTTGGTCGTATGCTGACTGGGAAGGGGGAACGTACGCGGCTGTTTCCTCATGTTAGAGGCGGCGTACAACAGCGTCTGATCCGGAGCGGGCGGCTGAATCATGAAACGCGGTGTCTCGCCAGCTATATCAAAGACGGCAGCCCCGTCGCGAGACTTGGTATCGCAGCCCTAGTAAGGCAGCATACTGAATATTAAATACTACGAACAATCCAGATATAAATACGGAACGGAATAATCGGCATGGACCTAGGCGAACGAAAAAGGACAACGATTATTGGAAACTCGGTACTTGGAATGTGAGGACTCTACTCGAACCGGCACGCGCATGTATCCTGGCTAGAGAGCTGCAGAAGGTGAATGTGGAGGTTGCAGCTATCCAAGAGGTGCGGTGGCCGAAATCGGGAGAACGCGAATTCCGAGCAGTAGATCCTATTGCGGACACTTCATTTAAGTACCACATCTACTATAGTGGCGGCGTGAAAGCAGAAAGAGGAGTCGGTTTCGTGCTAATTGGAAAACAGATGAAGCGTGTCATTAGATGGAGGCCGATCAGTGACCGTATATGCGTGTTGAGAATTAAGGGCAAATTCTTCAATTACAGCCTAATAAATGGGTACGCACCGACCAACGAGAAACCCGATGACGAAAAGGAGGAGTTCTAGCCCAGGACACGATATAAATATTGTCATCGGAGATGCAAATGCACAGGTCGGGCAGGAAGACTTCTTCCGCCCCGTAACTGGTAGGGAAAGCTTCCACTCTACTACGAACGACAATGGCCTGAGGCTTGTTAATTTCGCTGCAGCTAGGGGGATGGCTATCTGTAGCTTTTATTTTGTACGCCGGAACATACGTAAGCACACCTGGATGCACCGGAATGGAGAGCTTTGCTCTCGAATTGACCACGTTCTGATTGATGCACGGCACTTTTCAGACGTTACAGTCGTGAGGTCGTTAAGAAGACCGACCGTTGACTCGGATCACTATCTCGTAGTAGCCAAAATCCGCGCCAGGCTGTCCAACGTGCCCAAATCCAAGGCAACGAGAAGGATGCAGTTGAACATCCAGCGGCTATCAACTGAAGGAGTAGCTGCAGAGTACTCGCAGAAAGTTGATGAACGGATTGAGGAAAGAGCTGAAGGGAATCTGAATGAACAGTGGAGGCACATCCACAGTTCGATCAGCACTACAGCGCGAGAAGTGTTGGGTACAACTGCGGCAGCTGCGCCCAATGAGTGGTTTGACGCTGAATGCCAGCGAATGACGGAAGAGAAGAACCGCGCCAGGGGTCAAATGTTGGCCACGGCTGTGACTCGTCAGAGCAGGGGTAGATATCGAGATGCAAGTGCCGCTGAAAAGAGACTCCACCGCCGGAAGAAACGACAGCATTGGGAGCGTATTCTTGCGGAGGCGGAAGGTTGCTTCTCCAGGCACGATGCGAGGAGCTTCTACAAGAAGGTCAACGGAATCAGGAATCGAAACGTGTCAGCCCCTGTCATGTGCAACGATAGGGAGGGGAACCTGATAAAACAGAGGTGGCCAGGCGTTGGAAGAAACACTTCAGTGTGCTGTTGAACGGTGAGGGAAACAGTGGGGCCAAAGGAGCAGGATGACTATTGAGAATGATGGTCAAGCTGTGGATCCACCATCCATGGACGAGGTGAAGAAAGCAGTGAAAGAGCTGAGAAACTGCAAGGCAGCTGGGAAGGACGGCATTACCGCCGAACTCTTCAAAGTCGGGAGCGAACAGCTGTATCGTGCCATCCATCGGATCATGCTGAGAGTGTGGTCTGATGAAGAATTGCCCTCGGACTGGTTAGAGGGTCTCATATGCCCGATCTACAAAAAAGGCCATCGCCTGGACTGTGGCAATTATCGGGGCATAACACTTCTCAATACCGTGTACAAAATTCTCTCCCGCATCCTGTTCCACAGACTGAGGCCGTTGCAGGAGACCTTTGTTGGCGAGTACCAATGCGGTTTTCGAGGGGGACGCTCTACGACGGACCAAATGTTAACCTTGCGACAAATCCTCGATAAATTTCGAGAATACAACTTGCAGACGCACCATCTGTTCATAGACTTCAGGGCAGCGTACGATTCAGTCAAGAGGAATGAGTTATGGCAGATTATGATGGAACATGGCTTCCCAACAAAGCTGATTAGGCTGATACGTGCCACCCTTGAAGGTTCTACATCAAGCGTCAGGATAGCCGGTGAGATACCGGACTCGTTCGTGACGTTAGATGGTTTGAAGCAGGGTGACGGGCTGTCGATTTTATTGTTCAACATCGCATTGGAAGGTGCTATACGGAGGGCTGGTGTGCAGAGAAGCGGCACCATCATTACGAAGTCGCACATGCTTCTCGGTTTTGCGGACGATATCGACATCATTGGTATCAACCGTAGAGCTGTGGAAGAGGCCTTCGGACCTCTTAGGAGAGAAGCTGCGAGATTAGGGCTTGTCATAAACTCTGCCAAAACGAAATACATGGTGGCTGGCAGAGTGCGTGGTAGTCCGTCGAAGGTTGGTGCTGCGGTTGTGCTAGAAGTAGTCGACGAATTTATTTACCTGGGAACATTAGTGACATGTGACAACGAGGTTAGCCGTGAGATAAAGAGGCGGATAGCAGCCGCAAACAGGGCCTTTTACGGATTACGTAACCAGATAAGGTCCCGCAGTCTGCAAATCCGAACTAAACTTGCACTCTATAAAACACTGATTCTTCCGGTGGCCCTCTACGGCCATGAATCATGGACGCTGAAAGAGGCTGATCGGCGAGCTCTTGGTGTTTTTGAGCGTAGGATTTGATATGAATCCATTTTAATGGGCCGTGCTTTTACATAACTATTTTCATTGAGTAGCATTATAAAATGCTCCTTCAATGTCAAGAAAAGCTGCCTGAGAAATTTTCTTAGCTTGAATAATTTTTCGATTTTTTCGTGTATGTTTTTCGAACATATGTTGCGCGTCAGAGGTGGATATTTTATCTAGAACAAATAGTTTCTCATTAGAAATAATGAACTCGCGACCAGCGTGCCGTAAAAACATCGTTTTCATTACATCCTAGGTCAGTTCCCAAAATATTGTGAGCAGATCCAACAGATATGTTCAGATTGGTGGCTGGATCTTCTACGGTCCGAAGAGGGTGGGTCATTATACCTTTTGATGGTTTTATAAACGAAATCTCGCGTAACCCCACTCGATTTCAGACGTTTGAATATTGTGCAAGAGCGGTCACCGGTTGAAAAACGCTTCACTACGACTATCCGAAATTACCTCATTGCGCATCAAAACAGAACAAAACTGACAGACAGCCAACAGCATGCATATTTTCAAGTGCATACGAAAGCTATACACTGGGGTCTTTTTTACGCAGTTGATTGTACCTCGTTGAAAAAATCCGCGTATAAAAAAACTTCGTTCAAAAAATAAATTCGATTAAAAATAAAAATACGCTATTGAGCATATGCCTAAAAAATTATAAAAAAATGGGAACAAAACAAACAAAACGCGTTTATAGTGCAGCCAAAATTAAATTTCACTGAAAATCGGGGCAATCACTTTTTCATAGTGATTTTGTTATATTTTTAGGCTTTAGCATGTGTTCCTTGAGCGAAAATCAATCGCAATAACCTTGACTCGAGTCAGTATTGTTGTTTTTTTTTTGTTCCTATTTCCCGCATTAACGAAACTTGCCTATTGTTTGATGATACCAGAATTTTGGAACAAATAAATAAAAAATTTGCATTGATTATATTAAAAAAAAAACAAAATAAGTTATTTTCATGAACCATACGATTAATTTTTTACTTTATTTCACTTCATTTACTTTTTCTTGGATTTACTTATACTAAACCAATTTGATACCGCGTAAAAATAGTCCTCTAAACGTAAAAATAGTTTGCGTTATTTAAAACAATCGCGGAAAAAGAAACCGCGCTATTGAATAAAAGAAGAAAAGCTGCGTATAAATACCGCATTTAAATAATTCGCGTAAAAAAAACCAGTGTATATTAGACACCTAGTAGCATCTAATAAAATATGTTGGAACATCACAAGTTAAAATGGGTCATAATGGAGTAACGAAGCAAAGCCTAGGTGCTAACCTTTTTAGTTTTTTTTTAATTTTTATCTTGATTCTGAGGTGGAAAGTACTTTTAAGTTCAGAGGTGAATGATACTTTGAAGTATTGAGCAAACATCATGCACAATTTTTCACAAATCAAATTTTTTGTTGCGCGGAGTTTAAAATGTTGGAATTGTTGGAGTTGAGACGCTTAATTTTTACAAGAACTTCGGAGTTTACACCGCGTAAAAAACGACATCGCATCAATCATATGATGTATATTTAATCTACATTGGGAAAACATCGGCATAACATTGTCTAAAAAATAAACAAAAAACAACATCACATAAATTATACAACAATCAATTATTTTTCGAGAAAAAAAAACCTCGTAGACACTGAAATCCATGTTAAAGTAAACCACATAAATTCAAAAACTTGCTTAAGCTCGCGTTAAAACATTTGCAGAAAGTTTCTAATTGAGTCTTCTAAATTAGCATGGAAATCGGGAACAAAATAAAAAGATAAGGTCAAATCTATAAGTATTCGGGAGCATGATTTTGAAAACTCAACCGGTAGAGTGAATAAATGATTTGAAAATAAAAATCATGGGAAACAAACCTCGTAAACCCGATTTTTCTGGAAAAAAACACATAAATTCCGATGTTAGTTTGAACAAACCGCGTAAATTTTGGAATTCTGAAATTCGCGTAAAAATAATCAGCGTAATAATTGAGTCCTCCCAGATCTCCCAGATGGTCTCGAGGTACGATGCTGGCCTAACAAGCCAGTCGTCGTGGGTTCGAGTCTCGGCTCGGGAGAGACTGTTAGTGTCAATAGGATCGTAGCGCTAGCCCCGCAATTGCCCTGTACACTAAACAGTCGGCTGCGAAGTCTGTGTATAAATAAACAGAAGGTCAAGTTCCGAATCGGAATGTAGCACCAAGGCTTTGCTTTTTAATAATTGAGTCCGTTTGGACAAATTATATGCACAAAAAAGTCCTCTGAAGTCTTACACATTATTAAATCGAATTTAATTCTTTAATTTAATTTAATAATTAAAATCGAATTTTTTTTATTGCATTACCATTAAAGTACAACTTCTTGAGAACATTTCCACGAATTTTATAGAAATCTGAGCAATACGGAAATACGTGAAAAACGTTCCCGTTAGCCATTACTTCACAAATAATTGGTAATTCTTTCGAACAAACGTGGTTTTTGCTGTTGATTAGTTCAACTTTCAAAAAATTACTACTTTTATGCAATAAAAGAGATGCTACACACATTAAAAAAATCCAAACTTTGCTCTTTTTTTCTCAAGCAAAAAGCTATATAACCCCTTAAAGGACAGTTCTTAAAGAGTAGTTGAAAGGCGATACAAAATTTATTGCGAGTGCAATCTGGTTCATTAGCTTGCGACTAACGGGTAAAAATGACCTCTAAAAAAAGTATTTTCCTGTAAATATTATACAGCAGTCGCAATTAAAAATTATTCAAATGCGAAACAAGACTATATGAAATGAATGGAAGCCAAATGCCTGAAAAAATACTAAAAAAATGTTGCATGGTTCAAGATAAATTCTTAGCTCGCGTAGCGTCTGGGGTTTTTGATTTTTTTTAGTAACCTTGATTAGCAGGGAGTCACTAAAAATTCATTCTGCATTGAAACATCGGGACGGCATCACTGCCACGCCGCTCGAGCTTTTACCAGGCAAAGACACCAACGCGGAACCGAAAGCTCGAGTCACAAGCATCAATGAAACCAACACTATCGCACGGGAAACAAGTTTACGGTGGGTGAGTAGAGCAGCAACAATCCCTCGTGGTGTCTTTCTAGTTCAGTTAAAGCGCACCGACGACGATCACCGATGATGGTTTCAGTCTTCAAATCGCAATCGCCGGGTGCAAACTCAATATGGGAAAAGTGTTTTTCGGTCAGATAATTCATTCCAAGTCGCTGGACAACTTGGAACTGATTACGGATGGGTTCGTCGCAGTTCGAGATGGAAAAGTAACTGAAATTGTAGTTCTACTGATAAAGTTGATAATGCGATTATTGTTCTCTTCCGTTCAGATCGTAGCAATTGGTACGCGGTTGGAGTTTGAAGCTGTGCCGGAGAAAGAAACTTATGAAAAAATTAGCCTATCTGAGTCACAATTTTTGCTGCCTGGATTCATCGATTGCCACATCCATGCGCCTCAGGTGCCCAACATTGGGCTAGGTTTGGACAAGGATCTGCTGGGGTGGCTGAGTGCGTACACGTTCCCACTGGAGGCACAGTACAAGGATGTGGAATTTGCCGAACAGGTTTATCGCACGGTTGTGCGCGATACACTCGCTAGTGGAACGACCTGCGCATGTTATTTTGCCACTATCTACAACGGTAGCAATAAGGTGCTGACTGAGGAGATAATTCGCCAGGGGCAGCGAGCTTTCGTTGGGAAGGTTTCCTCCAACCGTTGTTGTCCGGATTTTTATGTGTAAATGAATGATTTTATTTTTTTTAGAATAAATGTTAAACTCTTTTTGATTTTTTCAGTGAATGTGGTACGGATGACTCAGTGAAGGATAATATTGATTTTATAGAGTATGTTTTGTCAAAAAACATCGACCGAGTTAGACCGATAATCACACCGCGTTTCGCAATTAGTTGCGATATGAAGTTGATGCAAAAATTAGCGGAGCTTGCGGAACGGTATAAGTTGAACATCCAGTCTCATGTTTCGGAGAACCTGGGAGAGCTGGATGCTGTTAGAGAATTTTTCCCCAAAAACAAACATTATTGCGATGTTTATGATGAGGCAAAACTGCTAACCAGTCGATGTGTTATGGCCCACGGAGTGCACCTGGAGGATGACGAGTTGCGTGTGTTGGCTAGCCGGGGGACATCCGTGGCGCACTGTCCGACATCGAACACCAGCCTCGGTTCGGGAATGTGTGACGTAAAACGGCTGCTGGCTGCCCGCGTGACAGTCGGACTTGGAACTGATGTGTCCGGAGGGAATAGAATCGCAATGAACGATGTTATCAGAGCAACACTGGACGTTTCGCATCATCTGAACATGATGAAGAAGCAGAACGTACAGGGAACTGGTAGTGTGGCACCGACTGAGGATAATGCTAAGTACGTGCCGTTAAACTATAAACAAGCGATTTATTTGGCAACGCTGGGAGGAGCAGAAGGTAAGGGTAATTTTTCTCGTCTGTAAACAGCGAATAGATAAGACCTGAGTTACGATGCGATTTTAGGCACTGTCTTTTATGATTGATTACAGGTTATAAGCTGTCTTTTTAGTCTATCAACAATAGCAATTTTTTTAATCAAATTATGATAGCTTATAAAAAATTACATTGAAATATAACCCCGCTTGTTTTTTACACAGCATTAGCCATCGCTGACAAGGTAGGAAACTTTCTCCCCGGAAAGGACTTCGATGCTCTACTGATCGACACTTCCGTGTACCCCATCAATCGCTATCAGCTGCCACCCGCACTAACCGAGAAGAAATCCGCCGAAGAAAAGCTGCTGGAGCTACTTCAAAAGTTTGTCTACGTGGGAGATGACCGCAACATAACCAGCGTATTTGTGGCCGGTCAAAAAGTCAAATAAAACGCCAAATATTATTGTTTTCAATACATTCCAGTTGAACACATAATGGAGATTTTTTTTTTCTTCATCATATCAAATACCTGTTTTTCCATTCCAACAAATCATCCTCTCACGCTATAAGTATTATCTCATCTCAAAGCGTGTAATCATCTTCGCTGTTTGCTTAGCGTTCTAAGCAGCTCTCAGGTCAGCGCGATTAGTGTGCTGTTGCTGTTAGTATCCACTGGCGCATCACTTGATCTAGTCGCAAACTCAAGGCGTTCCTCCCTGCCGCCGCCAATTTCCCAGTACAAGTCGATCTCTAGTCTTTTCCATCGCCCGTGCGTCATGTTACCATCCACAGCTCTGGTGCTCTTTGCCATTTACTTTCACTCCCCGGTGGGTAAGTATCCATCACAGTTTATCACATTAATTTACGGCCTAATTTACCTAGTTGAAACTTGCACTGTTACAGAGCCAGCGACGAAATGTTCCCACAGTGTTGTATTCCAAAAGATCCTTGGGTTACGCCCAACCCTGGAACGCAGAGTCAGCGATGAGAAATCCGTACTTCCGTTGTACGTTGCCAGCAAGTCTAGTGAAGAAGCCGTCAGTGTGAAGTGTGCGCGACTTTGCCGTGAAGATCCAATCTGCAATGGGTACCTGCTGGTATTTAGTCAGAATGTCTGCTACGGGTACACAACCAACCGGACCGCCCTCGGTGGTGGCTTGATTCGGACCCATTATGACTACATTGACGATTGCAACCACCAATTAGTGCCCGATGCTAATGTTGCCTATTTCGTGAAAAGCTGCTTGGACGGTTAGTACCTACTTATCTTAGAAGTGAAGATAATTTTCGCGACATCGTTTTCAAAAAACGGCTCGTGTTTAGTTGAGAGCACGACAACAGCTTGCTGCTCTCTGTTGTGCCGCATGGTTTGCTCAGTCTCAAGGTTAACTCAGTGCTGCTCTAGGGTAGGAGAATTCACATTGTGATAAAGAGCCTAATGAATAGAGCAACTGACGAAAGCTTGGATAAACTTCCGGATGGTGGATATTTTGTGTTTCGTTTATGTGACGCCATCAAGAAAAATTTCATCCAATCGATTACAACAATTCACCTGCCCTAAAGGACCCGCTTCCCATGTTCGAAGCAGTGGTGATATCAGACTGGAATATATTAGCTTCAACAACAATCATACTCACTAATTAGTGAGTGCATTTGTGTTATGCAATCCAGTGTTTCAAATGTCATCTCCTGACAAAAGAATTTCAACTTCAGTATTATTTTGTTGTTAAATAACTTGTTTCGACAGTGTCACTCTCTTAGCTACTACCTGAAGATTCGTCACTAAAACAGTTTTTTTTCACCGTTAAACATTCAATCAATATTCTAGCTTTATACGTTTGAATGTTTTTGTAACGATTACCCCTTTAATGTTTTTCTTAAAACATTGTCTGGGCTAAACCTGTTAAAGACTTTGCTAGTCTCATTCAGTGCTAGATAAGGTTGATGGATCACTTTTTTCTCTAACGTTTTTAATTGTTCTGTCCGCCAGATTTCACCTTAAATTTTATTGAGGAGAATTTTCTAATATAACTTGGTAACAAAGAACTAGACGAATTTAATTTTTTTTATATATAGATCCCGCTAATGGAAACTTTATGGACCGGTGTGATCTTCAGATATCAGACATGTTGTGGGCCCAACTTGAAATGAGAGGACCCAATCTGGAAAAAATTATTTTTTTTGCAGTTTTAGACATGATGTTTCGATAATTTATTTCGGGTCAGTTTCGCTTTCTCTACATATATTTTAAATCTACTTGTATATATATTCAACTCATTTCAAGGCCAAACGGTATTGAATCCAAAAATGACCGATTTCGAGGCACCACTTCGAATTTTTGAAGACACAAGGCTCGAAAACAGGTAATGCTCCACCTGTGAAATGCTATTTTTTATTTGCCGCGGTGAAGCCAACATTAAACAGCGTTTCAACAAAAAAAGGCATTATCTATTTCCGAATCTTGTGCTTCTAAAAATACGAATTGAGGGCTCGAAATTGGCTGTTTGTGGCTTCAATACCGTCTCACCTTAAAATGACTTTGAATCAATTTTTTGTTAAAATTATTTTAATTTGCCTTGATTCCTTTGTAAATAATTATGCTAATAATAGAAGTGCGGAATACAACAAACACAACAAAAGATCAATACTTCTAGTCGCAATGAGTGGTGCATACAGGAATATCTATTTGAATAGTTCGTTGCCTGATTAACTTTGAATTATTTTTACGTTTGAAATTCTCTAGATTTCATTCCTTTTATTGACTGCTTTTGAAAATTTCAACAACAAAATGTTAAAATATGTTTTTTTTCAATTTCCGTTTTCTGTTTATTTCCATCAATGAAAAATTTTTTGTTGAACTAGTTATAATTAATTATAGTAGTTCATTATATTCTGAATTTAAATGTTGAATCCTGAATTTTCCGGGACTGGTCATCTTTTCGATCTAATGCAAGGCCTACGATGCGATATTTTAAAATTTTCGTAGTCGTCATAATATTTTTACAATGAAGCATTTATTTCGAAGTTTCCATAATTAAACAGGCTTCCATTTTCTATTTTATTCTTTGCCCTAGTTTAGACATTATCCGGGAAACTATTCTACTTGAATCTGTGACGATCCTTGAAAGCATTTTTCTGCGATTTAGGGTTTTTTTTTCTAGTACATGTTTTTCTGTCAAAAAGCAGACCCCCGGGCGGTATAACAAAAGATCAATATTCCTGATCGCAGTGAGTGGTCCATACAGAAAAAATATATTTTAATAGTTTTTTGTCTGATTGACTTTGACTTAATATTCCGTTTTAAATCTCTTAGATTTTTTTCTTCACGTATTGGTTGCACTAAACTGTTTAAACAGAGTTTTTTTTTTTTTACTTACGTTTTCTCATACTTACTTTCCAGCTGAACCAACCCTCAGGATTCCACGAGCGTCACAATGCAAAGTGGTCCAAGGGCAGCCAAAACCTCAAAGGTCAAAGTGAACCAATCTGTCAAATCATATTTTTCTAGGCTTCCTTAATCCTTCTGGGACAAGAATCCAAAATTAGAGAGTGCACATATGTCCAAGGCATACTTTTATCGATTTTAGAAACTTCCAATTATCTAGAGATGTGTGTATTGTGCTCAATTGTTGTCTTATAAACATATTTCGGGTTAAAAATGCCTTGAAACTATAGTTGTCCATGATAGCCCAGTTTTATTGGAAAGGTAAATTCATAAGCTTCAAAATGGTGAAGGTTTGATTTAGCGAAAACTAGCGATAAATAGCTCTTTATCCAGTTTAGTTTCCAGGTTCAGACCAATAATTTTCCTTTATTTTACATCAAATCTCACCAATGTTATTTTAATTATGTAATACATCTTAAAATTTAGTAAATTAATATTATACTGTAGAATAAATAGATTTATAGCTTTTTTTTTGAAAATCGTTCAACGTTCAATGCTTGAGATATTTGATAAAAACCTGCTCGAATGCACACCTACAGAATTTCATTTTGAGTAACTGATTAGGTTTATGTTGGAGAACTAGCTCTCCAGGGGAATCCAGGATAAAGAAGGGTCGCATGACGGAATTCGGTTCAGTTAAAAAAACACCGAGGCGTATCTGGTGAGTAACTACCTAGACACATTATGTGGTTACAATTAACCTAACTTTATAAATCCGAATCATTTGAGTGGTCCTATGATGAGTTTTGACCATTTTTGGGTGGTTCTAGGTATGTTATGTAAATATTTTGGAACTGTTTTGGTCAAATTTTCCGGAATAATTAAGTCGGCGTCTTGTACTCACTGGATTCGAGTCGAACACCATTTATGCGGGATTGTTGTCCGGCATTATTTCAATAGGTTCCGTCCATTGTACTGCCCATAAACGTATAAGAGTCACACTGCCAAAAACGTACTGAGTAAAACGCAGTAGACGCAGGTAAACCATAGCATTTTTTCCTTCCTATGGATTCAATCAAAGAAACAAAAATTTAAAATAAGCATTCATCCGGGGTAAATATATTTGTGCAGAATACTTTTATATGCAATAAGGTTATTGTTGTTCCGATCAGTACACTTTATTTGGTCTTTTAATGAAAGTTACCATGATTTTCTGCTAATTGGTTTTAGCTCTGAGCCTGTTATGCGTTTATTCGTAACGTGAGACTGACCAAAATCAATATTTTTTTCATCATTTTATCAACAAACCTAACTTTTGTTGTAAATTTTCGAGAGCACACGTAATGTAAAGAAGTTTCTAAGGTTTATCTCAAAAGTGATGAAAACTCACATGGGACTGTTATGCATTTATGGGCAGTGTACCCTTCATGCTTTGTGTATGGTATGTTCCGGGAAACGGGACGCCAAACACTTTATGGGAAGCCCCAGGTGCCCAGCCGGTAAGCCGCTGCGCGGCGCTCTGTCCTCTCTTCTTCGTTTCGCGCACGCTGCATCCTCCGTCTTGCACGGAGGCACGCACTGCGAAGGTCGGCTATCGCGTCCGTCCACCAGTAAACCGGTGGCTTTCCATTCCTAGGTTGGCGAGTCCTAGGCATGGTGGCGTCGCACGCTCGCGATAGCATAGCAACTAGTTGGTCAGCAGTCGGGCGGAGCCAACTGCCCCCCTCGCGCTCCCTTCTCATTGCCTCTTCGAATACCTCGGCATCAAACTGCGATGTCTTCCACCCGCGAACGGTCGGAGTGTTGGCTCTACCCGTCGCTTGCCGCCTCTCGTTGTTGTCTACACTATAACAGACCGCCTGGTGGTCGCTATTAGTGTAGCCATCGTCTACCCTCCAGTTCTTGATCAGTCCTGGGCTGGAGAACGTCACGTCGATGATCGACTCCGCGCCATTCCTGCTAAATGTACTTTTGTTCCCAATGTTGGCCAGATCTAGGTTGAGCTTTGCCAAAGCCTCCAACAAGATCTGGCCCCTCTGGTTCGTGAAGCGACTTCCCCACTCAACAGCCCAAGCGTTGAAGTCGCCCGCCACCACCAACGGCGTTAGGCCCGTTAGCTCCATGGATAGGAGATCGACCATCAGGGTGAACCTTTCGGTAGACCAACGTGGCGGAGCATAGCAACTGCAGTAGAACACTCCGTTCACCTTAGCAACTACGTACCCTTCTTCTGAGGTTGAGACAACCTCCTGAACCGGGAACTTGCCCGTCGTCCATATGGCCGCCATACTGGACTTATCCGCAACCCAGTTACCGTTTCCGGGAGGGATGCGGTAGGGGTCCGATATGATGGCGATGTCCGACAACGACAACTTTAAAATTTATATCAAAATTCATATAGGAAAACTTACCTTCGTGTATTTTTCATTCTAGAGACCTCAGAATAGGTTTAACCATACGTTTTATAACTTTTGAAGGTGCTTAACAACTTTGCCGAAGGCTCTGAAGAGCTAGGGTGTCCCAAAAAAATGTTATGATTGTTCAAAGTTGAGTATGTCGAATTAAATGAAGAAAATTATTTTTCATGCCAACACTACCAGTGTACCGGCGTCAGTCAGAATAACATCAGAAGTTACCTCTGCAACATGATTCAGCTGAGTGTATGAACTCGATACGACAGGATACTTTGATGGCAATATATTTTAGGGGCATCCTAGCTCTTCAGTGTCTTCGGCAAAGTTGTTTAGCGTCTATATTACACTGCTTTAACGCAATGTAGAGCATTAGTAAAGCATCACTGAGCGCTCTAGAATTTAGGGGAATGCAAAAAAGTAGGTTTTCCCAAACAAATTTTCATACAAATTTGAAATGCATTGCGCCAAGCGCAGATTCTGGGATACTGTTTTTCTCGTCAACAACTCTCTTTTTGTATTTTTCGTTCGAAATTTTTAACTTTTTTTTTTGTAAATTGCGCTTATCTTTCGTCTGTCTAATTTATGTCTCAATTTTCTATTTTAATAGCTCTTTTTCTGAACTTTCTGTTTAAATTGCTTTGTATTTAATTGATTTTTACTATTTTTTGCATTAATATTGGAAGGAATTTTTTTTCAGTTCAAATTTTTTGTTGGTCATATCTAATCTTTTTATTTTAAGATTCTCTTGATGTTTGACAAATATAGCATAAAATTGTTTCAATTCTAATCTGTTTTGTTTCAATTACAGTTTCATTAAAATGCGCCAGCAATAAGCTTTTCCCGATCGTGACGATCACCGGTGCCAGTCTGGTCGGGCAGAACTTCATCCAGCTTCCGAAGCTGATATCGCGGGAAGAATGCATCAACGGGTGCCTTCGGGAGCAGCGTTTCGCATGTCGATCGGCACGATTTGTACACTCCACCCGGAACAATCGACAACGGCTGTCGAAGAAATCCAACCGAATACAGTTGGGGCAGTGTTTCCTCAGCAAGGCCGATAAATTCACCAATCCTGAATCGTTTGGCTACGGTTGGGAAGGTGAAGAGTACCTGGAAAATCAATGCCACGAAATGCGACGGCACGAGGCACGGTGCTCGTTCGAGCAGAATCGTGACAGTGCGTTTGTGTACGCTGATGATTCGATGATCGTTTCGGACGAACGAAGCTGCAGTGAACGATGCTTGCATGAGGATCGTTTCGCTTGCTTAGGCTATACGTATCACAACTCTACGAGAGGATCGCCAATCTGTTCCCTGCACTCGGATGATTTGACATCGCTGGGTCCAAGAGCAGTTAAAGTGATAAACGGCTCCGTCTACGCTAGGAGAGTTCAGTGTTTATCGATCGATGCTCAGTGTCAGAGTGTTTTGATAAAGGTGAACTTCGATCCTCCTCGGGGATTTTACGGAAAGATGTATCTCAATACGCCGCAAGTGGATTGCAGTCAGGACACCAGTAATAGGACAGCGAGAGTTTTGGAAATTGTTACCGGAAATGAAATCGCAGAATCGCGCTGCGGTATTCGAAGGGCATTCATCAAGGAAAACATGTTTAGGTTAGCTAACGTATTGACACTTGTGCTAGGCGTTGATCTAATTTATTCTTTTTATGATTTTTAGTTTCCTGATATTCGCTTACGTCTACATCCAACAAGATACAGCAGTTCGCACACAGTCGGATCGAATTCTCAAAATCGGTTGCATCCATCATTCCGGTTCGCAAAACACCACGACGCTGATGGCCAACATGCCGATGCAGCCGACGGTAGATTTTATCCCGCACAGGCAGTCTTTTAGCTTCGGTTCAACAGAGCTGAACAATGGTACGGCGAAAATCACGAAACACGTCACCGTCAAACTGATCGACGTCGCAACGCAAACCGAAGTGCTCGAGGCAACCGTCGGTCAGCTGATCGAAATGCAAATCATTTCCGTGAACCGCGATTATGATCTGATGCCGTACGATCTGATGGCTCACTCGGGTAGCGAAACCATTCGATTGTTGGATGAAAAGGGTTGCCCCCTGAATAGGCGAATTTTCAGCGGCTTTCGGAGGCAAAAATCGTCCACAGCAGCGGTCACGCTGCGGGCGCGGTTCCACGCGTTCCTGCTTCCCACCTCAACGACGGTAAACTTTCGACTTACGCTGAAATTTTGTTACGAAGCATGTCCCAAAGTGGTGTGTTTTTATCAATAAACATTTATTTATAAAGCTATTTTTGGTGATGAAAGCTTGCTACTGTTTGGTACTGCTTAGTTTGGTATTCTGTCCCTCAGATAGGCCATAATCGATTCGGTTCCTTTCTCCAGTATTTGATGACGCGGCTGTCGGAAACCGTTCCCTATTATATCCAATGTACTAAAAAGAAAACCAGAGACATTACAGCCATAGTCCAATCTTAATGTTCTATCAACTAACGTAATATTCTTCAACAAGCCAAGAATCGGTGGCACCTGTTTGATGTTGTTGTTGGCCAGATCCAGTGTGGACAATCGCGGCAGACCACCGAGACCCTGTCCGGTGGCATCGATTTCCTCAATTTTGTTATCACGAGCGAGCAGAATTTCCAGTCCCTTCAGCTCGTAAACACACGCCGGAATGTGCTTGAGCTGATTGTTGGCCACATTCAGCTCCCGTAGCGTAACCAACAGACCGACCACTTCCGGCAGGTCGGATATCAGATTGTTGGAAAGGTTCAAATAGCTAATACGATCGAACTGCGAGAAGAAGGACGGGACAGTTTTGAGTGCGTTGAAGCTAAGGTTTAATTCCGTCAGAAGGTTCGCGAGATTCGCCAATCTGTGAACGATCAAACAGTTACTAACATGCTTCCCGTAGGACACAATTTAATCCTACCCAGCCGGAACATCCGCTAGCTTATTTTTGCTAATATCGATATTATAGACCGAAGCTTCCATCGCATCGAGAAAAACCTGCTCTGGGATGTCGATCAGATTCTTGTTACTCACAATCATAGATCGGCCCTTCTTCATCTGATACACATCCGGGAAGGTGCTTTCCTCGAACGGTGTCTTCACCTGCTCCTGTCGCTGCTGCCCGGGACCGTCTCGATCCCTCAAGGTTTTCAAAATACGCTGTGTGCCACACTGAATGATGTCCCGGCGAATCGAACGGATCGGATTGCCGTCAACCTGCAAACTCACCAGATGGGCAAGCGTCGACAGGCAAGAAGGCAAACTGCTGATCGAGTTGTTCGACAAATCCAGCCGGGTCAGGCTGGCCAGCATCGATATTTCATCCGGCAGCTTTTCGATCTTGTTATCGCGAAGATCGAGTACCTTCAACTGTGGCAAATTTTCGCAAAAATCGGCCGGAATTGATTTGATGAAATTGTTCGAAATGTGCAATTCTTTCAGCGCATCGCAGCCCGTAAAATCGGGCAACTCTCCGATATCATTGTGCTGCACGTAGAGGCACTCCAACTTGCGCAGTTCGCCCATTACCGGGGGCAAGAGTTTGAGGTCGTTCTTCGTTAATTCCATTTTGTGGAGATCTAGACGGAAGAGAAGTTATCGTGACTTGATTTCGTGCGTACCATTACCCACTAAACTTACTTCTCAAATTGACAATATCGTTGGGTAATTCTACGAGACGATTGTTATTAAGGGTTAGCTGTTGTAAGCGGACTAGGAACCCGATTCCACCCGGTAGCGAGTTAAGACTGTTAAATGAAATGTCCTACCGAATAAAGTAGAAGTAATATTAGACTCAAAACTGACGTTTTAAGTAGATTTTTTACCAGCACTTCTAGCATGATCAGATCACTCACATTGCTGTGAATTTCCGCGAACTCATTATGCGAAAGGTTAAGTTGTTTTAGCTCTTTTAAATTGAAGAAACTTTCCGGGAGTTCCGTTAGCTTGTTACGACTCAGAGTGAGTTTAATTAATTTAGTAAGGCAACCGATTCCTTCCGGCAAAGCTGTTAGAGCATTATCTTGCAGCTGTAAATGATGAATGATTTTGGGACCAACACAAAACAGCACTTAACCCTACCTAACTTACATTCAACACAGTTAAATCCGCCAGATTTCTCACATTCTCACTAATGCTGGTGAGAGCATTCGAACTCAGATCCAAATTGGTTAACGTTTTCTGATTCCACCAGCTTTCCTCGTCGTTCGTTCGATCCAAGTCGTAGCGCACGTCCTTATCGCAATCGTCCGAACCGCTTAGGTTCCACAGTTTCTCCGGCACTACAACGATGCAAAACAAACCAGGAAACAGTTAGCATTCCAAAGCATTGTCCAGAAACTGACCCCGAATTTTCCGATAGCGACGCTTCGGATAGGGAATCCGGGTACGCGATCTCCTCATTGTGCTTGTTGGCTGATCCTCACTCGGACAGTACCACATTTCCGTCTGGTTTTACTCAGTAAGCCAATAAGAAGATCGAACAAGATTTAGAAAGGACACTGACTTTCCGTTCCGAACTTTTCGATTCAGTCGCGCACACAAGCCAATAATGATCCACTCTCGTGATCGGGTGAAGAACGATTGAGGGTTTGGAATCTAAAATTCGCACTAAACCGTGCATCTTGGAAGTTAATAGTACGTGAAATTGGATATTATACTCGGCAGTGTGTCATCGCGCTACACCCATTTACCACCAAAAACAGAATGTACTAAAAATCACCGAAGCGAAGCCGAATTCACCTAAATCAAATACTATCGAGTGCCGTAACATCTCGGATAGGCACTACACACAGTGTTATGAAACATACTGGAAGATATCATGTTTCGAACACTTACCCGTTGCCAGTCCTTGCCCGGATAGATTCAGGGTGCCTGTTTTTAGGGCTTGTTTGATCTTGACCTTGCTGAGCACCTTATCGTCCTCTTCCTTGTTTTGCCAGTGGAACACCGGATTCAATTGCTGCTGTCGAATTCGACTGCGAGCCACGTGGGGTTTCATTGTGAGCACTTTTTTCCCCCTGGCCGCAATTTTGATGCAAGCTGTTGGCCAGCAAACAAACACTGGAAGTTGAGCGAAATAGGTTTTGGCAAATAATCACTTTCCAACAGTCATGTTTTTTTTTTCTAAAACTGTTTTTGTTTTGGTTTTAAGCACTAATCTCTTTAAATGTTCACATTCGAATGCTTCTCTCGGTCAGCTAACTCTCTGTTTCGTCGATTCCTAAAGAATGCAGTGCTGTAGGCTCGTACCGTACGTAACAGCTGACGATGCCGAGTGAAACGCGCGGACCCCTCTGACTCTGCGGGTGAGCTGAGAGTACAAACTATTCCAACAACCATCGAACGGCATAGTGGAGAAAGATGGCAGCAAGAGGATAAACGCAGTGAAAGGTACGCTCAACGGATAGTAGGTAAATGTAAAAAAAAAAAACAGCCCTCCGCTGGAAAACTTGAATACAATGAATGTCTTTCATTCAACTATCTTCGCTTTAGAAAATAAAAGCATACGAGTTATCATTATATTAAATTTAAAGTTAGTACCAGATATTCATAAATATTCGCATAAATAATCATTAATCATTCATCTGTTGCGAGAAAAATGAAGGTAGTTTTTTTAGTATACCTAAAATATACTTCAACATTGATTTTTAAAATTAAAGTTAACGGTTACCCAGATTCCTTTGAATTGATGTTGTTTATGGTCAACTCTACCCGTGGAAGAATTATACAATTCAGAAATCATCGTAACATTTTGTACAATAAGAAAACAATTTCATCGTAAAAAATAATTTGAATAAAATGATTAAGTTGATTTTTCACAATAAATATAATAAATTCAAACTAGCAAATAAAAAAAAAAAAAAAAAGATAGGTTTTTAGCCATTCCTGTGAATTTTGGTGCCCCCAGCCACCAACATTTGTAAGTTTTTAAATGAGTTTTCTCGTGAACATAACGAACCCGGCGAGCAATTACCATGCGACACTCTCACGTAAGTTGACGCATTTCTACACTGGCTAGAGGCACCAAATCTCAGAGGAATGGTTCAAGAGCTATAATCTTTCTAGGGTGAACTTCAGGGCAGCATTTTTTCGGTTTTGTCGATCAATGTTATTGTCGATTATTTTCAAGACTGTAAGTTAACCATTTATCAACTCTCTTGAAATAAATATTGAATCTGTATCAATAAAATCCGTATCTGTATAAAATCAACAGATTCGAAGTTCAGGAATTCATTGCCTATCAACACACTTTCTTCAAAAACAAATATAAACGGACAGTTCATTAGTTCTACGAAAAAGCGACTCTCAGGAGAGATCACCTCTCACATGTTTCACGATCTCCAACAAAATGTTAAAGCCACGATCGCAAGGTTGACGGCAAACTACATAAGGGCCCCAAGAAAAGATTTCCAAATCTCCTCCCACCAACGACCAGTCTGACGAAACCAATTTTGATCTACCTAGGAGAAAATAATAAAAAATTTTAAATTCATTGTCCAGAAAAAAACAATTAATTGTTTCCTATAAAAATCTAATACGTTGATCGGAAATTGCTGTCAAGATGTAACTGTCTGTCGCACCACCCGCTAGTAAAACGGTTTGTTTAAACCAAAAGCAGACTCGGGAGGTTTTCTTTTCGTGTTGTTCAATGAGAACAGTTCGAATCCCAACGCCTAACCCAAACTAACCTAGATTTAATCCTAGCCGACACCGGGAGATTTTCTGAGGTGAAAAATAAAAAAAAATGAGAAACAATGTTATAAGAAACTTCACTTGTTTTACAAGCTGTTCCATTTTCCCAGTATCGCAAGACGCAAACAGATTTTATTCCGTGTTATACGATTGTACGAAAAAATCATCTCATCTCGTATTAGTAACCAGCGGAAACGGACTGATGAAGCTCTCATCCATGCAATAAAATAACACGTATTACGGTTCAGGAAGAAGACAATCAAATGCTTCTCGTGTCAGATGGAAGCAGATAGCAGGAGGTGCCGTACTCACGCGGTCGCGTGTTGCAAATTGCAACTATGCGGCTGGAGAAAAAAAAAACTTTGTTCGTGTTGACAATTAGTAGAATTATGAAAGTTCGAAATAACCGTCTTTGTTAGGGAGTTCCAACCTTTTGTATGAAGTGTTATGAATTTTCTAGAACGAATTCTCCATTTTCGAAAACAAAACACTCGGAAATTTCGATTTGAATTAGATTAGTTTTGTATATACCGTGGTTTATGCACAGTATTATAAAAGAACTGTATATCTGTAGTGGATTTTGACCACAGTTGCAATTCAATAAAAACATCTCACCATATATGGTTAAAAAAGTTATCGGTTGAAGATGTGGGGCATCAATTCCCGTATCACCAACACGCTAAGCGAGTGCTCTACCATCTGAGCTACATTCCTGAACATCACCAGCTCGCCTTCTCTTCTCGGTGTTTTTTTTATACACATGTTGTAAGAGACCCCACCTTTTTTCGAGTTGTCTTAACGAATGTTCATTTATTTGGCATTCCGTCATGACATAGCCTGATAAACAAAGTTTCTCAAATTCACTCGGTTATTGGCTGCTGCTCTCCAATACCTGGGGCACCGTGTATTCTCCGCCAGATCTCGTTCCACCTGGTCTACCCATCTTGCTCGATGCGCCCCTGGTCGTCTTCCTTCTGCCGGACTCGAGACTAACACCATCTTCGCAGGGTAGTTGTCCGGCATTCTTGCAACATGCCCTGCCCAGCGTATCCGTCCAGCTTTGGCCACCTTTTGAATACTGGGTTCACCATAGAGTGGTGCGAGCTCATGGTTCATCCTCCACTTCCATATTACGTTCTCCTGCACGCCGCCAAAGATCGTCCTTAGTACCCGTCGTTCGAAAACTCCGAGCACTCGCAGGTCCTCCTCGAGCATTGTTCACGTTTCATGCCCGTAGAGAACAATCGATCTTATAAGCGTTTTGTACAAGTAGCGCAATGTTGAATAGCAGGCAGGAGAGACTATCATCCTGTCTAGCCCCCCGAAATCCGCACACAGCACTGCGTCCCATCCTCCGTAGCCTTTATCAGTCTAATCAGCTTCCCCGGAAAGTGCGGCTTTGAAGTCGATGAATAGGTGGTGCGTAGGGGTTATGTATTCACGGCACTTCTGAGGGTTTGCCGTATGGTGAAGATTTGGTCCGTCGTAGACCGTTCTTCCACGCCGGCCTGATAACTTCTCACAAACCTGTTGGATAGCGATAAGAGTCGGCGGAAAATGATTTGGGAAAGCACTTTATAGGCGGCATTCAGGTGATCGCACGATAGTTCCCACAGTCCAATTTGTAGATGGGACAGATAACCCCATCCTTCTACTCCTCCGGTAGGTGTTCTGTATACCAAATTCTTGCAATCAGTCGGTGCAAACAACTGACCAGCTTTTTCGGACCCAGCTTTCTAAGCTCCGCTCCGAGGCCATCCTTCCCAGCCGGTTTATTGTTTTTTAGCTGCTTGATGGCATCCTTAACTTCGCCTATCGTTGGGGCTGGCACGTCTTCTACATTTGTCGCACCGGTGGGATCGCTTTCTCGGCCTTAATCTCATTTAATGTTGGTAACCATTGGACCGCTGGGATTTTTACACACGCAACAATGTAATCTGTATTGTGTTGCGGTTTGAAAAGAAGAGCGATTTCTTTTTTTCGTCTCGGCTAGATATAGTTAGTGGAAGAAGCAGCACTCTCAGCCACGCAACAATTTGTTATGCTGTTGCGTGTTGCAATCTGGTGTCTGTGCGACTAGAAGAGAAAATACTGTTCGTATCGGACGGAAGCAGAAAGCAGGGAATTCCACACTCTCAATCTCGCAGCGCTGTTGCGTGTTGTATATTGCTACTAGCTTAGTACCCGATCTTGCTAGGAGTTCACTTAATAGTTGTTGTTGTTGCGGTGGCTTAAAAGCTACTGAGAACTAATTGAACTAAAAAGATAATTGTACAGTGCAGTTATCAATATTCATTTTTTAATCACTACTCGCCAAATTAACGCTTGGTTTTCTCACGCTCTCTATTTCGATTTTATCACTCTCCTTTGAAAAAAATCGGAATCAAGAAAAATAGATTTCCAGTTGTAGAAAGTGCATTGGAAAAAATTTTTTTTATAGCTAGTCTAGTTTACACTAACACAACCAGTACTTGAAAGGAACCTGGAAAATGATATCCATCATTTTTCAAAAACATGATTTCCATACATTCTTTTTGTCAACGGCCAGGCTTACTGTGTAGCGCAATATAATACAATATAATCTAAGATCAGATTTCTCAGGCTATTCTTTACATGAGATTCGACATAATTTTTTTTTTAATGTGTAGTCCTAGCAGTTTTTGCTTATGGTTATACTCGTTCTCCAAAAGGAATATGAATTAGGGAATAAATTTGAGTTCACTACTGAGCATTTGTCTATATCCTAAATTTATTAAGCAAAATTTATGGCCCCCCTGTGACACTTCGCGTACACTAACATGAGTCAACCCGCACTTGTGAACGATTTCATGGAACGAACTCACCATCCAGGATTCCGTGCTTGTCGACGTTCACCCTTGACGGACCCAAACTGCCCTGAAATCGAAACCAAAAATGGTGACTATTCTTTTTGATTTCCAAATTTTTCACTGTTGTCACTGTCAATTTTCCTGTTGCGGCTTTTGTTCCAAAAGAACTCGACTCCGATCCAGAAACACTACCAAATGCTAGTGGGGCTAGTGGGATGTCTCTCCTGCTTTCTAATCCCTTTTTCTTTCTCTTAATTCCATTTTGATTTTTTTCTCTTTTTCCATTTCTCTTTTTTTTCTGAATCTCTTTCTTTCTTGTTCTCTCTCTCCTACTTGGTCGCTCACTTTTTAACTCATTAACTCCACCACCTTTCCTACTATTCTTTATCACACCCCTTTACTCCATCAATTCATTCATTCATTAAAACCAGTTCCAGCCATCAACTTGTGGGTTGTTAAGTCCTCCATTTCCATCAGATTACCCACTCTTCGTAACACTTTCTTACTCACCTGATACACGTATATAGACAGATTTCACCAGCACTTATCTTGTTCGATTGATATTCTTGATCAAATTTTTAACCGGCAATAGTTCAGTTTCAGTAATTTTTCCAAAGTATTTTTTATTTAGAACGCTAAATTGAAATCTCTGTTATCAAATTATGCAGAAAAAGTTTCATGAAACGTGTTCATAAGTCATGCCAGCTAGAAGAAAACGATCGAAAAAAAAGGGGAAAACTGGAAGTCATCATCTCAGACTTTAAAATGGTATCGAGCATTAATTTTCCAGTCTACACAGTTTTGCACAAAGCGAAAATCTCAAATTGAACTTAAAAAACAAGAATTCAATAACATGTCAGCTCTGGGTTGCCAGTTTCTAAGCATAATCCTGGTTCTGAAAATATTACGATTCGGGTGATTTATGAATGTTTTCCACAATTTTATTCCACTTCCCAGAAACTGAAAGTCGCCATCGTAGATTTGAAAATGACGTCGAACATCATGTTCCGGTCTCTGAAATTAAAATCTGGCCTCCAGATATGACCAACAGACCAAAAGTAATCGAAATCACTCAAGAACATACACGAAAAATCTTTATTTTTGATGTCTTTTGATATCTATGACCACCTCCTTTGTTAAAGGAACTTGTATGCAAATTTTGGTGAAAATCGGTTCAGGCGTTCAAGCGTTATACTATTACATACATACATACAAACATTTTCTATTATATAAATAGATTTGATATGATGTTTGTTTGAGCCAAAAGTAGAATGTGGAAAGCAACTCAGCTCTAATTGGTCAAAATGTGCGGTTCAACAAGGCTTGAAAATTTCTAATAGTACAATAGTTCCCATAATCAAATTACATTTTTCTGCATTTGGGCGTAGCTAGTTTTACAATTGATTGCTGCAAGGAGAAGGAAATCCATTTTAAATTCACCGAGTGATATACATTTGAAATCGAACATTTTTCTTCCCCTGTTCCGTTTTTAGATTTTTTAGGCCCCTGTAGTGGAACTTCTTTAAAATAAAAAAAATAATTTTCGTTTCCTTTTTTTTGCAGTTTCCTAGCTTACCTAAGACAATTACCTAACTGTTGGTGTAAGCCGGCTTCAAATCGATCGCAGAATTTAATACACTTTTGAAATTTACTTGACAAATCTTTTTAATTCTCGGTTCCATAAATAAAACTATAAAAACTTTTTTATTTCTTTTCGAGTCAAACACACACATTTGTGCGTAGCCCCAACAGCATTCTGTTGTTTTTCTGCTTTAAAACGATCTCAAATCAGGAAGTCGCTTTTCAAGAACAGACGAACGAGAAACGTCGTTAGTCGACCTGTTAAGAATAAAGCGAGATGTCCGAGTAACCGAATACTTGAAGACTTCGCGTTGATACCTTCCATGAGGTCGTATTTTTTAAAGATAGATTATCAACACGTTATAGATTTCTGTATAAAGAAAGTCACTTCACGAGTAAGTGGATGCAACTTTCATAGTTTTCGTAACATTGTGTAGTCGGCTGAGATAAATCAATGGGAAACAATGGGTGACAACTAAAAATCTGTATTCTTTTTATTACTGATGTCAAAAAAGGTGGACGAATTTGAAGAAAAACTGCTCATGAAGATACATTCATTATGAACTAACAAAAATATTGAACTTCGAGAAAGGTCCGTAACCGGTCTTTAAGTCCGCTTTTCGAATGCATCTCTTGATTCCACCAACCAACCCTTCGCATTTTGTTGATCTCCAGTTACTTTTGCACCAAGGGAACTCGAATCCCGAGAAAAATCTTCGATTGGACGACACTATTTGTTGGGATGTGTATTTGGGGTACAAATGGAGTTAATTAGTTGTTCAGAAACGTTTGTGCTTTTTCGGCGTAATGTGATATTAATTTATCTGGCCGAAACACATACATTTCATCAGTATGGTGTTTTAGAAGAAATGGAAACATAATGTTGTTCAAATATTCATTCTGGTATACATTTTGGTTGATAGCCAAACCACTAGGATTGATCCATGATTTAGACAAATCGGAAAAAGTTCTATCTGTCCACTATTCTGGCCGGTCTTCCACTACCTTTAAGGCGAATTATAGCTGAGGTTTTCAGGAAACCATACACAATAGAAAACGGAAGAGTTGTCAGTGATTCTGAGCATAATTTAGAATAATGTTTGCCCTCTATAGACTTTAAAGCAAAATTTATCTTAATTCACCTTAACTGACCTAACTTCACCCTATTATCACCCCAACTGCCGTAGACGCGGTTTACATAATTTCTAGACTACAATTGGCGAGTTTATTTGCTTATAAGGCTCCAAAACATTATTTCTAACAGATTTTAAATTTAATTTGCAACGTGTTTGTTTTTGAACTTAGAAAAAGTCATTGTCAGTTTTAATTTCTTCTTCGCTAATTGTTGGCATTTGAAAGCGTTTCATTTAAAATAGCTCAAAATCAGTTTATGGAATGCATCGTTTAAATTTTATATGGATCAATTGTTTGTTGTTTTGTACAACTACGTTAGACCTACTGTCCACAACAGAAATTTCAATTCTTACCTAGAATTCAAATTCGAATTCCTGCTGCAAATCGATTTCCATATCAGTTGTAATAATCAGGCGTTGATTCCGGCAATTGTATGTGTAATCTGGGATCATCAACTGATTTGTTATGCTTAGACGTTCTATTTTGTTTAATTTTGCAGGTGTACTTCAGTGTTGTCTGTGTATGGAATTTTTAACGGAATGAGGGATCATTTTCTATTTTGGCCTTTGGAAGCGCGTTTGAACCGAGTTGAGTTCACCTCGACATCATTTCTTTTTTCTTTCCAATTAGCAAATCCAAGCGAAATGTGGCAATTTCAATTTGTTTTTATCGTCATTTTTTATTTGACTGAACCTTGTAGGCTAAAGGCTAAAGGCTAAAGACATAATTTTGCGTTATTTTTTTAAATCACGACTAAATTTTAAAAAGGATTGTGTAAAAATGGCATAGATAATTTAAAATATTTTTAAACCCAGAACGGTTTATTTAGTCAGCACAGATTAATATTCGCACCTATCTTTTGGGTGCCCAAAGCAAACCATCGCGCTAATTTAATCCTACAGAACAATTTCCTGTATACCATGCAAAACAATTGAAACTAATATTCCCACCCTGTGTGCCACCCGGCCAGATTCAACAAGCTAAAGTGATTGATTTCACCAGTCTGGTCGCTCGGACGACAGTGAAACGTAACACCGGTCCCAGTCAGGTGGGGAAAGTGAACGCGATACGTTCCCGTCGCAGTCCCAGGAGGAGAACAGCCTAGTGTACCTACCAACGTGGCTATGGAACGGGACAGCGAGGTAAGATGTCGACCGAATTGTGCAACATTTGCCCGCAAGCACGTGAATCAGCCTTCGTGACACCGATTCGTGCTGCGTAATTTTTGCACCGCCCGAGCTGGGAATCCTCACGAGTGCAACGTGCCGAACCAACGATCTGGACCAATCGGCGGGAACGTCCTTTCATTTCCCTTGCGAGTGCACTCTAACAAGTGAGTAGGAAATATTTGACTCTTAAAAGCAGCGACAGTGGATGAACATTTTTCTGAGTGTCCTTTATTGCTCCAATGACACGGGTAATCTTATGAAAAGTATAAAAGCAAAGTTCTGATGAAACGGAGGCTTAGAATTAATTCGCTGTCAGTGGTTGTCGTTGGAATGGATGTATCAGTGGAACATGTAGATCAGCAGGACTCTGTGGAGTCCGGCTGTCCTAGTCCGGAGATAGTGAAAATTTTGAATATGGATTTTTTAACAATCAACGGTCGTTTCACGCCTAGATCCGGTAGATCGTCAGCATGTTCGACACGAAGTGCCAGCGTGTGTCCCTCGGAGGATATGAATGAGGATGATGGTGATGATGATACAGTTCACCCACTGAATGGACCGCAATTGGAGTTTAGTGATAGTCGGGCTACTCCTGTGTTTACCTGGAATCCGCTGCCTACTGCTAGCAGCATTGTGTACGCGAAGCGTAAAGATAGTGATGTGAAATTCTTACGGGTGAAGCGGAAGTTAAAAAAGTTTTTATTATCTACTTACGGTTGTTTTTTTTTTTTTAACTTTATTATAGTATGACGGTGATTCCTCCGATACCGGAAGTTCAGCGGTGAGTGATGCTGAAGAAGATGACACCAAGAAGAGCGAAGAATTGTACCCGAATTGCGATGTTAACGTTTGGTTGCGTTCCTGTGAGAAGGAAATTGTTGAGCCCATCGAGGGATTGGTAAAAGGTGCTATACCGGAGTGGTTGAACGGGAGTCTTTTGCGCAACGGTCCGGGAAGCTTGAAAGTTGGCGAAATGACGTTCAATCATCTGTTTGATAGTTCCGCATTGCTACACAGGTACGGAATTAGTTTGTTTTACATTTTTAACAATGAAAAAATTCAATCGTTTCAGATTCAACATTGATAATGGGCAAGTATCCTATCAATGTCGCTTCCTGAAATCTGACGCATACAAGCGAAATAAGGCGGCCCAACGCATTGTAGTTACCGAGTTCGGCACCAAAGCGGTGCCTGATCCGTGTCATACCATTTTTCATAGGTAAGTAAAAATTGTAATCATCTCTGAATAACTTTATCTTAACTATAATAATTTTAATTCAGAATCGCCTCACTTTTCCGCAAACCGGGTGAAAACAACTCGGACAACGCAATGATTTCCATCTATCCTTTCGGTGATGAGTACTTTGCCTTCACCGAGAGTCCCATTATTCACAAGATCAATCCGGAAACGCTGAATACCGAATCGAAGTTGAATGTGTCGGACTACGTAGGCATTGTGAACCACACCTCGCACCCGCATGTGATGTCGGACGGAACGGTCTACAATCTTGGCTGTTCGGTGACAAAAACGGGTCCCGCTTATACGATCCTGTGTTTTCCGAATGGGGAGCATATGTTCGAGAGTGCTCATATCGTGGCCTCTGTCCCAGCGCGTTGGAGATTTCATCCCGGTTATATGCATACCTTCGGCATAACGGAGCATTTCTTCATCATCGTCGAGCAGCCGCTCAGTGTTTCCGTTCCAGCCATGTTGATGAATCAGATGATTAACGAACCGATGGCAGCTTCACTGAAATGGTACGATAATGAGCAGACCTATATCTACTTATTGGATCGTGATACCGGAGAGTTGAAGCATACTTATCACGCAGAGCCGTTTTTCTACCTCCACATCATCAACCAGTACGAAAAGGATGATCACGTTGTGCTGGACATTTGCTGCTACAAAGATCCATCAATGCTGAACTGCATGTATATTGATACGATGAAAAATATGCAGCAAAACCCGGATTATGCCAAAATGTTTCGTGGCCGTCCTTTACGATTTGTGCTTCCGTTGAATTACCAGGACACTTTTAAGCAATCGTCATCAACGTTCTCCGTTCCACGATCACTGTCGTTGTTGTTCAAAAAAATAGCAGCTGCCAGCACTGAAAACAACGAAAAATCTGTCCTCGATGATAGCTTGGTACTGAAAAATCTGGTCCAACTAGACGGCACCAGTGCCACTGCTTATGTTATGCCCAACGGAACGGTATTCTGCAAACCGGAGCGTTTGTGTGATCTCGGCTGTGAAACACCCAGAATCTATTACGAGCAACATTTGGGCAGAGAATATCAATATTTTTACGCCATCAGCTCCGATGTGGACGCCAACAACCCGGGAACGCTAATCAAGGTAGATGTGATCAATAAATGCCAGCTGACTTGGTGTGAGGAGAATGTCTATCCCAGCGAGCCAATATTTGTACCCAGCCCGGACCCCCAAACGGAGGATGACGGTGTCGTGCTGGCCGCAATGGTTTGGGGCCGCGAGGAGGAAAACCGGGTCGGACTGCTGGTGTTGGACGCGAAATCGTTTACCGAAATTGCCAGAAGCGAATTTATGACACCGGGACCCGTCCCCAAATGTTTGCACGGCTGGTTCAGGCCAACGATGAAGCGAGAATAATTGAATGATTAGTAGCTTTGTGCCGGCGAAGTTCAATGTGAAAGTAGCCAGTAACGAATCAATCGATTGCTTCTGACAGTCAGTTTGATGTCTGTCAGCAGTAGCCTTAAATATGCATAAAGTGGAGAAAAACATTAGCACCTAGTCATGTGTTATGCTAATAATCAGAACAGTTTCTGACGTAGGCTTTCTCGGTTTCTAGCAATTGCAATACCTTTCACTGTAGTAGAAAAGAAAGCCCAATTTGAATAAATTGTATGAAATCACGGTCACATTGATTAGTTTCGTTTAGATTCTTGATCATAATGCTTCGTGAACTGTCCATTATATTACTGTACATGGTGATTGCCGAGTGCGCCACTATTGGTACGTTGTTCAAGTCTTAAAACTATTTTTTTTCACTCAGAACTAATCTTTCAGAATATAGCCTCAAGCGCCAAGCAATCTTGGAGGCGGAAAAGCGACACGCAACGGGTGGGAATGCGTTTCTCACCGCGAAAGAGGCACTAGCGGATGAGATACTGATCAATTTGAAGCAACAATTGTCCGTTGATGCAACTAACAATCCGGATACGTACGCCCCGGCGATGCACTTTTTCCGCGCCAAACCACTGATCGAAGCGAGTGCGGTGTTCAAAATTTTGAAAGCCATGCCCAAGGGTTCGGTATTGCATCTGCACAATGTGGCGGCCGTCAGCTCGGAGTGGATCGTCAAAAACCTAACGTACCGCCCGGAGGCGAAGCTTTGCGAAATGAACGGGAGCTACGTTTTTACAACCAGGTGAGAAATTGAAAACAAAATTAATAGAGTGCTATAAAAAATTGCGCCTAAGGTTTCAAAATAGAACTGTTTCTCACTGAATGCGGTCAAATTTCGATTATCAAACAAGTTTGAGTCGTGTAAACTAGAAATCATTGATCAGGCTATTCAGTGTCACAGATCGAGAATGTTTTGTAATTAAGTTAAAAGAAATGCTGCCAGAAATAACAAAGACATGAGAATCCTCTCGTATCATATGCAAATAGTAATTCGTAATCACCAGAATGTTGACAGACTTATCGGGTTAACGCCAATGGCACTTCTTAGTGCCCTGAAATCATTTATTTGAAGTTGTAAACAGCAGATAAGGAACTGAATTTTCCTTTGAAGAAGGATGTTGTTTTAGATATTACTCTTTTTTTTTCACTATCGGCAACGATTTGGGAATGGCAGAAAAATTATAACCACTTCAATTGAAATAATTTTGAGGCGCTAAAAAATGCCATTGGTATCTCACTATAGCAATACGCTATAAGTCAAAGCACAACTATAAGCAGTGCCCGAACGGCTGATAGCGAGCACCAGATTCAAATAGAATCACCAACATGTTCAGCAAAACATCTCATCAAGATGCCAGAACTAGTTCATGTTAATTCGTATACTCTACGGACTTCAACAGATTTTTTCCTTTTGATAAAATTTTGAATACAAAGCGCAACATAATTCTATTGCCACTAATAATCACATTTGGCAAAACCACCATAGCATACTAAAAAATCCGTAGATCTCCGGAGGTGTTTCGAAATATCCAGAGATTTTCGAACATATTTTGAAAAATCCTAGCGCCGTGGAAGGTTAACGCCAATCACCAGTTATCTCTGCTCTGCAATCGGATGAATCGGGTGTTGCAGCCAAAACCATACAAACATATTATATTTGGAATCGCCGCCTGCTGCGCTGCGACCTGCCGCAGCTCTGCTTAATTTATGCATGCTAGCTTCTACACGTGACTACTGAAAGTTATACGGTGGGCGTGCCACTGTGCACTCGAGCGAGCAAAACAACAACAAATCTTTTAGAAAGTCGAGTTATTTGTTTACTTTAGTGCCGGTTGTGCTGAAGAAGATAGATATGGTTCTAAATTTTGCAATAGTTCAATTTATAGTGTCATATAATCACGTTTTGCCCCACTTCGGTGGACCCACAGCTAATTGTCCAATCGATTACCGTTACACTCCCGATGTTTTCGGTATTTCAATTTGCGCCCAAACGTTTCCGTAAGACGTATTTCTACGTCAAAAAATATACACCGAATGAAAATTTTAACAAGAAAACATTAAAAATAAACATTAAATCAGGTTTATATAGGAAGGATTGAATAAAAACAATAAATAAAAAAAAGATGTCGATGAATGGATTCTAGGGTCAGAGCTTTCATTGAAAAATAGAGGGAATATTTAAATTGAGATCCTACACGGAAAAAAAACTTGTTTTCAAACAAAAGTGATTAAAAGAATTGGTAATTTTTTTAAAATGTGTTTTTTTTTGGAAATAGATAATTTAGTTACCGAAAATTCTCTCGAATAAGTAAAAGTGGGTACTCTTAAGAATAAAACAGGTTAATCAACAAAAAACTTTTTCATGCTCGACGCGGTCTCACGTTTATTGCCTTTGAGACTATAGCCTTGGTAATGGCAAGAGTTAGAGAAAAGTTGTCAAGGGATAAATTTTGATTGTCTGAATTGCCATTTAAAAAAATTGACATCCTACACTGAAAAAAAAAACAATCAAACAGAAAGTGGTATTGCAAAAATAGGTCGTCTCAGATTTCTTTTGAAATATTTTTTTTAGATACACAGTGGAACTCTTTTGATTAAACCACAGTGGGCACTTTTGAGAAAAAAAGAAAGATTTTCTAACTAAAACTTTTTCAAAAACGACTCCTTCAGGCTTCTGAAAGTGACTGTCTTTTCGTGGTAGTAATTTTCAAACTAATTCTGCCAAATGGGCTGTTATTTTTCAGCTCCTTATGACTGTTGGTTCTTCCAAGTTGTCGCTAATGTCCGCCTTTAGTCCCCGACATCCTTCGGCACGAATCCGAGCGGGATGTCAGGTGATTATGCTTCACGTAAGGCCGATACTATAATGAAAGCGAGACGGTGCGAAATACGTTCTTCCTCACGTGATGGAAACACGCATGAAACGGTTTGCTTCATATTCATTATGACATCGTCTTAATAAAAAGGATAGATGTAGGAGTGTGAGTCCAATATCATGGATGACAGCCGCAGCCGATCAAGTATCGAGATTCCAATTATTTTCCCTTTTCGTTCGCTTGGATCTATACAAAGTGTTTCAATTCATGTTTATTTTCTGAATTTTCGTAGTGGCTCACTAGAATCGTAATGACGTGAGACGATCACGACAGGGTTATCGTCCTGGGTATAGCTGACAAACACATTGCACATGACATTTTTTAGCACAAACGTCCGCTCGGAAACAGACACAGTTATATGCCGCCCAATATGGAAAAAAGACGATTATGGAAACCCCTCTCGGTGACCAAGACTCCGAGGAGGTTGATATAGGGACTTTTTCGCTGAAGCTGACTGGTTGCAGTGAAAACATGATTTCAAAAATGCATATGCTCCGCCAAATATTTACGTTTTAAAAAGTGTCGAACAAATGGGAACCTCTTCTCTAGGGCAAAACATTTTGACGTGGGACTACGTCTTTGATTTCTATACTGAGATGCATTCTGTAAAATAGAAAATGAAATTGGCAATTATTCCGTCAGATTTAAAACGATAAAAACAGCATAACCACATGATGGATAACAATAACCAATATATTGTTGGATAGAACGCGACCAATGAACCAATCATATGCAAGTATTCCTAGCAAAGACGACGTGAATGGACACCAACCATTCCGTGATATTTTCTGTATTAATATGAAAAATTGACAAAGTTTACCCGTCCCGATAGGTCAGTTTATGATTACTCCGATAAACTTGGACTAATTTGATGTCTCGAAGGTAAACCTTTTTCGAAAAGTCCCGCTTTGTCTTGAACAATTTCTAAACCTGCTGTTAGCGCGTAATAAAAATTGATGTCTTGAAAGAAAACATGCTGGTAAAAGCAACAATCTCTCGTCGTCTATGATTGCAGCGGTACACTTCTATTCGTACTGCAGCGGTACTTTTCGTATTCCAGCGGTAAACTTATATTCGTACATTTCTATTAATGTGCAATCGAGGAAAAACTGCAATGCAGCTGCTGATGGTGATTGAAAGTTTATCTAATAAATATGATTACCGTAAATTATTCAACAAGTATTGAATATTTTACGGTTTACGGTTATAAGTAATAAGTTATTTTTATTTCATTTTATCTTCGATATTCGCCAAATAATCGTGACCGGCCTAATATCGAAAGAGTAAATTCCTAAATATACAAATTTATAGAATAGTGAGAGCGAATGTTAGCGAATTTTTGGTCCATTTACTAAGATTTATTCAAAAACTTTTTTTACATTTAAACATTGCTAGATTTTTTTTTTTAATTTTACAAATAATTTACGTAGGGTAGAAGCACCAGTTTTGGCCATGATAGAATAGAATTGATAATTTTGAAAAAGTATCTTAGATTACTCCTAATTCGAAGTCTTCTATTGAACCTGCTGATACTATTCAACAAAACTATTACAAACTTAAGCAAATAAATATGCGTATTTTAGTTTTAATAAAGGAACTAACTATGCTTTCTCCAGTTCACTATACAGCATAACGTTTAGGTAGTTTGCAAGCTTTTTTTCATAGAGCATAACTTTGTTTAAATTTGTCCATTTCTATAACAACTCATGTTACCAGCATCAGGCGTAACTTTCTACAGCACGTGGATAAAAAAGTAGACATTTTGGTGTGATTTTTCGCTGCAATATCAAAATTACATACAGCTTCCAAAAACGTTAATTGATCCTTTCTTGGCCACATATTAATGCAATTCCATGATTCATAATCCTGATATTGGCCATATGTAAACAAAACCATGGTAACGTATTGATGTTTATGCAAAACATGAAATGTATGGAGTTTTTGAGCTGATATTTTAATCGCATGAGATATGTGAAACTACAAAACTGGTTTGGGATTAGAAAGTCTCCGTTTGTTCAGATTATTTACAAATCTGTAACTTCATTTGTATTTACTAAAACGAACGCTCCGGATTTTCAACCTTTACTTGACAATAATAAATGGCACTTGAGTTACCGGAGTTGATGTTAGGAAGGAAAGAGCGGAAGCTTTTTAATGTAGATCAATGACAGACGAAAATTAATATAGGTCAATGATGTGATGTCAGTGTTATCAAACATCCTATTAAGTTTAAACAAATTCTAACTTGGAGTACTTTGCCCTGCTAGCTATGTGTGAATATAATATCATTATTTAGTTTGAATATTATATATACTGGCCCTTTGGTTAATTCAAAAACGAGGATTTTCTGCTGTTAAAATATATCTATATGATAAAGTCAAAATACAAAATAAATTCGTGTGACTTCAACTTTTTCGCGAATTGGCCATAATAGTAGACCCAAGTGGCTAATTTAGAAATGCTATGGCCAAAACAGGAGCCTGGAGAAGCTTTGTGATTGGAAAATATGTAAACAATACAACATAATTTTATAATTTCAACTCATTATTAGTGCAGAATATAGGCGATTTCATCCGATTTCCCAGTTGAAATTATTCAATTACATATTTTTCGAAGGAAGAAGGACAAATATCTCTCATACATAACATACTATGGCCAAAACCGATGCCCTTACCCTATATGAGCTGTCTTCGTATACAGTGAATGTAATTGTTGGCACAAAAACTCTTGATGTTTCTTCAACATCAACGATACGCTTGTGCCTTATCAAATAAATGTTTGTACAAAAAAAACACTACAGGCACAATATCGCCAAGTGTAAACGATATTCTTTCGAATGTTGTAAATGTACAGTCAAACCTGTTTTTGTGCAAGGGATAGGGACTGCACAAAATCGCATAAAAAAATCGTTTTAAACTTCACGTGCAGCTATAAAACAATGTTTCCACAACATTATTGAACATCGTATAAAAAAAATTCTTTCAATTGCGTTTCAATTCAGTTTCACTTGAAACTTAGTCCAGTTTGGTTATAGCTTAATTTCGCTTCATGTTTCAGTTTCAGCTCAAGTTCAGTTTCAGTTCAGTTGTAGTTTGAGTTTCAGTTCAATTTTGGGTCAGATTGAGTTCAGCTCCAATTCAGTTTCAGGTTGACTTTAATTTCAGTTAAGTTCCAGTATCGTTTCAGTTCATTTTTAGCTCAACTTCGGCTCAGTTTCGGTTTGGTTTCTGTTTAGTTTTAATTTCAGTTCAATTTAAGCTTAGTTTCTGTTCAGTTCCAGTAAGGTTTTAGTTTGAATTTCAGTTCAATTTTGGTTCATTTTCAGTTAAGTTGCAAATTAGTTTCAATTCAGTGTCAGTTCAGTTTTAGTCCAGTTTCAGTTCAAATTTATCGCCATTTCAGTAAAATTTTGATTCAGTTTAAATTCATTTTCATGCCAGTCATAATTTAATTTCAGTTCAGTGGCTGTCCAAATTTAGTTCAGTTTCAATTCAGTTTAAATTTTGTTCTAGTTTGGAATCTAGAATCCAAACTAGAATCTAGATTTTCAATTCAGTTTCAGTTTGTTTTCTGTTAAATTTTAGTACAGTTTTATTTTAGTTTCAGCTTAACTTCAGTTCAGTTTCAGTCTAATTTCTGTTCAATTTCAGTTCAGTTTTAGTTTGAGTTTCAGTTTCCATTTTATTTCAATCCGGTTTTAGTTTCAGCACCAGTTCAGATAAGTTTCAATTTCAGTTTAGTGTCAATTTGAGTTTCTGTTCAGTGGCTGTCCAGGTTTAGTTCAGTGTCAATTCAATTTTAATTTTATTTCAGTTAAGATTTAGCCTAGGTGGGTTTTATTTTATTATTTTATTTTTAATTAAGTTCAAGCTTATTTCCAGTTCAATTTTAGTTCAGTTTTATTTTAGATTTAGATCAAATTCAGTTCAGTTTCAGTTCAGCTATAATTCAGTTTCAATTTCCATTTAGTTTCAATTCGGTTTAGTTCAGCTCCTACTACAGTTCAGTTAAGTTTTATTTTGAGTTTAGTGTCAATTTAGTTTCAGCTCAGTTTAGGACCAATTTTAGCTAAGTTTCAGCAAAGTTTCAGTTGAGTTTCAATTTCAGTTCAGTGCTAAATTATTTTTTTCCAATTAGGTTTTAGTTTGAATTTCAGTTCAGTTTTAGTCCAGTTTTTTTTATTCCACCTCAACTTTAGTTCTGTTTCGATTGAAGTTTCTGTTTAATTTCAGTACAGTTTTAATTCAGTTTTGGATCAGATTCAGTTTAGCTATAATTCAGTTTTATTTTGAATTTAGTTTCAGTTAAATTTCAGTTTAGTTCAGTTTCAGTTCAGTTTTAATCTGATCTTCAGTTCAGTTTCAGCTAAATTCTAGCTCAATTTCAGTTAAGTATAAGTTTAGTTTCAATTTTAGTTATGTTTTAGTTTAGTTTCATTTCAGTTTCTGATAGGTTTCAGTTAAATTTTAGTTTAAATTTCAATTAAGTTTCAAATCAGTTTCGGCTCAGTTTCAGTTTAGTTTCATTCTCAATTCAGTTTTAGCTTAGTTACTGTTCAGTTCCAGGGAAGTTTTAGTTTGAACTTTATTTCAATTTTGGTTGTTCAGTTCAATTTCACTTTATTTCCAATTTAGTTCAATAGCAAATTAGTTTCAATCCAGTGTCAGTTCAGTTAGATTTTATGGCCTTCTAGGTAAAATTTTGGTTCAGTTTCAATTCAGTTTCAGGCTAGTTATAATTAGTTTCAGTTTTCGTTTAGTTTCAATTCAGTTTTAGTTCAGTTCCAACTCCAGTTCAGTTTAGTTTCAATTTCAGTTCAATTTCAATTTAGTTTCTGCTTAGTTTCAGCAGAATTTCAGTTTAGTTTAAGTTTAGTTACTGTTCCAATTAAGTTTTAATTTGAATTTCAATTCTGTTTTTTTCTAGTTCAAGCTTAACTTTAATTCATTTTAGTTCAGTTATAGTCAGTTAAGTTGTTTCTACCTAATTTCAGGTGTGTTTGAATTTTGCTTTAGATCGGTTTCAGGTCAGTTTCAGTTTAATTTTTAGTCAGTTTCAGCTAAGTTTCAGTTAGGTTCCACTTAAGTTGAACTTTAGTTCCTGTTAAGTTTCAGATAGGTTTCAGTTTTAGTTGAGTTTCGATTTAGTTTCAGTTCAGTCTAGTTCAGTTTTAGTCAAATGTTAGTTTAGTTTCCGTTCAGTTGCTTCAGTTCAGTTCTGGTTTATTTTAGTTCAATTTCAATTTAGTTCTGATTTCAATTATCAATTCAGTTTCAACTTATTTTCAGTTCTGTTTCAGTTATAATTCAATAACAGTTCAGTGGCAGTTAAGTTTTAAATGGGTTTCAATTCAGTTTAAGTCTAGTCTTGTATTCAATTCCAGCGACGTTTCAAATAAATTTTGGTTTAGTTTTAATACAGTTTCAGTTCAGTTTTAGCATAGTTTTTGTTTAGTTTCAGATGAATTTCATTTCATTTTCTGTTCCGATCGACAGCGTTGTAGTTCAGTTACCTTGAGTTGCAGGGAGACGTGTGTGAGAACAAATGGTTGGGGCTCAACATAATCACGAACAACAATGATCCTAACGGTTTTCTTGAGGTACCTTTTTTGCTGTTTTTTTATGTCTAAAATAAGATTTTCGACCACGTCAAAAATTAAATATTGAAACTACGATTTTTATACATCCAAATTCAGCATTTCAAAGCTCTGTCCGGAAAGTGCGATTCGTGACATCCAGAAAATGCGAGCCCAAAATGGCACAACGGAACAGTTCGATTTGTGGCTGGAATCGATGATAAACCTCAGACTGCGCGGACCAGAGCTGATGACGGCGGATCTGAACCAAATCTGGAACGAGTTCGAGCGAATGTTCACCATGGTAAGGGATTTGATTTCGTACAAACCGATTTTCGAAGCGTTCCATACGCGGCTGCTGGAAGAGTTCTACGAGGATAATGTGTTCTATATCGAGCTGCGAATGTCGCTGTCGAAAATTTATGACGCCAGCAATCGGGTCTACGGTGAGATGGAGGTTGCTAAAATTGTACAGCAGCTGGTGGATACGTTTTGCTCGGCCAATCCGGATTTTATTGGTGTGAAGGTAATATTTTCGAAGCATCGAGGAATAGACACAGGCACAGCACAGGATCTACTGAATTCGTTTGTTAAATTGAAGTAAGTAAGCTAGGTAATGTCAAGTGTTCGATGATTTAATTTGCTGACCGATACTTCACAGCGCGGAGTTGCCAAACCTGGTTATTGGTTTCGATCTGGTGGGACAGGAAGACATTAATCAGCCCTTGACCATTTTTCTGGATGAATTGCGCAAGTTTGAAGCCACCACTCCGTATTTCTTCCATGCTGGAGAAACCAGTTCCGTTATTTTTGGTAGTTTATTTTGAACACAATTTACTACACACGTTGTTACAATTCCAGATGGATACGGAAGCAATGCTGATCTTAACTTGATCGACGCGGTTCTGCTCAACAGCCGTCGCATCGGACATGGTTATTCGTTGTATAAACATCCAGTCCTATGGAAGGCAGTTAAAAGTAAAGGAATCGCTTTGGAAGTGTGCCCACTTTCGAATCAAGTACTACGATTGGTGACCGATCTACGCAACCATCCTGCAGTGTTCTTCGTGTCGGAAAGCATTCCCATCGTCATTGCATCCGACGATCCCGGGTTTTGGGACAGCAAAGCTGTTTCATTTGATTATTATTATGCCTTCATGGCGATGGCTCCTACTTCAGCGGGAATCGGATTTCTTAAACAGATTGTATGGGACTCAGTGAGGTAACTATGAAATTCAAAAACTTTTATGTTTACAATAGCAACTAACTTTTTCGTAGGTATAGTTCTCTAACAGCAAAAGAACGGCAACGATTTTCGGAAATACTGCAAACTAGATGGGATCTTTTTGTGGACGATTTATCTTCCGGAAGACTCACAGTTCCCAACTGTATGTCGTTTAAGCACTCGGCCGCTTCTGCTGAATGAAAATTTTACAGCATATCGCAATCTGAGTGTAGCACCTTCTAAAACCGTGCACTCCACGTTCCTAGTATGAATTAATAAAGTAGTTGAAAAAGCACCAAATAATGTTTGAAACAAATCACTCACGAAATACGGATCGAAAATAATCTTATCCAGCTCCTTCATTCTGTAATTCCCCAGCAACTCGATGCGAGCTCGGCTTTGAGCAGGCGCCAGCTCTTTCAAATCACGCACATTACCCTCATCCATTCCGAATATGTAATCAAACTGGTCGAAATCCTCCGTTCGAATCTGTCTCCCAACGTGACACGAATCCAATCCATTCTCTCGTAACACCGCTAAGCAGCGATCCTCCGGGGAATAACCAACATTCCAATCTGCAATCGCCGCACTATCGACAACCCAGTCGAGACCTTCTCTGGCTACCATATCCTTCAGAACGGCTTCTGCCATCGGCGAACGGCACGAGTTTCCTACAGTGAGATACCATATTAAAGATATCGATTCTGTAGCAGCTGGCAGCCGACATCTGCGCGAGTGTTCGATTACCAATGCACACAAAAAGGACCTTCATTTCGGAGGTGGCGGCACCGCACGAGTACAGACAGCTGTTCGCTGTCGCTGTGAGTGGAAACTGTGGCAATCGGTACAAACGAAAAATTGTTTTGCAGCCCGTGTTTGCTTTTGCGATGTGAGTAATGCTAGCCAGTGGTAGGTACTACCTTATTGACATGCAAGCGATAAGTGGATTACAATTGGAATTGGATGATAAGTTTTTTTTTCGAGGAAATCGATAAAAAATATGATTCATGAATGAGGCTGACGATTCCAATAACAAACAAAGTCTTCGACATATCTTGTTCTACAATTTTATCAAAACCTCTCATTCAAACCCGGTGTGGGGCGGCATTTTGTTCATCGTTTGATGAAATTAACTTTGCATCTTTTTCACTACTTTGCTGTCGTGTTAAAAGCAGTAAATTAAATAAGTGTCGGAATTTTATTGATTTTAATACGCTTTAAATACTTCCTCAAATTGCTTTGATGTAACAGCAAAATACATCTAACGAATTCATTTCGTTTTTTGAAGAATTTATTATTTGAAGTACATGAACATCAGATCATCTTTTAATAAAAAATTTCATGACTTAGTTTATGATTGAGAGAAACGTAAATAAATGTGAGAAAACTTTGACTCAGCTTGAAATAAATTATGATTTAATAACAAAAATGTCCAAATTTATAAATATGTGGATCACTTCTCCGCCCCAATAATAACACAATCAATGAATTCTCATTAGCCTCTCCCACCCCTCTAATTGTATGTAAATTTTTTTTATGTTTATTTTTTGAAACAAAATCATTTTTTTATTCACCAAATTCGTGAAAAATGAAAAACAGAACAAGTCAACTAGTTTAGTTTAAATCCTGATGAGGTAAATAAAAATAATAATCATTCAGCTGAGGTGAATCCGCCACTTGCCCACGATTCAACAGGCAATTAGCTCATGTGGAAAGCGGAGAACCCCATTTGTGACAACAGGGACTAAAATAAATTTTTGATAAAATTAAGTTTCCAGTAAAAATTGTTGCTCACTTCGTATCCATAATTGTTTTGAATATTTTATAAATTTAATAAATAGTAATAAAACGAAAAAGACGCAATGTTCGAAATTTAAGTAGGTAATTATTAATGGTTAACAGAAAGAAATAGCGATTTGACGATTAACAAACCCGTGTGATTGTCTTTATTAATTACGGAGAGGACTACCGCAAAAACCATGCGACGTGGCGTAGGTGGTGGAACGAAGGAGTGTGAAAAAAGGGCGGACTGCGTTACATTTTGTTTGTAGGTATACAGACAAACATTGTGCGTGAAAGTACATTAGTTTTTCGTCAACCAGCATATCGTTGAGATAAAGTAAACATTACCAAAGGTGATAAGAAAAGAAGCCTCATCGCAAGGAGAGCGATGCTAGTGAAGTTCAGATTTCCATGTGTTTACTGTTGCCTGGAGCGCTGGCCAAGCACAGCTGTTACGAAACACACTAGATCCAAGTAAATTGCTTCATTCTTCCTGAAAATTCAAATTATAATCGGCCCTTCTCAGGGCCACAAACAAGTTCTTGATGCAAAGCTGAATTTTCCTTCCTCGTAAATTATGAAATGAGCAGTTCTAATCTAATCGATTAAAAAGTGGCCCTGAAAATCTTTAGAAATGAATATTTCGATTATCTAACTAGTTTGAAAAGCTTAAATTAAAATTTATTTGATGTTGAGTCAGAAAGTAAAATGATCCCAAATTAAGCCCAGATTCGCCGAAAACCCCTTCTTAAGCTCTTAAGCTCAGAATCTCCGAAAACGCCTTCTAAAGGCCAGAAAAGGCCAAAAAAGGAAATGATCCCAAATTATGCTCAGAATCGCCAAAAACGCCTTCTAAAGGCTAGAAAAGGCCAAAAAAGAAAATGATCCCAAATTATGCTTAAAATCGCCAAAAACGCCATAAGAGAAAATGATCCCAAATTGAGCTCAGAATCGCAAAAAACGCCTTCTAAAGGCCAGAAAAGGCCAAAAAGAGAATGATCCCAAACTGAGCTTAGAATCGCCGAGAACGCCCTCTGAAGACCAGAAAAAGCCCAACAAGGAAAATGATCCTAAATTAAGCTCAGAATCTCCGAAAATGCCTTCTAAAGGCCAGAAAAGGCCAAAAAAGGAAATGATCCCAAATTATGCGCAGAATGGCCATAAACGCCAGAAAAGCCCAAAAAGAAAATGATCCCAAATTGAGCTCAGAATCGCAAAAACGCCCTCTAAAAACCAGAAAAGGCCAAAATAGAAAATGATCCCAAATTATGCTTAAAATCGCCAAAAAAAATATGATCCCAAATTAAGCTCAGAATGACCAAAAACGATTTCTAAAGGCCAGAAAAGGCCAAATAAGAGAATGATCCCAAAATAAGCTCAGAATGGCAAAAAACGCCTTCTAAAGGCCAGAAAAGGCCAAAATAGAAAATGATCCAAAATTATGCTCAGAATCGCCAAAAACGCCTTTTAAAGGCCAAAATGAAAATGATCCCAAATTGAGCTCAGAATCGCCGAGAACGCCTTCTGAAGGCCAGAAAAAGCCCAACAAGGAAAATGATCCCAAATTAAGCTCAGAATCTCCGAAAACGCCTTCTAAAGGCCAGAAAAGGCCAAAAAAGAAAATGATCCCAAATTGAGCACAGAATCGCCAAAAACGCCCTCTAAAGGCCAAAATAGAAAATGATCCCAAATTATGCTTGAAATCGCCAAAAACGCCAGAAAAGGCCAAAAAAGAAAATGATCCTAAATTAAGCTCAGAATGGCCAAAAACGCCTTCTAAAGGCCTGAAAAGGCCAAAATAGAAAATGATCCCAAATTATGCTCAGAATCGCCAAAAACGCCTTCTAAAGGTCAGAAAGGCCAAAATAGAAAATGATCCAAAATTATGCTTAAAATCGCCAAAAACGCCAGAAAAGGCCAAACAAGAAAATGATCCCAAATTAAGCTCAGAATGGCCTAAAACGCCTTCTAAAGGCCAGAAAAGGCCAAAAAAGAAAATGATCCCAAAATAAGCTCAGAATGGCCAAAAACGCCTTCTTAAGGCCAGGAAAGGCCAAAAAAGAAAATGATCCCAAATTATGCTCAGAATCGCCAAAAACGCCTCCTTAAGGCCAGAAAAGACCAAATAAGAAAATGATCCCAAATTGAGCTCAGAATCGCAAAAAACGCCTTCTAAAGGCCAAAAAAGGAAATGATCCCAAATTAAGCTCAGAATGGCCAAAAACGCCTTCTTAAGGCCAGGAAAGGCCAAAAAAGAAAATGATCCCAAATTATGCTCAGAATCGCCAAAAACGCCTTCTTAAAGCCAGAAAAGGCCAAAAAAGAGAATGATCCCAAATTGAGCTCAGAAACGCCGAGAACGCCTTCTGAAGGCCAGAAAAAGCCCAACAAGGAAAATGATCCCAAATTAAGCTCAGAATCTCCGAAAACGCCTTCTAAAGGCCAGAAAAGGCCAAAAAAGAAAATGATCCCAAATTATGCTCAGAATCGCCAAATTGCCTTCTAAAGGCCAGAAAAGGCCAAACAAGAAAATGATCCCAAATTATGCTCAGAATCGCCAAAAACGCCTTCTAAAGGTCAGAAAAGGCCAAAATAGAAAATGATCCAAAATTATGCTTAAAATCGCCAAAAACGCCAGAAAAGGCCAAACAAGAAAATGATCCCAAATTAAGCTCAGAATGGCCTAAAACGCCTTCTAAAGGCAAGAAAAGGCCAAAAAAGAAAATGATCCCAAATTAAGCTCAGAATCGCCTAAAACGCCCTCTAAAGGCCAGAAAAGGCCAAAATAGAAAATGATTCAAAATTATGCTTAAAATCGCCAAAAACGCCAGAGAAGGCCAAACAAGAAAATGATCCCCAATTAAGCTCAGAATGAACTAAAACGCCTTCTAAAGGCCAGAAAAGGCCAAAAAAGAGAATGATCCCAAAATAAGCTCAGAATGGCAAAAAACGCCTTCTAAAGGCCAGAAAAGGTCAAAAAAGAAAATGATCCCAAATTATGCTCAGAATCGCCAAAAACGCCTTTTAAAGGCCAAAATGAAAATGATCCCAAATTGAGCTCAGAATCGCCGAGAACGCCTTCTGAAGGCCAGAAAAAGCCCAACAAGGAAAATGATCCCAAATTAAGCTCAGAATCTCCGAAAACGCCTTCTTAAAGCCAGAAAAGGCCAAAAAAGAGAATGATCCCAAATTGAGCTCAGAAACGCCGAGAACGCCTTCTGAAGGCCAGAAAAAGCCCAACAAGGAAAATGATCCCAAATTAAGCTCAGAATCTCCGAAAACGCCTTCTAAAGGCCAGAAAAGGCCAAAAAAGAAAATGATCCCAAATTGAGCTCAGAATCGCCAAAAACGCCCTCTAAAGGCCAAAATTGAAAATGATCCCAAATTATGCTTGAAATCGCCAAAAACGCCAGAAAAGGCCAAAAAAGAAAATGATCCTAAATTAAGCTCAGAATGGCCAAAAACGCCCTCTAAAGGCCAGAAAAGGCCAAAATAGAAAATGATTCAAAATTATGCTTAAAATCGCCAAAAACGCCAGAAAAGGCCAAACAAGAAAATGACCCCAAATTAAGCTCAGAATGAACTGAAACGCCTTCTAAAGGCCAGAAAAGGCCAAAAAAGAAAATGATCCCAAAATAAGCTCAGAATGGCCAAAAACGCCTTCTAAAGGCCAGAAAAGGCCAGAAAAGGCCAAAAAAGAAAATGATCCCAAATTATGCTCAGAATCGCCAAATTGCCTTCTAAAGGCCAGAAAAGGCTAAAAAAGAAAATGATCCCAAATTAAGCTCAGAATCGCCAAAAACGCCCTCTAAAGGCCAGAAAAGGCCAAAATAGAAAATGATCCAAAATTATGCTTAAAATCGCCAAAAACGCAAGAAAAGGCCAAACAAGAAAATGATCCCAAATTAAGCTCAGAATGAACTAAAACGCCTTCTAAAGGCCAGAAAAGGCCAAAAAAGAGAATGATCCCAAAATAAGCTCAGAATGGCAAAAAACGCCTTCTAAAGGCCAGAAAAGGCCAAAAAAGAAAATGATCCCAAATTATGTTCAGAATCGCCAAAAACGCCTTTTAAAGGCCAAAATGAAAATGATCCCAAATTGAGCTCAGAATCGCCGAGAACGCCTTCTGGAGGCCAGAAAAAGCCCAACAAGGAAAATGATCCCAAATTAAGCTCAGAATCTCCGAAAACGCCTTCTAAAGGCCAGAAAAGGCCAAAAAAGAAAATGATCCCAAATTGAGCTCAGAATCGCCAAAAACGCCCTCTAAAGGCCAAAATAAAAAATGATCCCAAATTATGCTTGAAATCGCCAAAAACGCCAGAAAAGGCCAAAAAAGAAAATGATCCCAAAATAAGCTCAGAATCTCCGAAAACGCCTTCTAAAGGCCAGAAAAGGCCAAAAAAGAAAATGATCCCAAATTATGCTCAGAATCGCCAAAAACGCCTTCTTAAAGCCAGAAAAGGCCAAAAAAGAGAATGATCCCAAATTGAGCTCAGAAACGCCGAGAACGCCTTCTGAAGGCCAGAAAAAGCCCAACAAGGAAAATGATCCCAAATTAAGCTCAGAATCTCCGAAAACGCCTTCTAAAGGCCAGAAAAGGCCAAAAAAGAAAATGATCCCAAATTATGCTCAGAATCGCCAAATTGCCTTCTAAAGGCCAGAAAAGGCTAAAAAAAGAAAATGATCCCAAATTGAGCTCAGAATCGCCTAAAACGCCCTCTAAAGGCCAGAAAAGGCCAAAATAGAAAATGATCCAAAATTATGCTTAAAATCGCCAAAAACGCCAGAAAAGGCCAAACAAGAAAATGATCCCAAATTAAGCTCAGAATGAACTAAAACGCCTTCTAAAGGCCAGAAAAGGCCAAAAAAGAAAATGATCCCAAAATAAGCTCAGAATGGCCAAAAACGCCTTCTAAAGGCCAGAAAAGGCCAAAAAAGAAAATGATCCCAAATTAAGCTCAGAATCGCCAAAAACGCCCTCTAAAGGCCAGAAAAGGCCAAAATAGAAAATGATCCAAAATTATGCTTAAAATCGCCAAAAACGCCAGAAAAGGCCAAACAAGAAAATGATCCCAAATTAAGCTCAGAATGAACTAAAACGCCTTCTAAAGGCCAGAAAAGGCCAAAAAAGAAAATGATCCCAAAATAAGCTCAGAATGGCCAAAAACGCCTTCTAAAGGCCAGAAAAGGCTAAAAAAGAAAATGATCCCAAATTAAGCTCAGATTCGCCAAAAACGCCCTCTAAAGGCCAGAAAAGGCCAAAATAGAAAATGATCCAAAATTATGCTAAAATCGCCAAAAACGCAAGAAAAGGCCAAACAAGAAAATGATCCCAAATTAAGCTCAGAATGAACTAAAACGCCTTCTAAAGGCCAGAAAAGGCCAAAAAAGAGAATGATCCCAAAATAAGCTCAGAATGGCAAAAAACGCCTTCTAAAGGCCAGAAAAGGCCAAAAAGAAAATGATCCCAAAATAAGCCCAGAATGACCAAAAACGCCTTCTAAAGGCCATAAAAGGCCAAAATAGAAAATGATCCCAAATTATGCTCAGAATCGCCAAAAACGCCTTCTAAAGGTCAGAAAAGGCAAAATAGAAAATGATCCAAAATTATGCTTAAAATCGCCAAAAACGCCAGAAAAAGCCCAACAAGAAAATGATCCCAAATTAAGCTCAGAATGGCCTAAAATGCCTTCTAAAGGCCAGAAAAGGCCAAAAAAGAAAATGATCCCAAAATAAGCTCAGAATGGCCAAAAACGCCTTCTTAAGGCCAGGAAAGGCCAAAAAAGAAAATGATCCCAAATTATGCTCAGAATCGCCAAAAACGCCTTCTTAAGGCCAGAAAAGACCAAATAAGAAAATGATCCCAAATTGAGCTCAGAATCGCAAAAAACGCCTTCTAAAGGCCAGAAAAGGCCAAAAAAGGAAATGATCCCAAAATAAGCTCAGAATGGCCAAAAACTCCTTCTTAAGGCCAGGAGAGGCCAAAAAAGAAAATGATCCCAAATTATGCTCAGAATCGCCAAAAAACGCCTTCTTAAAGCCAGAAAAGGCCAAAAAAGAGAATGATCCCAAATTATGCTCAGAATCGCCAAAAACGCCCTCTTAAGGCCAGAAAAGGCCAAAATAGAAAATGATCCCAAATTATGCTTAAAATCACCAAAAACGCCAAAAAAGAAAATGATCCCAAATTAAGCTCAGAATGACCAAAAACGCCTTCAGAAAAGGCCAAAAATAGAATTATCCCAAATTGAGCTCAGAGTCGCAAAAAACGCCTTCTAAAGGCCAGAAAAGGCCAAAAAAGAGAATGATCGCAAATTGAGCTCAGAATCGCCGAGAACGCCTTCTGAAGTCCAGAAAAAGCCCAACAAGGAAAATGATCCCAAATTAAGCTCAGAGTCTTAGAAAACGCCTTCTAAAGGCCAAAAAAGAAAATGATCCCAAATAATGCTCAGAATCGCCAAAAACGCCTTCTAAAGGCCAGAAAAGGCCAAAAAAGAAAATGATCCCAAATTGAGCTCAGAATCGCAAAAACGCCTTTTAAAGGCCAGAAAAGGCCAAAAAAGAGAATGATCCCAAATTGAGCTCAGAATCGCCGAGAACGCCTTCTGAAGGCCAGAAAAAGCCCAACAAGGAAAATGATCCCGAATTAAGCTCAGAATCTCCGAAAACGCCTTCTAAAGGCCAGAAAAGGCCAAAAAAGAAAATGATCCCAAATTAAGCTCAGAATAGCCAAAAACGCCTTCTAAAGGCCAGAAAAGGCTAAAAAAGAAAATGATCCAAAATAATGCTCAGAATAGCCAAAAACGCCTTCTTAAGGCCAGGAAAGGCTAAAAAAGAAAATGATCCCAAATTATGCTCAGAATTGCCAAAAACGCCTTCTAAAGGCCAGAAAAGGCCAAAAAAGAAAATGATCCCAAATTATGCTTAGAATCGCCAAAAACGCCTTCTAAAGGCCAGAAAAGGCCAAAAAAGAAAATGATCCCAAATTATGCTTAGAATGGCCGAAAACCCCTTTTAAAGTCAAGAAGAGGCCAAAAAAGCTTAGAGTCGTCAAATACCCTTACTGTAGGTTGAAGAAGAAAATGATTCCAAATTAATATCAGAAAATGACTTCTAAATGCCAAAAAAGAAAATGACCTCAAACTTATCACAGAATGGCCGAAAACCCCTTCTAAAGCCCCGAAAAGGACAAAATATTTCCAGCAATTTTCCAAATTATAAAAAGAAATATTGGCAATCCTACTCACAGCAGATTACAAGCTTTTCAGAAATCCTTTACCTTCTAGACATCAAAATAGTCTAGGCTCATGGAAACAAACATTAGTTAACCTAATGGGATGGAAAGTTTCTGTGTAAATAGTTTTTAGTGGTAATTATAGAGAATATCACAGCAGATGGTTGATGTCAACTCATGGGGCCCGTGCTAGGCACACACGTGACTGATGCATTGTGCACGGAAATTCGACCTTGGAAATTTTCAGCAAATTTCACTGCTGTGCAACGAAGTAATCATGATAACTGACAGATCACAAAATTGTTTATCATTTTATCTTTCCAACGACGTATTGAATATTGCGATGCATCTTGTGGTTAAACAGCTCAACAACGATCAAAATGAAATAGAAAACAAGCAAGTAAAAATAAATCACACACAAAGAAAAGAAGTTGTTTTCAAAACAATTTAGGGCTTAACCAAATATAACAAAAGAAATAGAAAAAATCAACAGTTCTAGAAAATTTCATGATTCGTGCATAAATTACAAATGTTTTTCTAACCGTTCCACAATTAAATTGTGTTCACGATCATATTTCTTCAACAACATACGAAAATGGAAAACAATAAATCTTGAAAATTATGACGGCCTGACGCCGGCCCTGCTCGAATTCTTCCGCCGAGGAACGCGGCTCTTCAGTCACCAGTCAACGCGAACTGAACTTATTTTACAACCCAAGAATGACATCAGACTAAAAATTTGCAACCAGAACCCCGGACTTGATATGTATGGGTGCTAGGTAAACACAGGCCAGGTTGAAAAGAACGTTCATCAAAGGTGTTGCGCTCACCACAGACATAAACGCCCCGCTGCCTGCTGCTGCTGCTGCTAAGCTAAGGGTAGTGTGTGAAAGGTGATCTATTTTTGGTTGATGCTAAAAATACGAACCGGGCTGTGGTGCAATGTCGAGGTTTGTTTATTGTTTTGAGATTTGCCGAGGGTCAATACATCGAATTGCGCTCAGTGAGTGAGTTCACTAGCCTGCTCGGTCGGTAGCGCGGCATTCACGACCGTTTTTGTGCAACGGATAAAAGCCATCAAGCTCCGGCGTGAGATCGCCTTGATCAGAAGGGAACACAGAAAAAGGTGTGCGATCGGTTCGCGTGTGTGTATGCATGCTTCATTCCATCCAACAGGTGGGGAAAACCTGTACGCGAATCATGCTTCTTCGAGCAAAGTCGGTGAATCAGTGGTGAGCAGGCAGATAGCTCTAGAGTGGTGACAGTGACCTACGGGTGGGTCACGTACTTGCGCATTAAGTTGGAAAAATCTGGCGAAAAATAACCCGAGAGTGTTTGAAACACAACACAGAAGGTGAAGTGAAACCGGTGGTGTCGAATTTGGGTGAGTTTAGTGGGGGGAATTAGTGGAAATTATCGATTTGAAAATTTGTCATAGTCACAGTTATGAGATTAACGCCATTTCACCAATTACCAACACAAGTTTGTGAAGTTGACTCGGTGGCCAAGCAGAAGTGAAAGAGATGTGGTGGACGGCAGAAACGGACGCAAGGCACGGCTGAGATCTCACTTAAGTAATGCGATTAAGCTCAACTCTCCACCGCCAACCGCGCGCACACACAGAGTAAACACACAGGCGATCGGAATGACTGACTGACTGTTGTTAAGCCACCAAAACCGGAGTAGGAAAGAAGTAAGGGTCGGTTGATGACTGAGCCGAGTTTCGCTGTGCCTGCTGATCGTTGAGAGTTGAGCTTCTCAGAAGGAGAAGGAAACTCGTTTGGGAACCGACCGAAGCATAGATAGTTTAGTTTGCGCGCTCGGCTGTATCAGATGTGAAAACGTGTTGAGCTCCGTTCGTTCGGTCGTGTCCAGCTTTATGAGCCTGCTGCTGCCTGAGGCTCCGGGAGTGCCTGTTAATGTAGGGGAGTGTTATGCTGCCATATATGAAACGAAAGAAGAAGAAGAAGGTAGAAATAAAGCCCACAAGAAGAAATAAAAATATACAGGCGAGGGTTCGAATGCCGGCATAGTGAGGAGATGAATCAACGCCAACAAGCGACTGCTGACGGGATTCGGTGCGTATACGGTTACTCTACGGTTTCTTTTCACCCCTCTTGTGCACTGTTTGCTGCTGCTGCTGCTTCTGCTACCTTCCCAAGCCCAATCATCCAAAGCTATAACGACGGCGACGACGACGACGACGACGACAACCGACTTGAACTGTGTGTGATGTGGTATGGTATTACCTGTTAGCTAGTGGCAAGTGACACGTTTTAAAAAATTTTCCTATTAGCGTATTAGATTTAAATCACAGAAACGGATACAAATCGATTGGATTTACGAAGTGCAGTGTAGAAGTGCCATTACTGCACAAAGCAGAGCTTCCATCGAGGGCCGATATTTGCGCAAAAGCCCAAAACTGTGCTATTCAAATTAAATTTACCACAGTCGAATGTGAAAGCCAAACCCGTAACGCGCTCAAAATGAGACAAAGGATACTAAGCAGGTTGCAACTCTTGGTGCCTTTTTAGGGAGCTTTTCACGGGAAATGTTTGAAAAATTGAAACTACGGTGCATGGCTTGAGCCTGCGAAGAAGAAGCAGAAGCAGAAGAAAAAGTTAACGTGAAAGATATTAAATAGGCCAGTGACTTTGTTAAACACTAACGTAACATGTACAGTCACATCGATACCAGTTTGAAAGGAATACTTCAGCCTTACACAGAGTGAAGAAAAAAGGTACGTTTTAGTATTCATATGTGTTCACAACAGCCACCAGAAGAGTCAAGAGAGTGAAATAATTATATTCGGTGTGTATATCTTATAAGGGGAAAAAAAGAAAACCAACACCACAACACGCGATGTGGTGGCCAAGATGAGAGTTGTTATTTTTCCGTCTTTTTCACTCGCGAGGCTTTGACTAGCGAGGCAGCAGAACGTAGCCGATCCTAACCTGGCAAAACGAAAAAAAATGAACGGGCTTTACTACGCGAGAGATCCATGACCCCGGCCCGTAGAGTTAAACGATAGCAAAAACCTTCTTACCCTCTACGACAAGGTCGCGGAATTAATCAGCGCTTATCAAAGCGTGAAGTGCGAAGCCATCCACACAATCTGGTTCATCACTGATTTTTCACGGTCACGATCGGTTGCTATTGTTGTTACTTGGGGGTGGAATGGTTTTTTTCAGGCGTCATCGCCTTCGTTACTTGGAGACACGTATATGTATAACCAGAAAAAAATTGTTGACCGGCTAATAAATGAGCCACCATCATTTCGTATATTCAACTTCAAACGTAACCGTCATCTAAAATACAATAAACGAAATTGAATAAGAGGGAAATGGACTGCAGTAGCACAGCGCACATCAAACAAAAATGTGTTACTGTTGCTCTTTTTTCACTCTCTTTCGGCGCGGTCCGATTATTGTTATTGTTATTATGTATCATGTTTGTATCTCCCCATGCACAAATCCACGCACGCGGGCTTGCGCGGTGTGCAATTAGGTGATTATTTTTGGAAAATTAGCTAAAATCGCCGCAAACATCATCGGTTTTGGCCGAGGAGGGGGGAGGGGTGGTTCCTAATTAAGTGAGTTTGATTTGAGGCAATAAACAGCCGAAGGCGCGGTGTGGTGTTAATTTTACACTTTACGCCCAATTGTGTTTAGTTGGTAGTGTCGTTCCGGGAGTAGAGAGCGACTCTTGTGCAGCACTTGCAGGGATTGATCGATCGATTGGAGGATAATGTGGTTAATTGGAGGATTTGATTTGAAGATCAATCCGGCCGATTAGTTATTGGCAAATGCGATAATGGTAATTTGATTGTTGCACGATAATTGTCAAGTGCCAGCGTGCTGCTTGTTCGTCGGTCGATGCTCTGCTGTTGGATAAGTGTGCGTTTAAAGTTGCCAAGTTTCCCCAGGAAGGTTCATTTCCGATAGTTTCGTTGTTTAGCGAATCCATGAAAAATTGTAAATTCGTTTAGAGTGTAAATAAATTCGGTAATGATAATCAGAATTCTAACAAAAACACAGCTTTTGTGAGTTACCACAAACATTTGTTCTTAACGGTAACGAAAATAATACACGTTTACAGTGTCCACTGGGATTAAACTTCAATAGAATCATAGACTATTCAATGCCAAGTGCCTTACGCATGGGTTTGTTCTCAGGCTCGATTCACGCCCTGATGAGGCAAGCTATTATAAGCATGGGTGCGGGTTTGAGTTATGCGCCCAGGTATATTTTAACATGGTGTAGCACTGCAAAGCACTGATTTTCGGTCACATGCATTTTACGGTCTGCAAAGGCTAATTAAAAATGATTTAAATTGTGTGTATTCGAATCAGAAACTGATTCAAAATAACCTAAAAAGTAATTCTGCGTTTGAAAAAGACAGAAAAGTCGTCTGAAATGCATTTCAATGCTAGAAAAAATCAGAAAAAAAATCTAAAACGCTTCAAAACTATGAAAGCATTTCATAGGGATCTAATTATATTCACAGATTTTCAGAGGAAAAAAGCTAAACTCTAAAAAAATAGAGCTGAGCATTTTGAAACATGCGGAAAATTCAAACAAATATTTAAAATTAGAAAATCCTCCTAAATTTATCATCAAAATCAGGATATTTCAAGAGCATTTACAAGCATTGAATCATTTTTAATCAATGCCCTACAGTTAATTGCACCGTAGTTTATTACAAATGTTGTATTCATACGTTGTTCTGCTAACGATTCTCTAAGGGACCATACTTAAATGACGTAGCATTTATGGGGGGAGGGGGGATATCATCATTTTGTGACAAGCTGTGACAAGGGGGGAGGGGGAGTTGTAGTAAATTCGACGTAGCATTTTTTTTAGAGACTGATTTGTTGCAGAAAAAAAAATGTATTCTAAAAATACATTAAAACATTGCTCGCAGTATTGCAGCGAGATCTGTCGAGATGTTTTTATCTGTGGCAGTCTGAAATCTTCTAAAAGCTCTGCTACATAAACAATCACTTGGATTCCCAAACACACAATCTGTTTTGAATACAAAAATCGTTGCTTTTTTGTGGCTTTTAATAGTGAGAATTACAAGATACTCGTTCCATTTCCGGAATAGTTTCTGTGTTTTCTGCAGACATGGATCATACTAACACCTTTACTCTTTGTACCAAAACACAAGCCCTTCGAAGCAGAAGATGCAGTCACGAGTCTATAAGTTGTAAATAAATTGAATTAGACACGGTTTTTTTTCAAGTATTTTTTGTATGTATGTTACTACAGTCAGGTTTTTATTACGTACCTCGTAAAAAAACCGCGTTTTTCGAAAATCCACGTGAAAAAACGCGCTAATTCAAAAATCCGCGTGAAAAACCGCGTTATTCAAAAATCCGTGTGAAGTGAACCAGCAAGAAGGGCTTAGAAAAAAAACCCGAGACGCTCTAGAACAGCGTTTCTCAACCTGGGGTACGCGTACCCCTAGAGAGCTTTCAAAGGGTACGCGAAAGGAAAATCAGTAATGGCAACCAAAGCAATTTTTTCAAATTACTTTATTTGTTGTTCTAACTTGCTCTTAAAACATGCCTGTAGCAATCAAACAAATCACAGTTCAATTCGAAACCTGAACTAGACTACCACTACTCTCTCCCACTCTGCGAGAACATTCCAAGCCCGGGGGGTACAATTGATTTGGAAAATATCGCCAAGGGGTACACGAACAAAAAAAGGTTGAGAATCGCTGCTCTAGAACCAGTATTTAAAATTGTCCTCTTTGACGGTCATTCCGGATCTTTCGGGGGGCGGTGGGTATTTTTTGGGCTAAGTCTTCTACTAGATAAACACTTAAACGTTTCTGGTTCCAAACCCACGTTAATTCGAAAATTCGCGAAGTTTTTGAATTAGCGCGGTATCGCGTAAAAAACCGCGTTAATTCAAAAATCCGCGTAAAAAACCGCCGTAAAAATCAGAAAAGTCCTAACAGTGATTACAGATTGAGCTTAAAATCACCAAAAAAGCGTTCCAAGATTAAATAAAGAAAAAAATCACCGAAAGTAAATCGCCTGAAAACGCTTCTCAATACCAGAAGAGACCAGTAAAACTGTTTGTTACGTGGACAGAAAAATCATCATTTTAGATCTTCTCCGTTCCCCTTCTTCTTTCTGTTAACGTGGACATTTTTTACAAAAAAAAAAAAAATGAAAAAGTTTGGTTCTGTGATTTTTTAGTGATTAAGTATGAAAAATTTCAGCAAAAAATAACAATAATTATTTCAGATTCACTCCAAAACCACCTAGCCCAGAAAAGCCCTGAATTAAAAGAATCCCATCAAAACTCCTTAAGCCTTAAAGGGTTAAGGAAGGGTTAAGAAGAAATAATAACGCAGCAATAGAATTTACCTATCATTCACAAATGGAAGCCGATAGACATTTTCAAAATTTTCATGCATATTATTAGAAGCATCCCAAAGTTCACCTTTAGAAACCAGAATAACTCCAGATTACGCTGGAGCATTCACCAAAAATGTTTGGGCATGATCTCAAGTTTTACTGAAAATGACTAAAGGCGTCCAATCGAACAAAAGAACAGAACAATTTTAATTGAACCAAAGCGCTACTAAAAGCTGGAAAACCTAGGAGTAATGTATCCTCAATTGACTGGAAGCACTTTGAAAGCTTACAAAAAAAACAGCTTAAAGGCCACAACAGATATTAGGTCCTAATTGAAGAAAAAAAAACAAAAACAAAAAACATTCGAAGCAGCAGAGAAACACTCTCAAACAAAAAAAATATCATTTTGAAAATTGATCTCAAATTAGTATTTAATAACTTAAAAAAGCAACTAAGCAACCGAAAAAATACCAAACTCAAGAAAATACTATATCAGATTTAATCCAAAATGAATAAAAATGAATAAAAAGCCTAAAGCATTTGTACTCCGAAAGACAGTCAAAATATAATATGATCAAAACTTAGACAAAAAGGGCCGACTCATTCAGGTACCTACAAAAGAAACAGAAGAAATTAAAAATTTGTCTTGAAATATAAAAAAATTCTCTGAAAAAACGTATGAAGCAAACAAGGTATTCCGAAGTAATTAAAAACCTAAGAATGCTCCTGAAATCGAATCAAAATATAAAGAAAATGATCTCAAATTTGGTTCAAGTTATTTAATCAATTCTAACGAGAGGAAGAAGCCAAAAAGAAAATAAATCAAATTCAGCCAAAAGAGCAAAGCAAAATTTATTCCAAATTTGCCAGAAGTGGAATGGAAATTTAGCTCACAGCCTCGTTGAAAGTGCACTTAAAGAGTTACAACAAAGTTAATGATAAATGATTTCAAATCAATCTGAAAAACCTAACAGTACCTCTTCTAACAAGAGAAAACAAAAGAAAAAGGAATATGCTCTATTTTACCTGAAATTCTTAAGACCTTTTAAAAATGTCTGAAGAATTTTTCCAAAAAAAACGAAGAGGTCACGAATGAAATAATTCCAAGTTTATTTAGAATACAGCTGACAACGACTCTAAAATCAGAATATCTGTAAAATTTTTATGAGTCAATGTTTTTTTTTTTTTGACAGACTTCCATCTAAAACTGAATTGATCATTTTTCCTCATAAGGTTGGAACTTCTTCTCTCCAACCACACAGGGAGGACTTTGAGCACTCTACTTCTTCTTTGAATTTATGATAAAAAGCACTCGTAGAGCTTGGGATTTTTCGTTCTCTACTGATTGTTATTAAGTAAGTTAATTGTGGTATTATCTCCCTTTTCTTGGCAAGTATGTCCAAATTCCAAATATATATCTCCATCTCCACAGGAAGCTCTTTTTGAAATTGACCACACAAAATAACGAATTGATTGCGTTGCACTATAGTCCAGAAACCAAATGTATGGGGAAGTTCGGAATAACAGTTCGAGAGTAATATTTTAGAAACATTCCTTTACAACTTATTTTCATGTTATCGATAATTGGAATGTCCACAATTTTCGAAGAAATTAGAAGTCTAACTTTTTTCATCTTTGTAGATAGAGACAAAAAAATGTCCTGCAAAGTTATAGCCCCATCATGTTTTTAGATCGATGTTTTTTCTATCTTCGAAAATACCATTTTCATTTATATTGGAAAACACCTTTTTACTTCATTTCCATTTCACATTGAAAATAGGGCAACTTCTAGAGCTTTTGACGACAAACAATATGCATTGCTATAATCGATTATATCTCAATCGTGTTTAAAGTTATAAATATTCATAAAAAAGTTATAAATATTCATAAAAAAATTTCATAAAAAATACTCTCTTTTCATGTATGTGTCGTTTTTTTTGGGGTGAACATAAAAAATATCTCTTGGCTTTATTTTGAAGAGCATATTTGACTCTTTATATGAAAAAAAATTGAAATAAAATTTATTTTGCATATGACACATTCTCTGCGAAGGTACACCAACAAACCAATTTTTGAGATGCATATTTCAGCAATGTATATATTTTTTCTAGATTCTATAGTGTTTGAACCTTCCAAAAACGTAAATGTCAAATTTATAGTAACTGTGTCCAAAGAAACTGTAGAAAACTAAATGCAAAGTTCAGGTAAAATTAACAAAAAACAAGCGTTTTCGGTTACATATTTTTTAAATGGTTACAAATGATCAGGAGTATGTATTTATAATACATTTTTTATGTTATATGACTGTGAAATAAGTGCTTTATTCGATGCCTAAATGGTTTTGAAGTGAAATTTCAATGGGAATGGAAACTCCTTACATTTAATCAAAGTAATATTTTGTTTTCTCTTTATACTCAAAAATACCTTTAATTTGATACTAAAAGATCGCAGCTAGGTTGAATACAACTTGAGTTACAACCGGGTTTAGTTTGCGTTGTAACGTCACGAAATTTTTTTTCTCCCATTATATAATATTCGTCTATTTTTAAAAACATACTTGATGCGTCTAAATTAGTTCACGTTACATCTGTCATGTAACAGAGAGTGAATTTTGTAAAATGGATTAATGTTTTTAATTATTAAACTGTGGGTCATCCATGAGTAACGTTAAATTCTAAAAAACTCTAATATAATTCTATTATATTATATTACAATGCATTGCGTGAGGGGGGATTGAAAATTGTCAACTTCCGCGTTACGTAACATGTAAATGTTCCCTAAGAAAAAAACTATTGAAGCAAGGTAACCGTATTAATGAAATGAATACTTCGTCCGCATCGCTCAAGCCAATCTTCCGAATGTGATGGTTATCGCAATTACGGGACGTGACATCACCACATTTAACGATGAGAAGAACATTTTTAAACGACCAACGACATATCGTGGAATAAGTCAGCTATTTATTTTTGGGGCAAGTCTAGATGAAAAAACCTTCAGAAGCAAAAATGCACTCGAATTTTCTCGAATAAGTAGTGTGAGTTGTAAAAAATCAAGGAAATATTACGGGAGCGAAAAAAGCTAAAAAGCGGCATTTTTGTGTTATTACTATAATTTTTGAAAGGTTTCTTGTATTTATTGGAACTAAGGACACATTTATAAACTTGTTTTTGATATAAATGCTGAATAAACTGCTAACGTACTCAGACATTGTGAAAAAACTACATTAAAAATAAATTTAATATGTTTTACACATAATGTCATATAAGACACTTTTGAGAATATTTATGATATATATGTCACTTATGAAAAGAATTGATATGATCATAACTCACATTCCTTCACTGAAAAAATCTCCAAGTTTAAGTTAGGTTCTGCATTCCCAATTAAACGACAAAGTAAATTTGTTACGTAGTTTATGGATAACCCCACAAACCAAGTGCATAAAGTAGAAGTAGAAATAAATAAAATCAGATATTGAACTATTTCATATTAAAATGTCTAAGAAATATGTGATAAATAATGATTATCGACTGATTCATATTTTCGTGACGTCACAACGGAGGGAGAATACCCCTTGCTAAAAAATGAGCGTTGTAACGTCACGAAATATAAAAGCTTCTCAAACATAGATGTTACCAGTTAAAGGCACTCTAAACATGGCAAAATGTTCGATTATTATTTGTTATCAAATCGTGGAAGAAGAAATTGTTATAAAAGGCCAAAGAATCAAATATGCGTATTTTTCAAGGTAAAAATGATTATAATACTTTCGAAACAAATCATAGAAATCCTATACTGAATCCTGAGTACGCCTTCATTGAACTTAGTCTTGAGCTGTTTTTCTCGAGTCGGTTCTTACACCCGCTGCTCGGGCTCCATTTTATTGTTTGCCACCGAGCATTGATCGCAGGATTCTACACTCAAAGACCCCTAGCACTCGTCGATCTGCTTCCTTTAATGCCCACGATTAATGTTCGTAGATCCCCATCGAAAGGATCAGCATCCAGTAGAGCACAAATTTCGTGCGTATTTGTAGGCTGCGAGACCTAAGTTAGCTACACAAGCCGTAATAAGTACTGTTCGTTACCGCAAACCGTCTCTTCCCCTCGCGGTTTGTTTCGTTATCCCACGTTACGAGATCATAGACAAATTCATTAACCACGCCGTGTTCTTTCTGAGTGCCGTAAAGGCCTCCTTCACATGGAGTCGTTAAATTCGTTGCGAAGCCTAGAAACATGTGAGACTTCTTGATGATGGTGACGCTTTTCTGCAGGTGATCTTTGTGTAGCATCTTCATCACCACCACGACGTTTTTAATTTCCTTAAACGTATTGAGATATTTTTCTTGAAATAAGAATTACGCACGTTGTGTGCGGAGATCTTGGAAATTGCTTATATCATTGATCTTGTAATAATATTTCTCAACCGAAAGAGGATTAGGTAGACAAAAATAAAACAAAATAAAATCATAAAGCGAATGACAATGTGCATCTCTTCGATGCGTGAATGTCAATTGATCATCTGTTTTTTGTACGAGAGCCGACGGTCGTTCTTCATTTACGAGCGAAAGCCTACTGCGACACACACTAACGTGCTTGAGGAGAGCAGTGGAGCTTCTGAGAGATAGTAAATTGAAGTGAGCTTTCTCACACACAATGAGTGTCTCGAGCATATATCAAGATAGGGGAACATTTGGGTAGGGAAGTAGATTGCGTTTGCTTTGGATCTCGAAACTGAAAAAACCTGGCGCTACTCCGCATTACATTCTTCTACGAGAAAACTCAAGTTGTCTCTGTGGTATTATCTCAGCAGTGCGCACTGCGGTGTGTATTCTCACTAGAGTGATTAACCACTCTAGTTTCTTCGCTCGGCTGTGGTGTAAGCAACAAGTGAGTTAATTTTTTCTGCAAGCGACAGAAGAACAGAACAGAGCGGAAGAAAAAATGTGTGGTGAAAAAAAATGCTACATGCAGCTCGCATACCGGAGTGTGCGGTGAATTTTACTTCCGCTATTTTCTTATACTGAGAAGAATATCAAGCCTGCACGTTACAAGAGTACCAATATAGACAAATTCAGCAGTTGCGTACTCCAGAATACTACGCACTAAGAAGCAATATGGGGTTTTGAGAGCTTAAATATCAGTAAAATTGGAGAGATGGCGGCGGAAAAATCCCAACACAGAAAATGCTTTTGCAGTGATGATTCCAATATGTTCATTGAATTCCATCTTTGGAATCAATGGTAATTCCCAAGTTGCATTGCTTGTTTAGTAGTTAACACGCATGTCGTTATTGCACCAAATCGTCAAAATATTCATATCTTTTTGCAACGTCTCACAGTCTGCCAAGGATTTTAAATTATCAGCGAGGGATAATTTGCTCGACGAGATCAGTGCCTACAGATCATTAACGAATTTGTTGAATATTAGGGGTCCAAGCACACTGCCTTGGGCTCTTGTGAGCTCGTTCCTGTTAAACCTGTCAGTAAATGTGTTCAACAGCACTTGCAGACGGTGGTACTCAGTAGAATAGTGATGTCGTTGAAGTACAAGGCAATCAGCAAAAGGCCCAGACTTCTGCCTTGAGGGACTCCGAAATTGTTGCTAAATGCACGTAAAACTTCCAAATCCAGCTTCATACGCAAAGTGCGGCCGGAGAGATACGAACTATGCTATGAAATAAGTGTCACAGACCCACCGAGTATAATGAGCTTATGCAAGAGCATTCTATGATCTACTGTGTCAAAAGTCTTCGTCTTTGTGCAGAGAAATGAAAAAAAATCTATCTACTTGCAAAGGTGGAAAAATTCAATTGATCGTTTTTCTTCATAAACCTAGAGCTTTCTCTCTCAAGTCAACCAGTTATTTCATAATCATTTGAAAACTCATATTTATTTCAACAAAAGGTAACAAAACGCTTTCAAAGCCAGAAAAGGTCAAAATAAAAAAACGCAATGAATTCAATAGCCCACTGTTCAAAATCGATGAAAACGCAATATGAAAGCTGAAAAATACACAAGTCTCATCTAGACCTGAGGAATGTGATTTAAGATAAAGAAAGATAGAAATATTGTCAAAACGTTCGCAATATCAGGAGAACTCAACAGAAAAATGATTCCTCTTTGAACTTAGAAGATCTGAAAATTGTTTCAAAACACTTTAAGCAGCCAAACAATGAAATATTAGGAAACTGAATTTCTATAAAACGCATAAACGTTTTGAAATTAAGTTTAGAAAGATCTAAAGCGCTTCATTGTTAAATAATGAGTAACAATTGATCTCAGACGACATTTTTAAATTTAGAATTTCACAAAAAATAATTAATGATAACATCCAGGGCAATACATTGTAAATACATAGTTCTGCTAAATAAAAATCAATTCTGCCCAACCATTTTTTTCTGATTAGGTATAAAATGCTGCAAAGGCTTCAGCTCATGATGGACAATTTCGTATTTTGTCGCATAATGTCAATAACGTGCCGAAACGAGTCTGCACTAAACTCAATTGCAGTTCCGTGTATGTTTATTCAACTAGAATAATATATTCGAAGCTTGTTCAAATATTGTATTTTCAAAGCGTGATGGAATAATTCTCGCTCATCACATGCAAAAATATTTGACAACCAACGAAAGAAACCTTTTCTCTTTGGGTAGTGAACTTTGAAGCGCTCGAGCTTCCCTGATCTATTTTTTTTTTCGTTTTGCCTATTGATACGAACACTGCGTGGACTTTGTACCTTCACTACGTGCGGAACAAAACAAAAATTGACCGCTTTGTATGCTTCGGACAACTTCCACGCTGATTGAGCAATTGTTTCGGGCAAAATTAGCGCACAATATGATCAGAATCGGTGGCACTGTTTTGTCATCAAAGTGTAAAATCAATTTCACAGCTTAGAGCTATTGGAATCTTTCGACTGACATTACCTTGCAACCGTAGAGTAAAGGCTATTTTTTCCCATTCGTAACGGTGCTTCGATCGCCATTAATGACCAAGTAGAAAAGCTGGTTTCATGCATAAATAAATCTTTTATTTAGCTCACCGCAGCAGCAACAGGGGCCAGCACCGGTTTCGTGGCGCGCGGGGCCGTCGCCCAGCAAAGAAAAACAAATCGACCTATCTGAAACTCGGTCTGCCAACGGCAGCATTAAGTCGTACCACCCTCAATATCGTCATACATACGAGCCGTAAACTTATGCGCAAAATGAAAACATTCTATGCTGACTCTCCCCTTTTCCGCTCGACTCGACTCGACGGGTACAAAAATTCCGGCTGCTTCTGGCCGCCACCACCATGAGCCACCCCCCCCCCCTCACTCGTCGTTGCATTTCCAGCATCAAACAGGTTCCCTTCCACCCATGCATTGAGTAAAAAAACAGCGAGAGATGTGTGTAGTTTTGTACGTACAAAATGTTTGTAGTACTTCTCGACGCTTGCAATCAAGCGACATATTAACTCTCCGCGCCCCTTCCGGTTCATTTATTTACGCGCTACACTGAGCAGCATAGGGGAGGGACGCATTTTCGAACATGTGCTGTATAACTAGCGGCTAGTGGTGCTCAAAACCGGATGGGCAGATCTGTGTGTTTAGTCTTTTTCCGACTGCAATTTAGATCGCGTTGCTGGTTAATGGAATTAGTTTTTTTCTTCCTTCTACGCGAACTGGTTATGTTGTAATTTTAACTTTTTGCCGTGTCGTGTCGCTCGTTTTTTTTTCTTCTCGCTCGCATACTCAAGCGGTGTATAGTGTGTCGTAAGTTGCGCGTGGATATAATTTTTGTTATGACAGACATCAACTTTCTTCGGTATTTAATGAGTAATTCGAGTGTTTTGATGGGAGTACGGTGAAATCTCGTTAACCCATTCCCACAGGTGAAATCATTGAACAATTGAAATTTGACCACACTTTTGAAGTAAATTAGTACTTGCACAAACATTGAATCATCTGAATTTCAAATCCAGTAATATAAAATTTTTGAACTCTAGGATTCTTACCTATCCCTAAGATTCATAAAGTTCAGATCAACTGTCTCAAATTTAAAAGCCGTTGAAAGGTCGAAAATCCCAAAATTCTTCATCCAAATTTAATGCGGCTCGGTTTAATATATCAATTTCCAATGTTTTTCGTTATAAAAATCCTTAAATATATTCTATTTTGTCTAAAATTTAACATTTCTCGGATTTAAAAATTCAAAACCCATATTGCTACATTTCAGATTCAATGTAGCTTAGATCAGATTGTCTGAAATCAGGGTGGCGAAAACCTTGAAAAACCTGGAAAATTGAGGAATGCCAGGTAATTCATTTTTCGTTCAGGGAATGTCAGGGAAAATAAAAAAAAACAATCAGGAAAAACTGTGCGAGACGATTTTTCCAGCATTAAGAACCAATGCGGGACTTCTTCTGTTTGATTTCATATCCAATCGTTTTTTTTTATTCAGCGAGATTTCAGAGTTGCGTTTACTTACATTGCACAATTTCGACAGTTTTGAGTTTCTGAGTCATTGAAAGGCTCAAAATCTGTTTTTGGAAATATTGAATGGTACTTCAATCCACATCCAGCTTACTCCAATCCAAAAAAAAAAATCAACTAAAAATGCTTGAATCCTGATCATTCAAAATTTATTTCCAAATTCAATTGCCAGAAAAAAATTTTTAAATTCGTGAATCAATGATTCGAAACTTTTTTAAACGTAAATTTTCAAATGACTGAATCTCGAAATTTTTGCATGCCCATAATTTAGATATACTTGAATATTTATTTTCCCACAGAACTCTCGAAATTTCGAAAATTAAACATTCAGGAATTCCTAGATTCCTGAAATCCTGAAATTATTGAATCTCACAATCCTTAAATCTTAATGTCAAAAATAGGTGAAATCTTAATCTTCTGAAATCCTGAAGTCAGCATTATTTTTTTGTTTAGTTAAAAAAATCGGTAATCAATAAAGATTGAAAAATCTCAGCCCGGAAATCCTGAAATATGAATCTCTTAAAACCGTGAAATTTATTATCGAAATCTTACAGTATTCAAATGCAAACCTGAAACTCAATGTGGACTTATGGAAATCTAGAATCTGAAGTTAAAATAAGAAGATTGAAAAATCTCAAGTTCCGAATTGGAAAAATTAACAACCTTTAAATTTGGAATTTCCAAATAGCAAAAACTCTAAAAATCCGAAATCTCAAAATTGTTTAATTCTATAAACTAAGCAATTTTTCTCGTAATTTTCTAGTATTTTCTGCATTTTGCAATCGATTTGTTACATTTCAAAGGTTTCAAATTTCTGACAATGTGCGACTACTAAAACTTTGAAATTTTGATGCAGAATTACGTCTTACGGCAACATTATAGGGGTGAAAATTGACAAAACGGAAAACCTCTCGATGGTTTCATAAAAATTGTCCGTTTTCAAATGGTCAAAACTCAGTGCGGAAATATTTGAACTTATGTTTTTACCAGTCAGAGCTGCAAACAAGGCCAAAAAATAGACGCAACTCACAGGTTAAGTATAAATAAAGTTAAATCAAGTTAAACACGCAGCCGAGGCTTAAATATATAAACGATTTGACTACTCGTAAACGTATTTGTCATAAAACATCTCCTCCATTGGGAGTTTCCTTCTAAAGACTAGAAAAAAAGGTAGCAAACAAAAATTCCACATACATTACGAAAATTAAACACTATTTGACTATTTGACACACCAATGGTACTTTTAAGCGCCCCAAAATCATTCAACTGAAGGAGTTTTCATTTCTCTGCCACTCGTCAAAACGTGATGTGAACGAAATGTGTGAACTTACATACAGGACTTCAGCTAATCTAGCTTAATTTGAATTTGCTTAGTGAAAAATAATTCCAGAATATATTCGCCGTTTTCTTTGAAAGGGAAATATGTTAAACGCACTGTTAATCATGCAACCTGAAATCTTTGATGGAATATTTGGTTACTGTAAACTCAATTTGGTTCAAAATATGGCGTCGAAAGCATTGCGCAAGGACATTGTACAGTTCTATGTACTGCACGAAAACCCGGGCTCAAAGTTCACGGTAAATCATTTTGATAGTGAAAATGTTCCGGCTTCAACTACGTAGATTCCCGGGTCGATTATTGACTCAAATGAATACCAAAGTGCATCTGCTTTAAGCACTGGGATGCTTGTAACCAGGACAGAAATTCACTAATAATAATAGGACTAGGGATGATGCAGATACCTTGGTCAAACAAATTTTCACTGAAAATAAAGTTAAATCGACTCCTTTGAACCCTTGCTAACTTGAAAGCTGGTAGGGACGGAATTTATCCTGTAGGGTAAAGCAGTGCTAATACACATTCTAACACAACTCTTTTATTCAAGTTTAACTCTGAGTTATATTCCGGAAGCGTGGCGCCAAGTACGGGTTATCTTTATTCCTAAGGCCGATAAGAGGAACATGTACCTGTATGTTTTAAAGTCCTGTAATCAAAACTCGCGGAAATGGAGTCGAAAGAACAGCTCGTGCGTGATAAAATCTTGCGCATTTATCACGAGAACAAGGATCTCTCGCATCGTTCCATCGCTAAAACGTTGGGAATCGCGAATTCCACGGTGTCGCGAGTGATTAAGCGGTTCGTGGAACGATTGGCCACCGATCGGAAGCCCAGAAGTGAAGGAAAAAGTATTCCGTACAACACCAAAACTCACAACCGCGTAGTTGGGGCCTTCAACCGAAACCCGAACGCCTCCGTTCGGAATGTGGCTAAGAAGCTTGGGCTTCGAACGTCCAAGGTACAAAAGGCCCCTAATCGCGACGAGAAGCAGAACAAGTCCGCCAAAACTCGTTTTGTACCTCAACATGCTGACGAAAGTTGAATGCTGCATCATGGACGACGAAACATATGTGAAGGCTGACTTCAAACAGATCCCCGGCAACCTGTTTTTCACGGCCAAGGATAAGTTCAGCGTTCCGGAGCATGTCTGCACTCAGAAGATGTCCAAATTTGCGAAGAAATTCCTGGTTTAGCAAGCCATCTGCACATGCGGGAAGCGGGTGCACCTTTCGTGACCCAGGACACGATGAACGGACAGGTATACACGAAAGAGTGCCTCCAGAAGCGGCTGCTTCCTCTCCTGAAGGCCGACACCGTCCCAACAATCTTCTGGCCGGATTTGGCCTCATGCCACTACTCCAAGGACGTGCTGAAGTGGTATACGGATAATAAGGTCAATTTCGTGCCGAAAATGTTCAACCCTCTCAACACTCCGGAACTCCGCCCCATCGAAAAGTACTGGGCGATTATGAAGTAGCACCTTTTTGAACAACCTAAGGTAGTGAAGACAGTCGAGGAACTGAAGAAAGTATGGGTTTACATGCAAAAAACGGTTGATTCACAGGTTGAGCACAATCTTATGGCCTGATTAATTGATACAAATAGAAGCAGGAAAGAGTGTTTTACGGATCATCTTCATGTCATGCTAAATATCGATGCCCTAGTCATTGTTGACTACCAAGCTGAAGTACAATACAAAGAGAAGTGGTCCTAGATTACTCCCTTGGGGAACATCGAAGGTGCTTGTAAACCTTCAGAATCTGTAGGGTCCAACTTTCATGCTCAGAATTCTGTCACAAAGGTATGATTGGAGCCGTGTATCCAAACGGTCAGAGACAACCATTTTCAAGAGTTTTTTTTTATTCTCGCTTGTTTTCCGTCGGTCTAGTTCCGCCACTGTTGTTGTACCAATCACCGACGCCCAAGGAGGCGACTCCACCCAGGACCCTAACTCACGACCCGTTGATTAACGCACCGGCGCCCACGGCTTTACTTCCTCATGCGATGGAAGGCGTGATCCCCGAGATTTTTCGCCTCAGAAAATCTCCCGGTATCGGCTAGGATTGAATCTAGAACAGTTTGGTTGGTTGTGGGTGAATCACACCACCTCACATCCATCGACACCTATGTCGGCGGTGGGATTCGAACCCAGGCGTCGAGTGTGGTTGGCGGAGATGTTACCAACCACGCTAGGCCCCCGCATTTGCAAGAGTTTGCCTAGTAGAGTTCTTCGGTCAATTTTTTCGAATGCAGCTTATAAATTCATATATACAGCATCAACCTGTTTTCCATTTTCGATGTCAGAGACAAACCTGAGGATCGATTCAACCAATTTAAACATGATAGCTGGTAACATCTTGTCTATTTCCTTTTTTTATATCGAAGCAATATGCGAGCTTTTTCAAAGTAAATTGATGGGAACTAGCATAATTGTTATAAGGATAGGTTAAATGTTTTTGCTAGTAGTTTTGCGAGCTCATTTATGCATTTTTGAAGAAGATAGCAGGTATACCATCAGGGCCAGGAGCATTAGATCGCAGTGGTCCAAATCTTACAAAAAAGATCTAAATTTCCGACAACGGATGACAACTAAAATTTTGGAATTTTTTTGATGGTCTCATACTCAACAACAAACATGCTCAGAGAAAAATGGGAGTAGGTTTATTTTCTTTATGACAGTATTTTTTGTTATATTTTCGCATGCTCAGTTCTGTTCAAAATGGTGTCGAAACAAGAAGCATTGTGCAAAAGTTTACATTAACCATTCTGAATTTGAAAGTTTTCCCGTTGATCATCACTTGCGTACCTAATCCCTCCTGAGCCAATAAAATTAAAATTATTTTACCTGCCATTTCACAAGAGCTCAACCGATCCAACCTTTTTCAAAAGATCACAAATTTATCAAAGTTTTCAGGACAGTACGGTATCATGACTAACCATGACCGCAGAAACGCCAGTGTTATGCTGCAAATCTCAACAATAATTCGCAAAGAAAGTAGTAAAATGCTACTGGAGTAATGGATGAAAAAGGATTTCGTTCTCTTTATCATAACTTCAAGAGCAAGGATTCGATAAGACAACGGGCTGCAGAAATGTTCAGGACTACGCAGTTGAAACCAAAACGTTTTGAAATGATTTACCGTGAACTTTTAGCCGATATTTTTGTACAGTACATAGAACTGTACAACGTGCTTTTGTGAGTTTTCTATGGAATGTTCCTTAAAATCAGGTTGATCAGGTTGGAACTGTTCAGTGCACTTGAGGTCACGACACTGAAAACAAAGCTGGTCTTCCACTTTCTTCTTTGAGAATTGTTGGTGAGGTTCACAGAATCATATAAGCAGTCTGATCTTTTGGTCGAGATTTTTGTGCACTGCATAGAAATGTACAAAGTCATTGCGCAATACTTCTTGTTTCGACGCCATTATGAACCGAACTAAGCTTACGAAAAATACTGCTATAAACAGGAAGATACGTTTTCTAATTTCTCTCTGAGCGTTTGTTATTGAGTATGAGATCATCGAAAAAAATTCCAAAATTACATGACATTCGTTATCAGAAATTTGAGACAGAGCCTTAAATTGTGAAGTTATAACGACAAGATGTAAAGATTTCAGTCCGGATATGATTTTAAGTTTTAATTAAAGTATAGTTCAATACTAAGAAAAAGGCGCAATTCGAAAATTTTAAAATTGTTGTTCACTTTTCTAGTGATAATAAAACAACCATGGCCACTATTGAAGAAGCTGTACTCACCGCTTACTAAGCGGCAAACCGGAAGAAGATATCTGATGCTTCTGGGCCTGATCTTCAGAAGATGCATGAATGGCCCGTAAAAGCACTGGCAAAAATATTTAACTTGTCTTCATAGCAATGCGAATCCCCCGGTTTTTCAAAAAAACTAGCATATTTCCCTGGAATTTAAAAAGATAATAAACAAGATGTTATGAACTATCGCGCCTTTTCGAAATTGTTTAAATCGATCCTGTTGTTTCACACAAAAAAATCAACATGGTTTTTTTCCTGGTTGTTCTGTGACAACTATCTTGCTTTGCTTCGTCTCAGATTGTGTCGCTCATATCGAAAATGGAAATAAATGCTGTGTATACGAAGTTGAAAGTTGCCTTCGACAAAATTGACCAACGAAATTCACTCGGCAAACTCTCACGAATGGGTATCTTCAGGAGCCTGGTTAGATGATTGTACCTTTGTGACAAAAGTCTGAGTGTAAAACTGGCATCTTACCCAATCCGGTGGATTACAAGCACACCCGGTATTCCCCAGGGAAGTAACTTTGGACCACCTTTTTTGTATTGTATTTTATTGAAGTCGAAGCTCGTCTTGGAATTGGTTGAACATTGGTTGAAAGCTATTTTATGTTGTTAAAGTTCCTGTGGTAGTTTTTCGACTGTCAAAGAATTGTTAAATATATTCGAAAGTTGGTGTCAAAAAACTCCAATGATCATCAGCATCCATAAATGTGCCGTTATTTCGTGTCATCGTGGTGGCTACTTACACAATAGGTCAATTGGGATTTCTAATGAAAGTATCGAAAAATTTCACTGATGTGCATTGTTTAATATCATTGTACTTTGCATTAGTAAGACCCATTGTTGAGTCATCAGCTGTAGTGTGGGTACCATATAAAAATACTTGGATTGAAGACTGAGGAAGCGTTCTGTTCGATTCGCTTCCCAACTTCCTTGGGCAGACAGGCTGAGTCTGTGAAAAATTGCTTCCATTGAAAAAAAAAAAAAACAGAAGGATTCAACAGGCAATGGTTGCACCTAAAGTGATTCTTAAAGAAATTGACTGTCCGACTTTTTTGAGCAAATTTTTATTGAATGGTCCTGGAAGAGTTCAACGCAGATCACTGGACGAAATGTTTCAGTTACTGGAATTATCCGCACCTTCAACATAACTGGGCAATTGTTTGAAGTACATCTCCTTTATACAAGCGGGGATATTGCTCGTAGCTAGACTGTTTTTATTAATTTACATCTGTTAGGTTGAGACAGTTTTTAAATTCCATTTATAGGGACGGTAATTATCGGATCCAACTTGGTTTGTCCGCAAGCTTTAAAACATGTTATTTATTGTTAATAAATAAACAAATAAATTAAAAAAAAATCACGTTTACCGTGTGTTTTAAAGCTTGAGGACAATCCGAGCTGGATTTAATTAGGAATATAGAACCTTGGGATTTGCATAATTTTCCAGAATGATGGATAAATTTCTACATAACAGAATATGAGGATATAAACATTTCAAGATTCTATAATATTATTTTTTTTTGTATAGTACGTACATTGTTACAATTTTCAATGAGAAAACAAAATATGGATTATAGGATTTTTTTATGACATTTTTCATGAAAAAATTTCCGTGAAATCGTAAAAAAAAATGTTAAAAAAAATTAACACCATTTTATTTGCAACAAATTTTGTTGATCAGAATTATGTACGAATTAAGATAGCAAGTTTAAAAAATACATGTTAGATAAATTCCTTTTTTTCAGCTTTCTTGAAGAAATAGAAATTTTGTTAAAATTCCGCACGTAGAAGACATGTCATCGTTGTAGAATCAGTTCCACTCTGCGATGGAGTTGAAAATTTTAGAAAAAATTGATGAAGAACAACTGTGAAAAAGAAAAAAATAATTATTCTGAAATTTCAATTGCAAAACATGAATCAATAAATAATAATTTGTGAACCTGTTTTTAAAGTCAGATAAATGTTGTCACGAATAAGACCTGTCTCTGACAAGAACTTTTAGTCATCCCTACCCCAAGGGGAAGCATTTCGAAACAGTAAAAAAACGAGAATATTGTCACTCAGTGTATTCTCAGTGTAATCACGAGAGAGCGTGTTGTGCGAGAGTCGCACAGCGACACATTTGCGCGAGAGCGCGAGGGAGAACGATTTACAACGTACATATCACACGCAATAATGCCTCCTCTGGCTCTGTAGCAGAGCATCACGTTTCAGTCAGCAGATCGCAAATCACCGTCGCGACCGCTAGGCAGAAGTCGAGCGAAAAAATGTGTACACAGAAGCGCGTAGTTTAGTTTAGTCCGTAGCTTAAGCAAAAATCCAATCGAGCTGTGAGATATATCTTTCATCAAAGGCCATCACACATCAGCCAAAACCGGGTCCCCTCGAAATAGTTGATATTTTTGGCACTTCACTGGCAGTGGTTCGGGAATGTTATAGTTCAGCTTGAAAAACCGAAGGAATTGCGAAAACTGCTGGTGCGAGCCGTCTTAGGCATTTTCCTGGTCGGGCATCCTACCTACGTACATTCGGGCGCTGTTTGCCTTCGCCAACACAATATCGATTTATGCTCTGTTGGAAAATTTCTACTCAAGTGATGCTCTATGCGTAGTAAGGGCCAGAGCGCACCAACATGGACCGAACTTTAAGTGCTAGGGGTTAGGATGTTACTGCGAAAAAGATGAAAAAATGCAGATTTTAGTTGCGGCATTAAACAGATTACTAGCTGTTATGGAACGGCCGTCGGATAGTGGAAATTAGTGAGCATGAATTGGGTCACCGGACGGGCGTTGACTCATAATTGGATAGAAGTTGGAAATTAATATTTGAAGTTGTTCGATTGCAGTAAATTATGCATTGGAAAATGCGAATAAAAGTGGGCAATGTGTCGTTTTCTTTTCCTTTTTTTGTGGTGAATGATTTCGAAAAAATTACACATTCCAGTGCTCTGACGCAAATGTTTTTTTTTTAAAGGGAAGGATGTGATGGAATTTCAATAAGACATTTTCACCAGCACCATTCGTGGTCAATTTCAGTTAGTGTAGGATGAATATTAATGTTTGATTAGTAACCGTTTTGAAAAGTGTCGTGCTCAAAAAAGCCATAAAATGTTTAGGTGTCTTTGGACGTTTTGGGGATGGTAAGCCAGTGCGAACAGTAGCATACTCAATCCGTTTGTTTGGTGTTGAATACTAATTAGGTAACTTTCCCTTGTGTACGATTTTTTTCAGCAGGTTCGATCCACCCGCGTTTACCACAATGGAGAGCAAAAAGCTTCAACAGATGCAGCAGGCCAACTCTCATCTGGCACCACAAACGAAACCTCCAACTTTTCAGCAGCAGCAGCAGGGTACCGATTTCCGGTCGAATCAGTCCCCAGTATTCCAAAACCAACCGCAGTATCAAAGTTTCGCGTCGAACTTCGCCCAAATCAACTATTCACACCAAATACGACCTCAACAACCGCAGCAGCTGCAGTCACAACAGCAACAACAGCACCAACAGCATCATCAGCAACAGCAGCAACATCTCAGCGCTCATAGTAGCCCCAAATCGAATAGCAACAGTTTGTACCTTAGCGAATACTCTAGTTCGAGTCATGTCGGACAGCCCCAGCATCATCACACGATCGGTAGTCACTATCATTTCGACCAAATTTATCAAACCAGTTCGCCATCCAGTGGCAGTGGCGAACGGGACCGTTTGTATCAGACCGCTCCGAGACCAACCCAGCATACTCATGCAAGTCCACAGCCTCAACTCTCGAAGCTGGAACTTCAATTCCAGCAACTGCAGCGGGAAAAAATCCAAGCACAGATCAAAACCGCAACCGAGGCCCTAGCGCATCAGCAACAAACGTTCGCATTACGGCAGCAACTGAATCCGCCGGTTCCCAATTACCATCTGAAGCAGAATTTGCTCCAAAACCTTTCCCAGCAGCATCACCAGCAAATTCAGCATCAACAGCAGCAACTGCAGATGCACCAAAATCGCAACGCACCGCCTTCCAGCCTTAACCTAACTAGCCACTTTCAGCCGGCCCAAGGTCCAATGAAGATGATGAACCAGAACATGCACGATTACGGTGCCACAGCCACCAATCAGCATCCGATAAATGAAACGCTCTATCAGGCCGCAGCCCAGCAAAAGCAACATTTTCATCCAAAAACTCCAAACAATCTGCAATCCCCGGCTCCCAACCAAATCATCATCCAGCAGAACATCCCCGGCCATGTAGTGAATCAAGCTTGCCAGACGCAGATAAGCGGAGTAAAGAATCAATCGCAGAACCAAAAGTCACCCAACTCGGATTCACTTTCTTCACCCTCGCACGATGGATTGGAGAGGCGAAAAAGTGGCCCCATTCATACGTTGAAATCCCCCGTTACGAAACGACCCGTTAATGCACCGATTTCCATGTCCGGATGGTTGTACAAACAGGGCTCCGATGGGTTGAAGGTTTGGCGAAGACGGTGGTTTGTCCTGTCGGAATACATCCTGTACTATTACAAAAGTCAAGAAGAGGAAAAACTTCTGGGAACGGTGCTGCTGCCGTCCTACAAAATATCCGCATGTTTCCCCGAAGATAAGGTGTACCGGAAGTTTGCGTTCAAATGCGAGCACACCAACATGCGAACGTTTGTTTTCGCGGCCGAAACGGCCGAATCAATGACCGCCTGGGTAAGGTCACTAACGTTGGCAACGATGATGCAGGGTAGCAGCGAATCCGAAACTAGCTCTCCCTCGAATAACGCCCGTAGTGGAGACAATAGTGATTCCGGAATACAAACCTACCAGTCACAACTGGCCGGTAAAAGTGGAGTTGTGCAAGCCCCGGTGACACCCGTATCCGACAATGGTGGCGGAGGATCACAACCACTGTATGCAAATGCTCCACCAAAACCTAGGAGAGCCAACGACGGAGGATATTCTTCGCCTAGTCCAGAACACATACCAGACGCAAGGTATGACCAAGAACTGCAACCCATCTACGGAAGTCGTGACATGAATCAACCCAAACCTTCCGACGCGATGAACAATTCCAACCTCCTGCAAACACAATCACCGCTAATCAAACGAGGTTTCAACGACCAAATGGCGTACGATCCGAATTACAACGATGCAATTTATGGCAATGCAAAGCGAATCGAACGAGATATGTACATCCAGAAGTTAATACAGCAACAGCAGCAACAACAACAGCAACTCCATCAGCTGCAACAGCAGCAACAGCAGAAGCAACAACAGCAGCAACTGGCAATGCAACAAGTTTCACCGCAGCAGCAACAACAACAACAACAACAACAGCAACTACAACGACAATACACCAACCCTTTCATGCATCCGAACGCGGACAGGCGAACACCGGACACGTACGGACCTCCGCGTGCCGCGATGGACAAACACATGTCCGATTACGAAGACATCTACAATCTAACGGTGCTCTCGAAGTCCTTGCCACCCCCCAACATGGCCGATGAGACAACGGCTGCCAGCGGCGGCTACCGGAGGCCGATGAGTCCGCTTCGATACGAAGCACAGAATGCGGCAATGCCCCAGCGGTATACTCCCAACTATTTAGAGGTAAGAATTACAGTTAAACATCGCTTTTAATTACGATCAAAATCATTTCAAATCGCCTGGAAATACGCGAAAATTCAATCGACCATTTTTGATTTGAATGAAACTTTGTGTTCCTAAGATTATAAAACTCGAAAACAAATATTTGATTCTTATATATATTTATATCACTTAGAACATTTAACTCTTTTCTTGAGAACCGTTCGCCCAATCGTTTTGTTGTCAAAAAATGAATTGTATATTTTTGATGAAGCATTCCAATGAACGTATGGTTTTTGCTGGAGAACTGGACAAATTAAGAGAAACGTGTATTTTCCTAAATAATTATGATTTTTCGAGCTTAAATTAGAAATAACTCGAAAACCAATGCTTTTAGAATGATTACTACCAAAAGCTTTTTGATTCAAAATGACTCTCTGCATCTTTTAAGATCATCAGAATACAAATATTTTGAAAAATGTTTAAATTAGAATTTTTATAAGAAAATTAATCTACCATAAAATAACTATTTTTCATTTCTCCATCCTGGACATTTTTTTAAAAGTTGCGTATTAACTTCCAGTTTCTTTAAAAAAAAAAATTAACTCTTTTTTTTTTAAATTGAAATTTAATGTTTATTTATATTTTTTTGATCAAAAAAAAATTTTTTTGTACAGTGTATATTTTTTTTATGGTGCATTTTTAATTCTCACAACTCATTCTCAGACAGTTTTTCTATACAACCAACGGTTTCTGGGCTACAATGCTTCGAATAAAACCTATGCCAAAAGGCATACGCCCTTTTAGAATGTAACTCATGGGTGTGATAAATCTCTCCACCTGTGAAAAATGCTCAGTTTGCTAAGCCAAATACGTGTGCAAAGTTTCATTCAAATCAGAAATGGTCGATATTCGACCATCGGTGATTTGGCGCGATCTTGCTCTTACGTGTTTTTGTCCATTCGAATGAAATGTAACCCCTTTTTTCATAAGATTGATTAGAGCAGGGTTATTCTAGCTGAAACCAAACCACTAGTGGCACAAGGACTTTTGGTGGAGCCAAATTGGATCGCCAAAGAATCAACTATTATTCCTTAAGTTAAAATTTGAGCCCCTCAACTCAAAATTTTGCTCTTAATTCCTTCAAAAACTGCACATTGATATGCAGGATATGCAGGAAACAGCATTCATAGGCATTCATAAAACTGTTCAAAATTTTGGCCGCCACCTTGAAAGTAATCATTAAAACGGGTTTTTACACAAGTTGGTATCCACCGATTTTAATTTTGAAACCGGCATTCGAAAGCCGAGAAAAAATCCCACAACAGACCACTTCCTTTAGTGGTTTCCCTATCAGATTAACTCAATGCGAAAACTCGAGGGGTTTTTAGAAAACTTCTATTGGAAAACATCTGATCCGGCCAGGGTAAATAAACTGGAAGTGGACCACCCGCCTGATCAACTCAAGATATGTGAAAACTCGAGGAATTCACAGAAAACTTACGTCGGGAAACATCTTATTCGGCCAATCTGCATCAGAATCACGAGAAACATTTATGAATCCCGATTTATGTTAAGAGAAATTAAGTGATTCCGACGAGTGGTCCACTAATGGAAAGTGGTCCACTAAAGATTATTTACTCTAATCTGCATCAGAATTACGAAAAACATTTACAAAAATATGATCGAAATCGAAAAAATTAATAAATTCGCGTCAGAATGGTCCCTTGAAGGAAGTGGTCCATCCAAGGTAGATCTACTCTAATTTCCGAATGATATCAAGAGAAAATTGAGTTGATTCGACGGGTGAGCCGCTAAAGGAATTTATCCAGTTGTTCATGTTCTGAACATTGAATGGACCAATCCCTCTAGTGGACCATCCGTTAGATTAACTCACAATTTATGCCAGAATCAGGAAGATTTTCAGAAAACTTCCATCGGAAAACATCTTATCCAACTAATCTGCATCAGAATCACGAGAAACATTTGTAAATTCCAATTTCATAAAGAGAATAAAATTTTTTTCGTCAGGGTGGATTTTTAGGCCCGATAAACCTGCAATCACGGCACAGAAGATTTCTTATTGAAAACTTGGCATCAGCTGGATCAACGCTCCTGAAATACGGTTGAACTGCCTTGGATGGAACACTTCGGTGCTCGATATAAGATTCGGAAGAGCCAACATCGATCGACTAGGGTAAAACTGTTTGAATGGACGATTTCCTTTAGTAAACCACCAAATCAAAATAACCGCAAATTATTTTAATTTTCTCTTTATAAAGGTAAATCGGTATTTTGAAATGTTTCTCGCGATTCGATACAGAATAATTGGATGGGATGTTTCCTGATGAAAGTTTTTGGAAATATCTCGAACCCCTTCTAAAGGCCAGAAAAAGCCAAAAAAGCAAATGATCCCAAATTTAGTTAGAATAACCAAAACCACTTCTAAAGGCTAGTAAAGCTAAAAAAATCCCAAATTAAGCTAAGAATCAACAAGAAACCCTTCTAAAAGCCCGAAAAATGCCAAAAAAGAAAATCATCCAAAATTAACTCAGAATCACAAAAAACCCCTTCTAAAGGCCAAAAATTAAAATGATCCCAAATTAAGCTCAGAATCGCAGAATCGCAGAAGAACCCCTTCTAAGGGCCAGAAAAGGCCAAAAAAGAAAATAGTCCTAAATTAAGCTCAGAATCGCCAAAAAACCCTTCTAAAGGCCAACAAAGAAAATGATCCCAAATTAAACCCAGAATCGCCAAAAACCCCTTCTAAAAGCAGAAAAGGTCAAAAAGGAAAATGATCCCAAATTAAGCTCAGAAAAACCCCTTCTAAGGCCAGAAAAGGCCAAAAAAGAAAATAGCCCCAAATTAAGCTCAGAATCGCAAAAAAACTCTTTTTAAAAGCCAGAAAATTTCACAAACTTATTATTAAGAATGGGTAACGGGCTTTCAGCCTATATTCAAATTCAAATACAAATACAAATACAAAGAAAATGATCCCAAATTTAGCTTAGAATCTTGAAAAAATCTTTCTAAAGGCCAGAAAAGGTCAAAAAAGAAAATGATTCCAAATTAAGCTTAGAAAAGGCCAAATAAGAAAATGATCCTAAATTAAACTCAGAATCGCCAAAAACTCCTTCTAAAGGCCAAAATGGAAAATGTTCCTAAATTAAGCTCAGAATCGCCAAAAAACCTCATCCAAAGGCAGAAAAGGACAAAAAATAATCCCAAATTAAGCTCAGAATCGCCGAAAACTCCTTCTAAAGGCAGAAAAGGTCAAAAAAGAAAATGATCCAAAATTTAGCTCAGAATCACCAGAAAAAAACCCTTCTAAAGGCCAAAAAAGAAAATGATCCTAAATTAAACTCAGAATCACCAAAAACCTCTTTTAAAGGCAAAAAAGGTAAAATAAGAAAATGATCCCAAATTAAGCTCAGAATCGCCAAAAAACCCTATCCAAAGACAGAAAAGAACAAAAAATGATCCCAAATTAAGCTCAGAAGCGCCAAAAATCCCTTCTAAAGGCAGAAAAGGTAGAAAAAGAAAATGATCCCAAATTAAGCTCAGAATCGCCAAAAAACCCTTCTAAAGCCAACAAAGAAAATGATCCCAAATTAAACTCAGAATCACCAAAAACCCCTTCTAAAGGCAGAAAAGGCCAAAAAAGAAAATGATCCCAAATTGGGCTCAGAATCGCCAAAAACCCCTTTTAAAGGCCAGAAAAGGCTCACAAAGAAAATGATCCCAAATTTAGCTCAGAATCGCCAAAACCCCCTTCTAAAGGCAGAAAATGTCTAAAAAGAAAATGATCCCAAATTAAGCTCAGAATCGCCAAAAAACCTTATCCAAAGACAGAAACGGACAAAAAATGATCCCAATCTAAGCTCAGAAGCGCCAAAAACCCCTTCTAAAGGCAGAAAAGGTAAAAAAAATGATCCCAAATTTAGCTCAGAATCACCAAAAAAAAACTTTCTAAAGGCCAACAAAGAAAATGTTCCCAAATTAAACTCAGAATCGCCAAAAACCTCTTCTAAATGCAGAAAAGGTAAAAAAAAGAAAATGATCCCAAATTTAGCTCAGAATCGCCAAAAAACCCTTCTAAAACCAACGAAGAAAATGATCCCAAATTAAACTCAGAATCACCAAAAACCCCTTCTAAAGGCAGAAAAGGCCGAAAAAAATTATCCCAAATTTAGCTTAGAATCGTCAAAAACCGCTTCTAAAGGCCATCGCATAACTTGAGTTATTCTTAGGGGCGGTCCACTAAAGAAAGTGGTCCATCAAATTTCTACCCCAAATCGGAGTTAATGAATGTTTCTCGTGATTCTGATATAGATTTATATCAGATATATATCAGTATGGTTTGATAGACCTTGCCTTCAGTGGACCACTCTGTCGAAAAACTGTTTATTTTCTTGATGTAAATTGGAATTACCCTTTCCTATGGTGGATAACCAGCCGGATTGACTCAATTCATGCGAAAACTTTAGGGATGTTAGTTTATGTTAAGAGAAATTGAGTTAATTCGAATAGTGGTCCACTATAGGCAAGTGGTCCACTACAGGTGAATTTAACCTGCAAATGTTTTTCGTGATTCTGATGTAAATTACCAGGATAAGATGTCTTCTGATGGATTTTTTTCTAAAAATTCCTCGTGTATTCGCATAAACTGAGTTAATCTGATTGGTGTTCCACTAAAGGGAAATGGTCCGTGTAGACAGTTCTACCCTACATATTTGAACAGGTATTTACGAACAACTTGTTTGAACAGGGTAGATTTTCCTTCAATGAACCATGCTTCAACTCTAGTGGACCACTCGTCAGATTAACTCAATTTATGCGAAAATTCGAGGGATTTCCAAGAAACATCCATTGAGAAACATCTTATCCAACTAATTGGCATCACAAACAATTATAAATTCCAATTTATGTTGAGAGAAGTTGAGTTAATCTGACGGTGTGTCCACTAAAGAAAAAGGTCCATCCAACACCGATCTGTTCTAAATCAAAATCAATAAATGTTTCTCATGATTCTGATGTAGATTATGGTCCACTAAAGGAAATCGTCCAGCTTGGATTGACCTTTTTCTTCAGTCACCTTGTCACCCTTTTCACCCTGTCGAAAAACTGGTCTTTGTAATTTATAGTGAACCCCTTTCCTATAGTGGATCACTCGCCAGATTAACTCAATGTATGCGATAATTCAAGGGATTTACTGAAAACTTCCATTGAGAAGCATTTTATCCAACCAATCTGCACCAAAATCACGAGAAACATTTGTAAATTCCAATTTATCTCAAGAGAATAAACAACTTTTCTTCAGGGTGGTCCACTGAAGGAAGTGGTTCATCTAATGGTCTGGATTCCAAGGCCCGACAAACCTGCAATCACGGTATAGAAGATTTCTTATTGATAGTTTGGCATGAGCTGGGTGGTGTTTCTTTCAAAACTTCGATCGACGATGCTGCTTTAAATGAGGTTGAACTGCTTTGGATGGTTCACTACCTTTAGTGGGCCACCCTTCAAATTAACTCAATTTTCTTTTGACTAAGGTAAATCGAAATTTAAAACGTTTCTCGTGAATCTTTCCTGATGATGGTTTTTTTTTTGAAAATTCCTCAAATTTTCGTATAAATTGAGTTATTCTGACGGGTGGTCCACTAAAGGAAGTGGTCCATCCAAGGCAGTTCAGCCTATTCAAAGCAGCACTAAAGAAAGTGGCTCATCCAAGGCAATTCAACCCTAAATCGGAATTAATAAATGTTTCTCATGATTCTAATGCAGATTTAGTAGGAGAAATTAACTTATAGTATTTGTTTTTTTTTTACCTATAGTGGATTACCCGTCAGTATGACTCAATTTCTCCTAAAGTAAATCGGAATTTATTCAGATTGTGATGCGGATTGGATTTGGCGACCGGCTTGATTACTTCACCGTCGCGGTTTTCCCATATCATTTGAAGATCCTTTTTTGTTCGTAACACAACAAATTTGCACTCAGTCTTTTAAACTTCCATCCAAAATAAACGTCAAAATCAGTGTAAAGTAAGTTTTTTTTTACGCGGAGGGTACATACCTCGTCAAAAAAACCGCGTTGATTGGGAAAAACAAAACGCGTTAGTGTAAATTAACTGGATTACTTTTCTAAAATGGACCGCCAGGTTAACTCAATTAATATAAGGGGCCATCCACATTCCACGTGGACAGATTTTTGACGATTTTGGCCCCCCATTCCCCTCCGTGGACAACTGCCCAAATAAATTATAAAAATTTTGTAGGGACCGTGGACATTATACAACCCCTCTTCCCCCCCCCCATCCAGAGCTGTCCACGTGAAATGTGGGTGGCCCCTAAGAAATTCAAGAGATATTCAGAAAACTGCCATCGGAAAACATTTTACCCAGCCAATCTGCATTACAAACATTTATAAAATCCGAAGATCCGGTTTGCTATAGGTTGATAAAGCAAAGGGGTCCACTATAGGTTGATTTGTTCTAATTCGAAAATCCGTGTAAAAAACCTGAGCAAAAAATCTACGTAAAGTAAACCACCAAGAAAGGGTTTAGTAGAACCCGAGATGCTTTACGACTAGTATTTAAAATTGTTCTCTTTGACGGTCATTCCGGATCTTTTGGAGGGCGGAAGGGTTTTTTTTTCTGACTTAGACTTTTACTCAATGAACACTTAGACGTTTTTTAATTTGTACCTAACCTAGTGCTGTAAGAAAACATCCACTCAAAGCTCTCACACACATATCAGCTACATAGCCAAGGGGTACACTAACTGGAACTAATTGTAGTGCAATTATTATTTTTACTGTGCCCAATCAAACTCCCACAAACAAATCAATTTCCTAAGACCTCGTCTTACTTGTGGCCTGTGATATAACCGAGAATTACCCAACACAATTTATAACCAATCAATTAAGGTTTGAAAAAAAAAACGTGTAATTATAAAACAAATGCTTGAATATCAAAATTGATTATAAATTATCTGAAAATACGCAAAAATTAAACGACCGTTTTTTATTTGAATGGAGCTTTGGCCATTTGGCTTAGCAAACTGAGTATTTTGCACGGGTGGATAATTTTTTACAGACTCAAGACTATTCTCTAAAAGGGCGCTAGCTTTTCGGCAGAGGAAAAATTCAAAGCATTGTAGCTCAAAAACCTTTGGTTGTAGGTACAGAAAAACTCTCTGAGAATGAATTGTCCGAAATCAATAATCTTTTAAAATCATCAGAATACAAATATTTTAAAAAACGTGGGAATTGATTTTTTTTTTGGAAAATTAACTTTCACTAAAAAATTTATCCTTCATTTCTCCATCCTCAACTTTTCACCAAAACTGTTGTTATAACTTTGATTTTGTTTCGGCTAAAAACAGTTTTGATCTCTATAAGGTCATCGCCAACGTTTCGATCCGGTTGATTAGGAACTTCATCAGGGTCTATTTTAAAATTTATTTCGTTACATGAAAACATAGAAAATCGATATAAATTACATTTAGCTAACAAGAAAACAGAAACTCGCTCGACACTAATCAGCTTGTACAGCTACAGATAAAATCCCATTTGTGAAAGTCAGGTTGAAAATGGGAAAATTGTGCTGCGTCTGATACACTAGAAGAACATTAAATATTGAAAAAACGGTTATGTTTACTGTGTTTCTCTACTGCAAAATTTCCAACTCTATTCTTACTCTTCATTTAATTTTTCGATTTTTCTAACTAGCGGCTACTATTTGGGTTCAACTGTTTTCCCGAAAATGATTGTGTACGATGTGGGGTTTGGGTTTGTGTTGTGGGGATGATATTTGGAGTTGTGTGTTCGGTCATACTGTTTATTGACGAATCATTTCTAGAGTATGATCAAACTTACAACAGAGTTACAGAGTCCGCTTCGATAAGCGGGTGGTCGTGGGTTCGAATCTTAGTAGACTCTGGTCATTCAGTTATCAAGGGACCTTCCTTCAAGCTGAATTCTACTGACTTTTATCCTAACAAAAATAGCGTCTGAGTAACGTATAATATTTCTCTTCAGGGAATTGTAATTATGGCGCGGTCTTGGCTGGAGGACCGAGTTTTCGATAAAACTCCTTCCTCTTGACGAAATGCAAGTCCTACTTATAATAAAACTGACCAGAAGTAAAGCATTGAGTGCCTCTTCAGGTAATTGTGTTTCTGACGTGGTGTTGGTAGGAGGAACGAGGTTTCGATAAGACTCCTTTCTGTTGACATAAAAAGTCTCTCTTAGAATTAGCCAGAGAGGAACGTAGGTACAGTCTTACTCCAGGGAGTTGCAATTTGGCATTATTAGTAGGATAGAAAGAGGTTCGATATAGTAAAGAAGAACGAAATGGTAAAGCACGTATAAAAATGAATTTACCTCAATAGTACAGAAAACACCTGGCCAATATCACAAAAGATCAAAATGTTTCTGGTCGCAGTGATGAGTCCACACAGAGAAAAAAAAATGTAATTTATGTCGATTTTCTATGTTTCTATGTAACGAAATAAATTTTAAAATAGGCCTTGATGAAGGTCCCAACCGGATCGAAACGTTGGCGATGACCCCATAAAGATCAGTGCTGTTTTTATCGAGACTGCTGAGCCGAAACAAGATCAACTTTAGTGTCACAGTCGGATCCCCGTATTTTGTTATAACTTCAGGTAGTTAAAAGATATCAACTCTTTGTTTGTAAATAAATATTTATTCATAATTTATTTATTGTGTAATTTTATTTTATTGTTTTCTTGTTACTATTCATTTCCTACAATTCATTCCCAGAGAGTTCTACTGTACAACCAAAGGTTTTTGAGCTACAGAACTCTCAATAAAACCAATGCCGAAATGTCGTATTTTAAGAAAATTACTCTCGTGTCTGAAAAATTTGTCCACCCGTGATCCACCCAAATACTCAGTTTGCTAAGCCAAATACGTGTGCAAAGTTTCATTTAAATAAAAAATGGTCGATTTTTGACGATAGGTCATCTAAAATTTGTACTATTCATTCGGTAACGTTTCATTCGAGTCGAAACCAGTCGCGTTAAACTGTTTCGCTACTAGGCTTGAAAGTTGCTCGCTAACGCACTGCTCATACATCCGACTAACAAAACGCATTCATCCCATCACTTACCAGAACTCGCCCGCACAGCAGCAACATATCCAGATGCGCGCCCGCCCAGTGCAGTCCACCATCCCGCGGCCACATTCGGCGGATTTCCTCGACTACGAGGCACGCAATCCGGTCAAGGCTAAGCTCAAGGAGGAACCGGCTCGGGCCCCTCGGCCCAAATCTAGTCTCGACATCAACCGAACGCCCGATAATTACTACTATTCGGAGGCAAGCTACGCGGAGAAGATGCGCATGCAAAGCGTTTCCTACCTGCAGCGAACCAACCTGACCGGACTGTCCAGTAAGTTACGAAGTGACGAACCACACGGTAATAACGGAGGGATGAAACAATTTCAACAATAATTGGATCTTTTGTTTCCTCATCTAGGTGTCAACAATGCTGGAACAGTCCCGCGTGACGGATACTATGCCATACGGTCCGAGTACGGTGACGAACTTCAACAGGGTTCGGCTAGCGTTCCTCGGACCCAGCGAATGACAATGAATAATCTGAAAAAGTATCCTTCGCAGCAGGAACAGTTCCTACGATCGGCCAGCGCTCGGCTGCCACGCAAGGAAGAGGACCCTAGCGCACGAGATGGCGAACGAAAGCGCGAAGAATCGATGAAGCGTCTGCTGGAGTGGAAGCAGCGCATGCTGCAGTCACCTCTAACGAGAAAGATTTCCCAACAACAACAGCATCAACTATCCGGATCACCCAGCTCGACCGGGAATCCTTTCCTGACGAAACCGGTGAATGTCACTCTGGATGCGGAAGCCTACCTAGGTCAGAATCAATCCCCCCAACAGGCAGGATTGGACAACAAGACCAACCTAGAGTACAATAGTTACTCATCCGATGACGAAGGTAAGTCGATCAGCTCAATCTTCCTGTCTGTTGTAGTAGAACCCCTTCTAAGTCAACCATTAACCGAAGCATAGCTGAATCTTTCATTCTAGTGTAAAGTTTTATTAACCAATTTTAATCCATTTGAGTTTACAGTTTAAAAAAAAAGCTCCCTGGACAACAAACAAACAAAAACTTGATTTGAAAGCTTCGAATTAGTTTTCTCACTGAGTAACACCACTGCCCTATTGCAGCTTTTCTTTTCCGTAGCTAATAAACCTACCTGGACAATTCTGGATTTGCTTTGAAAAGCTGGTTGTTCGTAAATTTGTTCGCTACCTTAGTTTGTTCCTTATTCACTTAGCTCTGTTGTCAATTTCTAGTACCTGTACCGAAATGGACTGGCGAATGGATTAACAAACAAAAATGACCTTCCTGCCGCGTACAAAACCAAAGTTGTTTCAGCATGTCACAAAACAGACGTAAAACACCGATGCATCACATCACGATAATGGTACACGGAAGCACACTTAACATATGAGACAATAGCTCCAAAAAGCAAATCCTGAATCCCTGAATTCTCTAATCCAACCGAATGAGCCTCTTCAAAATTTTATCTAATTTCGGCTGTCTTATAACCGTAGATCTGAATTTTGTTGGTTTTGGGGGTATATCTGTATCTGTCTATAAAGCAACAACCAAAAAAAATAATAACGTTGAAAGCAAACAAACACACAAACCAAAACACACACGTATGTAGTCGCCAAACAAACTTCCAGTTTCTTCCAGCAAGATCAAAACCTTTTCTCAACACCACCAATCTTCGCACAACCAATATCTTATACCTTTGTATTATCTGTATTATATTACCAACCCTAGATGGAACAGAAAATACGCCGGCAGGAAGGTCATCGCCAAATGTTTCCGCTTCCGCAAGTGCAGTGCTAGAGACTAGCGAAATTGTACCGGAAGCTGAAGTGCCTGTCCAAAACCCTAAAGAACTCCTTGGCGGCGATATGGTTGACAATTCGCAGACCTTTTCCCCCTCCCTGGTTGACGATGGGTCCAATATTTACGAAAACAATTCGATTGCGGCGGCCTCCGGTACGACCAAGCCAAGCAAGCTCGTGGCAAGTGCTAGTTTCAAAGAGCGTTTACTGCCGTTGGAGCCGGAATCGAAATATGTACCGGTTTATGACCATAGTGCAATTATAAAATCTCCGATTGTGCAAAGTCTCAAAAACACTGATGAAGCATCGACGGACAAGACAGACACGACGACAGCTTCGGACATCCCTGCCATGCTGGACGATGAGACTGACGAACAATCTTTCGAATACACCGACCAAGATTTAGAGGAAGCGCTCCAGGCAGAAATCGGCGAAGACCCACCCAACAACGACGACAACAGTGATGACTTACATCTGGTGGATATCAGCAGTGAGAATCAATCTTTCTACATGCCGATGGCACCGAAAAAAACCGTACTAAATGTTAACACATCGGAACTAAAACTGAGCGCTATGGACATCCTGAACTCGATACAAAAATGCACCAACGACAAAAACATCCAAGATGAAAACACCTACATCGAGATGACCAACGGGATGGGTGGCAAGTGTGTGTTTGGGGATGACCTCAAATCAACCTACGAGATGATTGTAGTCCAGAACAGTGGTTCTTCGAAGGCGGACCAGGAGCCACTGTATATGGAACTGTCGCAGTTGAGCAGCAACAGTCTGGAGAAGAGAAACAAAGCGGAAAAACTGGCAACAGAATCGGCATCCAGCACCCTGAAGAAGAAACAATCCGACCGTGGAACTCTCACTCGCAAGCACAGTAAATCCAAACGAAACGACCTGCCGGACATCCTCAAATCGAACAACAGTTACTTGAAAAGCGATGACAGTTCGGATGCTGACGACGAATCACCCTCGAAGGATTCGTCGGAACAAAGCCGAATAAAGGCGGCTCGTTCTAGATTTAGCCTCTCGGATACATTTCGTCCTGCGTCTTACTATTTGGGTGCAAGCACCAGTACGCCACTCGGGGAATGCGTCGATAGCTCGGACAGTGAAATCGTTTCTCCTCCACCGATTCCAACGGCGGCTCTACCACTTGATGAGCACAACAGTGACGAGATTTTCCTGTCGGAGAATTTCGACACCGTCAAGCGACGCGATAAAGATTCTAAGTCGAATTCACGTAGCTCTCTGCTGAACACATCCGACCATCGACAGCCCAGCCAAACGAGTCTGTCTGGTTCGATCGATAGTAAGTCACTTTCGGGGAAGCACCCTTACGGCTCGAATAGGTCCAGCTTGCAGAGTAATCTGTACCTGGGTTCATGCTATAATGCGGAGCGATTCGATAATGGTTCGAATACGTCATCCGAGTATGATCTCTATCGGAGATTGAAACCAGATCCTGGGAATGACGCGAGTCGAAGAACGTCCACTTCATTGTCGGAAACTGAATCTGTTGAACTAAGACGAAGCAGCTCGAAAATGGATGTTCACACTCGTAACAAACGAAGACCCATTTCGGAGGATTCCCTCAATGAAATCCAGATGCTTGGAAGTTACGGCATCGATGAGACTTCGCTATCGAATGCGAACTTTGATCAGTACTTGGGTAATTTGGAGAATGTTTATGTTAACTCCGAAGAAAGTACACCACACAGGATGGTTTGGATGGACAGCAGTCTAACGAACCTTTCCATCGGGGAATCGTACAAAAATGGACACGACAATAGCATTTACTACGAGAACGTGGAGATCCAACCGCGTACCACACCGAACACCAGTAACCGGACGGATGACGATGCGAAAGCCTTTTACGACTCCCTGGAGGACGTAGCGCTACACGAAAAAGTCACACTATCTCCTCTGAAGGAGAAAAATCTCTCAATTCATGACGCCCGATGCGAATCCGAAGATTTGATGGCTGCGGGACGCAGCAACCTCAACATCGAGATAGTGGATTCCGTCACAACCATGTCCTCAATGGACTTGGATCAGCGAAGCTCCTGTACGGTGTTCGACCTAACGCAAACGACCACTCCAGCGCACAGCCGAGGCAACAGTAACCTTTCCGATTCAGCTCCTTATTACTATTCCGATCTGCAGAGTAGAGATTCGTCAGTTTCCGACATCACCAAGCTGTCCGACTTAAGTCGAATAAAATTCCCACCCAAATTGAACAATCAGCGGGACATTGGGGTCAAGAAAACGGGCATCTCCCACATCCAAAACCCGATAAATCACGTCAAGGCGGCTAACATTCTCACTGTTGCCGAAAAGGATCACGAAATCGACCAACGAAACATTTACGAGTCGGATCGAATGGTCGATAAAAATGTGAACAAGGTTATCGAAGTGTCCCTGTCGAGCAGCAGCAAAAATTATTACAGTAACAAAATGATGAATAATAAGCCCGTCCAGTTGGAAGATCAGCGACTGAGTGGCGAAATGATGCCTTCCACCTCGATGCTAGCATCGATTTTGAAATCTAGTAACAGTGCAAGTAGTAGCCAGGTTTTAGCGGCCATCAGCAATCAAAACGTCTCTTCAAAAAGTAGTCTGAATATTTCAACCGATATGTCCGCGAGTGGCGATCAACTGTGGGAGGAGGACAGTTTGTGGCGAGATAATCTTCGTAGGGCATCACATATGCATGCCAAGTCGATGGAAAGCCTTGACCACTTGGGTGCAGCTTCGGCAGTACAATCCAAACTGTCGACATTGAATCGAAAACATGCACGACAAGCTGGTAAAGCTATAACGCGTGACGTAACGTACGTCAACGATGACCTGTTGACCAAAACTCAGCTGCTCAAGAAGCAGCACAAATCACAAAGTTCCAGTGACGACAATGACGTTTACGTTCAGCTAGCCAACAACATGAACCGGACAGATTCTGCCTCCTCCGATACCCCGTCGGATGTGTACGAGGTGCTTCGGGATGAATCGACAAAGTACGACATTGACAGGGAAAATATTCGACAGTGGGATTTGATGTCCAGTGGACTAGTTAATAGTACTAACAAAACGCTAGAAGCAGACGATAGGGAATCGCACCGTGCCAACAAGGAGAAAAGTAGTAGCCGGGAAAGCACCTTGAAGCGACAGAAGGGGAGTTCTTTAGGGTTGGATGGGTCACTTCAGAAAGGTGCGAAAGGTACACCTAAGACAGGCACCGGTAGTAGTCTGGACCCGGCCGGTCCTGCTGCCACGGTCGATAGCAATGACTATACGCCAAGTCCTGGGTCCAGCCATGTCTTTGCAACGTCGTCGGATGCACATGTTCACAAAAAGCACAGTAACACCACAACACACTAACGCAAAAATAAACGGAAAAACGCACAGTTTTATTACTTCTACTTCTTCCGAGCAAATAGATTTCTAAGCCAAGCGTGTTAAAGCATTCCATTAATCCGGTAAGGTAACGAAAATTAAGATGTAACTATAGACATATAAATATTGTAAATTTTTTTTCACTGGATGGCCAAAATAGCAGGAGGAAAAAAAAAACAATGAGCAGTACGAAAATAATAAACATGTTTTTGTATGGATAAAGTTAAGCCGAGGTTCAATGAACAATAAATATCGATAGTAACGAGTGGATTTGTTATGTACATTTCTTTTTTCTGTTTGTAAATACAACAATATATACAACAGATACGGAACATCTTGTTCGTGTTGCCGAATCAGGACACTGACCAAACACTTCACCAAACGCATTCGACGACAGCCCCCCCTGTTTTTAAAGTTAGACTCTTTTTAATACTTTCAGCTTCCATTTCAGTGCGCAACGTGAAAAACAACATCAACAAGATGCAACAACTCACGGTAAAACCCGATCCATCCGACTACCACCGGGTGGACCCGAAGATGCACGGATATTACGATCCTTCGCAGACCGAGTACTATTACCAGGAGCAGGAACGCTACATCCGTCCGGACATCAGCTTCGAATCGACGCACGATCTGTACACTCAGGCACAGCTGCAGCGAGCTCAGGAGATGAATCTACAGCAGCACTACCAACTGCAGGACATCGATCGGAGCCTAGCGGCAATGAGCCATGATTCTCCGGAAGAAAAATGGCCAGCAACGAATCAGCATCTATTTGGCGGTCGGATGCCACAAACTCCCAACCAGGACAAGCAGGAACTGCGAGTAAGTAGCCTTAGCGCTCATTGCCTATTTAACAGAGCACAATAGTCGAACGTCCACACGTGAATGATACCGATTTTTTTTCTAAACACACTGAAACATGTTTTCCGCAGACCTTGGAAATGTCCGCCGGAGATTTACTGAATCGTACTCACGAAGAGCTAGTGTTGCTGTTGATACAATTACGACGCCAGAACAGCAACACGGCACGCTCAATCGAGCAGTGTTGCACAAATGTACACGATATTCAGGTTAATTCGAAGTTTTGTTTTACTCTCGAGCAAGCTTTGTGCGGTTACAGGCTTTTTTGTTTGGTGGGACTTTAACAGTAGATAAGCAATTTTGTACACAGTCAAAATTCTACTAACCCTTCACACTTGTACAAAGAACAGTTTGGTGCAGGCGATAACCCGTTATATTTTTCGGCCATAAAAACTCATAAGCAAAATATGCAAGCAAGAAAGGTACAGCGAAGTCAGGGTTTTAAGTAAAAGTTTGTACTAATATTTGCAGAACTCGATACGTATGTCTGACGGACCCACGAGGGCGGAGAATCTTGCCCGGCTGGAGGCACTCAAGAAGCAATTGACGGAACTGGAGAAGCAATACGAGAAGGAGAAACCTTTGATCAATCTGGTGGATAATATGGTGAAGTTGGGAACACTGTACCGTGGTGCCCCTGGGAAGAAGAAGGCACATGCGTCGGAATCGGCTACCCTAGATCGGCTAGAGTTCAACCAGCGGGTCCAGGAGAGGCGGCTGCTGCAGGAGGAACAGCGACAGTGGGATCGGCTTAGTCCGAATCACGTTGAACTACAGGTAGGGTAAATTTTTGTTCTTTTTTTAAGTTGAAGTGAAATTCGTATGTTTCGTGGACAAGATATATTGATCTATCCACGAATGATAAAACTTCAAAAATCTTAAAAATATCAGGATTATAACAAATCTTGATATTGTGTCACAAACTTTTTGTATCAACTTGTGTTCTAAGCTTGGTCTTGTTAATAGTTAAAATATCAAAATTTTTATCAAAATTATTTACTGATTATTACGAATTATAGCTAGTTTTGTAAGGTTTATGGCAGAAAACGATCAGAATTAGTTAGAATGTTATAAATTTTGTTATAAGAACAAAGCAAAGCCTTGGTGCTACATTCCGATTCGGAACTTGACCTTCTGTTTACTATACACAGACTTCGCAGCCAACCGTTAAGTGTACAGGACAATTGCGGGGCTAGCGCTACGATCCTACTGACACTAACAGTCTCTCCCGAGTCAAGACTCGAGCCTACGATGACTGGCTTGTTAGGCCAGCATCGTACCTCGAGACCAGCTGGGGAGGCTCAAATTTTGTTATAAACATGCTTAAAAAACACACTTTTAAATATTCAAGTATATGATAACAGAATTTTATATAATTCTATACTATTTATCATTCTGGCATATCAAGAATATTACAGGCTTTGTTATTTCTATCAAGTTCAGATATATATGTGTTACCCGTTTGTTATAATCATTTAATCGGGTACCAGTGTAAAAATCTCAGTCGCAAAGTTTCTTGTAATAACGTCGCGTACGTCTACGAACCCGCTCATCAATGAGCAACGTTGAACAACGTGCAGGATAGTACATCTCCTTGTTTCAACCCTCTGCGTGCATCTAAGGGATTCAAGAGTGTAGCACCACATCACTCGGTCCAGGGTAGCTTTGATAAATCGCGTCAGTGTATCCGGAAAACCGTAATCATGCATTATTTACCATAGCTGGTCGCGGTCGACTGTCTCATACGCTGTCTTGAAGTCCACGAAGGATCTGCCGAAGAGTGAAAATTTGACCCGCAGTAGTGTGTGCTTGCGTGAAGCCCGCTTAGTACTGCCCTACGTAGGGTCTTGTGGTTAGTTACCGGGATTATCGGACAAAACCAGAAATTCTAACATTTTGTATGTTCAAAGTTTAAAATTGCCGTGCCCATGCACCCACGATGGCAAGCGAGCAACAGTTTCCAACGTTAGACCTTACATTTCTTTCACATGCAGTATTAAATAAAACATTTGTTATTAGTCGCTCACTTTCATCAGTTCACTTTCAGCTCTTATAAAATGTGTTGGGATTCCATTGAAAGAAACAAGAAAAAGGTTCATTAAAACAACGTAGAGTATCGCATAAGACTGCTGCAGGAAACCTGTTGAAGACGTTCGATACTTTATTTAGAGTTTATTTATTCTAATTTAAACATTATCAATACAGAAAAGTTCATAAATTTAATAATAATTCCAATTACAAAATTTTGTTCAAGTAATTGCGAACCCCCGCGCGATCGGTTCTTCGGTTTACGATCTTCCAAAAATTCTTGGGTTGGCGTACACGATAAAGTGCGTCTCTCCCGAATATATTGAGTTAGTTTCAAGTTAGGTTTTTAGACAGAAAATTTAGCTGCCTAGAACTCTCCTGAATATTTAAAAATGTGCAGGAAAAATAGTTTTTCTAACTTAAATCTCTTCCGTGACATTTTCAGCGTGTTGGCCACAAAAAAGTTTCTTCTAACAAAAATATTTTTCCTACCCATTTTGAATTGTTTAGAATAGTTCAAGGCAGCTAAATTTGCTTTCTAAAAATTAAGGATTTTGAAATGACGATTTATTTTCAGATCACTTTTTATGTTTAAAACTTTTAAAGGTAACATTTCCTAATAAAAATTGAAAACTAACACCTAAAAAATAGAATTCCGAATAATCGTGTCTAAAACTCCGGATAATCGAGTCCGACCTATACTATACATCGCATGCTGAGATGCCAGACTTTTTCGAGAGAAAATCCCTAGACCTGGCGATCTGGCATCTCTGATCGCGAGTGAGGCATGTACATTCAGGGTTGATATTTGTTGACACTCTTGAGTGAAAGTGAAAAAAAGCATTCATAAACGTTATTTTTTTACAATCCTTTCAGAGTTCTCCCTTCCCGCTTTTTGCATGGAAGTGAACTGTCAAAACACCTCATTATATTTCATGCGATGAAAGCAAGACAACAAAATCAGTTTATCAGTTAACAAAGATTGTCAAGGCATCGGTCAGTGTCAGTGAAAAAGTGTTTCGGTAAGGTTAATTTCGGTTAAGTGGACTGTTTGTTTTTCTTTTTCGCTTTGAAGTGAAGATCATTTGGTTGGATTTGTCGTCAAATTTTATTCCGTAACCGTGAACGATGAGCGCGATCTATTTCATCTGAGTATAATAGCACGTTACTAGGACGAAAATCTAGTGTATCTGAAAGAGTGCTGCGATCATTGGAAGTGAAAATTGAAAATGATTGGCTGTAATTTTCGAAGAATTTTGCTTGGGAAAATGACTTTTATCAGCAATGTGTACATTAGAGTGCCAATGAGATGTATGAAAAAAATTTACCTTCGAATATCATTTAGCGGTAGGGCTCAAAAGTTTCGTCTTCTCGAAAAAAAGTCCCCATGCAAAATTTCAGCTCGATCGAACATCGGGAACACGTGCCTCAAAGCGGTCAAAGTTTCAACTTTCTGACCGATGAAAATAATGCACAGCGTTAAGCAGCGTTTTACTTCTTCTATCCCCCTTTATCCACTCAGGGTAAATGTGACGCCAGTCCTAGTCCTACGAATCCTTTTGCTAAGGGAGATAGACGACGGAGTAGATTCTGGGAGGGAACATTGTAGCAGATCGCCCTTAGTTATAGATGGGGCATACAACTCCGGTAGTCTCTCTTCCTCCCAAATCCAGAAAATTACTCAAAGGAGTGCCGTTTCTAGTCCGCTTTACGTTGTCATCCAATCTCTTATTGTTTTAACATCGGAGTGTAGTGTGAATTTCTTAAGGATTATTAAATACAGGGTAGCATGAGGGGCTTCCAAAGCAGCTGATGGTGCACTTTTCATTGTCCCAGTTATTGATATACAGGCAAGCCTCTGCAATCATAGTTCCCGTGTTTCTCCCACGGCTTTACTACACACCCATAGGGCATTAGCAGAGCCGAATTCAAGGAGCTGTTATGCTTCCGAGTGGTTATTGCATGCCTGGCATTGCATGGCCTTCTCAACATCACTCGATTGGTTATCGTGTCACCAAACATCCCTATCTTATAGCCTAGCTCTGCTAACCTTTTAAGGAGTTCGTCTACAACTAAAGTCCACAGTAAGCGCGAAAGTACTCCTGCTTAAGGGGATCCCTTTATCGATCTCATATTTCATTCATTTAATAATACAGCTATCCGAGCTCCTTGTCTGCATTGCGGAACGCATTATCGAGTGCTCCTTCAGTATCAAGAAAGACAACCAGAGCTATTTCTTTGACTTGAAACGTTTTCTCAATTTTACTGACTAGCTCGCAGCTGTTGAAGCGTTATTGGTCTCTTCACGAACCCGTCTCTAGTCCTGTCTTTAGGCATGTCTTCATTTTCCGTTATATCCAGTTATTTTTTTTATATTGGTCCCAATCTGAAGTGACTATTACTCTATTTAGTTATTGTCTAGATTTTAGCTCCAATTCTGCCAGTTTCTCCTTCCACCAGGAAATACCTCTGCTGGATGATCTATGTTGAACAGGCAATTAGCTTGATATGATGAACTTATTTTATAAATGTTATTTCAGCCTATTTCTATCTACTTCGTTCTATTTATGTTGGGAAATATAATTGCAAGATCAATGATATAAATAATTTCCGGAATTTCCGTACCCAACGTGCATAATTTTCAATTCTAGAAAAAATGTCAAAACACGTTCGAAGAAAAAAACGTCGTGGTGGCGGTGCTCGTTTGACAGATTCGTTCAAGAATGTAGTGAGTCCTGGAAGCGTCGGAGGAAGAAGAAGTGACCATTTCGAAGCCTGAATGTATTTCAAATTTTATTGTCGTTCTTCAGAGAGAAACGACACTGATCTCTATTTTGCTTCCTTAGTTTTCTGTAATTTTCTGTGATAAATGATTCGGTTTTATAATTAAACCTGATGAGCAGGTGATGATTCTTCATCAGACACGTACTAGATCACAATCTTTCGTTACAAAACGTCACTGCAGATCGAGAGATCAAAGACCTCTTTTTGAGGGGTTTTCGACCATCCTGAGTTTGATTTGGGATCATTTAGAAGGAAGTTTTGGCGATTCGTAACTCAATTTGGGATTATTTTTTTTTTTGACTTTTCTGACCCCCATGTGAAGGGTTTTTGGTGATTCCGAGCTTAGTTTGGGATAAGCCATTCTGAGCTTAATTTAGGATCTTTTTCTTTTTTGGCCTTTTCTGGCCTTTAGAAGGGAGTTTCAGCGATTTTAGGCTTAATTTGGGATCATTTTCTTTTTTAGCTTTTTCTGGGCTTTAGAAGGGGTTTACGATCATTCTGAGGCAAATTTGAGATTATTTTCTTTTTTGGTCTTTTCTGGCCTTTAGAAAGAGTTTTCGGCGAGCTTAATTTGGGATAATTTTCCGGCCTTCAGAAAATCATTTTCTGTTCTGGCTTTTCCTGGACTTTGAAGGTTTTTTGGTTATTGTGAGCTTAATTTGCATTTTCCTCTTTGGCAGCCCAAAAATGTTTAATTATTAACTCAGGGCTTTTGAATTAATAAATTTAACAACACTCATATTAAGTTTTGTTTTGTTTACTCATTAATTCTATTTTACTAATGTTAACGCTTCATTTGAACAACTCTCAATCTTTTTGGGCAACTTTCATCAAGAGGGATTATTGAGCTAACTATTTAAGCCGATTCGTTGACATTTCAATTTCAAGATATTTTTGGGCAAAATCTCTACCCCTTCCCTAATAGCAATGTCACTGTATGTGGATACTGGGAAGGTTTCACGTCCTAGGCTGTTGTGATTGTGATAACTGTTTGAATAACTTGACGGGTTTACAGTCAGCATAAGAATGAAATCTCTATTTAATGAGGTGAGAACCTTCGATAGAAAGAGACGAGAAGAACCTGGAAACGCTCAAGGTTAAACTTTTACGACGGTCGGCAACCCGTCGTAAACCGTCTTGTAAACTGAATTCTGGTAATTTGTGAACTGTCGTGTCCGTGCCTGGGAAGTCGCATCGTTAAGGCGGTTCAAACATCGGCAGGGTTATTGCCTACGTAACGAGGCTTAGACGAAGCAGTTTCATAGTTGCTGTTTTCAATTACCAGCACTTGGACTTCACGCACCACATCTCCCCTTTTTAAGAAAAAATGATGATCGTAGAGAAATTATTCTGGAAAATCATTGCTTGTGTTCCCAAGCACCTCTGATACTGATCTTAATTAAAGTTATAGTTATTATTGTGCACTATTTTCTGTTCAAGTGTGATACAAATTTGTATAATTACTTTCAGGTGGTTAATTGAAATGTTTTCGTATGGTCCATTGTAAACCATATCCAGTTTTATGTTAACTTTTGATTTAAGTAATATTCTATCTGCTAATAAGATGTCTATGGGGTTTACACATTTGAACGGGGAGGATGCACAGGGTTGTGAGATCCACTGACACTCCGAATATCTATTGCTTTCGAGTTGTTAACAGTCACACATCATTTTGGAGACTGGCTTTCCTTCGCTATTTATAGAACGGTCGTAACCAGCATTTCTCTACCTCATTAAGGTACTGACTAAAGAAAGTTTAGCCTGCTCTTCAAGACGAAACGGCTTTGCTAAACCAACATCCATCGCATCTTCTGATTGATCAGTTTAGGCTGTTTTTCAGAACCCGGGAGTCGCCATTTTAGATTTCAAATTGTTTTCAAGGCATCTGGAGTCGATTTTCGGTCTCTCGACATCATTTCCAGAAAAATTCATGTTCAATTATATTTGGTCATTTGGTCAACTTTAATTTAGGTTTCTGAGCATCTTCTCGGTGCCGGAAAACTCAAAAAAAAAGTAAAGCAGCTAACAGCACTACATAGGGAATTAAACGAAGCAAATATTTGCTTAAAATGGGTCGTGGCCGTGATTTCACAAATCATCTTTGCAGGTTCATTACGTAAGCATTCAAATGCTATGAAACTGGTTGATTTCGAGTCGTATTGAACTGATTACTTAGCATCGTTCCTTCCGGTTTGTCTTGTTTTTTTCACAGAAGCCCACTGGCCAAAGGTTTCAGTTGATCAATCAACATTTTTAAACGAAACCCTACTCCCTGATCAATTGTGATATTTTTCTGCCAATGGAAACTAGATTTATTACGCAGTTTATTTTTTGAAAACAGTTCGCATCGAGTAATGGCATAGTTAATATATTTGATAAGGGAAGAGGCTTTGCAGAATTTTGAGCAAATATTTGCCATAGTGTAATAGTATAGCATATATATTAGCCCGAAGAAATATTTTGGCCAAAAAGTGCGTACCATACAGCGAATATTTAACTCGTCTAATACCTGCCAAACACTCAGCTTTCTCTTCAACAAACTTACAGTATTGGACACTCCAGTTTCTAATGAAATGGAGCTAGTGATTTGAAAGTATTCTAGAAATCATACACCAGCGGTGATTCAGCGTACTTGAGTAAAGTTTTACAGATGGAAAATTATTTGAGCTTAACGGAAAACTGCCAGCCGATCTGAAGCGATTGTTTAACGACATTAAAACACTGAAACCTCCTTTTCTACAAATATCTGCAAAAAAAATCGATCGCGAATTTTTTATTTGAACTTGAAAATGTTTTGCTTTGTTTTTTAATTCCTTTTTATGCGCACTGATAATTAAACGATTTTTTGTTATTTTCTATTAACAAACTTTAATTGAAATCTTATTTAGCCAAGAACTTGTTCCATTCCCGGGAAATGAGATTTTTCATTCCCGTTTCCCGGGAATATTGCAAACCCTAGTATTTCGCCGTTCTACTGTCAAATGCACCTCAGTAGCTTTTTCAATAAATTAACGGGATATAAGAACAAAAAAAAAATGCAACTCTGCAAGCAGCGATTATACACCGATTTGTTCAAGATTCCACTAAAATCACAGTCTCCGTGCATCTGACTCAGTTGAATATTTTATTTATTCATTATTTATTTTAGACCCTTTAACAATTGTCATTCGGGTCTTGGTTGAATATTTGACCAGTGTCTTTTTTTTTATTTTACTAACACGACAAAAACCAATCCCGATAAAAAATTTTAAAAATGTGCGACCATAAATGAAAAGGCCTATTGTACTAAAGCTGCTGTTAAGATTTTCTGTGTTGAGTAACGAAAGTCACCGAAGGCCACAAGCTCTTCTATTCTTCAGATAAACATTGTACCATTATTTTTTTACACGATTTGGGATGGGATTTGCGATTTGAGAAAATGCTTTGGGAAAATGCTTTCACCGAAAGCACTATAGATTAGCTTCCTATCATGGAATCATCGAGCCAAAATTGGAAGTTCACAGGAGATTACAAATGCATGAAATACACTGATTATGTTACTCTCAAAATACATCCAATAAAACAAAAAAACTTTAAAATATTCTGTTGAAATAGCAGCTCATCTAATCACAAATCCGATCTTTCAGTCTAAGGTACAACAACTGTACCAGATCGACCGTTTGCTCCAGGAAGAATCCGGAACACTGCAGAACCTGCAGCGAGACAAGGAAGATCTGGAGCGTGCACTGGGAGGCCTGAAGGCACGAATAATGAGCGCGGATGCTCCTGCAGTGGCAGTGGAAGCCGCCAGACAGCAGCAGCATACTTTGGAGCGAGAACTTTCCCGAGTGCACTCCATGCTGGCGGAGAACTCGAAGGTTGTCTCGAGCTAGAGATCTGCTTAATTCTTACTAATTTAGCTTTTGTTTCAGAAATTGGAGAAGACCGTTGCTGATAATGCCCGACTCGAGCAGGAACTGCTCGTACTGCGCCAAAAGCTGCAAGCATCCCGTGACACCCGAGGATCGCAGGGTACACTGACAACCGGGCAGGATGGGCAATACGTTGGAACCGCAACTGCGGTTCTGGAATCCGAGCTGCGCCGCGTTCAACTATTGGTCGGCGATATGCAACGTCAGCGACAGGAGTTAAGTCAGGCGGTTCGTCAGCTAACGGATAATTCCGACAGCTTGTACAGTCAGATCAACAAGAATGGTGACAACCGATCGCACATAAAGAAACGGTCACACAGCACTTCGTGGGTTGAAACTGATTTGGACTCATTGGTGAGCAAAGACCAAAGCAGAAATGAGAGCAACTCGTCGTTGAATCTGTCGGATAAACCTAGCATGATTGGTGGTAATAGAAATCAGCACGAGCACTGGGAAAGTTTTGAACCGTACAGTGTGGACAGTGACGATCTGTTGGATGACTCGGTTGGTGGTCCGTTCGGGTTTCAGGATAAGCAGGAAATAAAGACCGTTAGAATTGTGAAGCGGGAGTCGGAGCGTAGACATCGGGATCGAGAGAAGGATCGGGGTAACGTTTCAACGCACAGTCTAGATCAAGTGCTCGAGGAGGAAGCTCAGATATTCGAAGATTATACCAACTACCATCGATCGAAATCTTTGCCCAGAGGATACGAAACGCATGAAGCGTTCGTCCAGAATCAGGATGTTCAAACGTATGCTAACGATTTGAAAGATTATTACAGCATGACCGCAAACAGCAACAACAGTTACCCAGTGTCGATGATCGACCGTAAAGCTGACCTGTATTCCGGGTGTGATCGTCAGGTGAAATCATCCGCGATCAAAGCCGTGAACTTCCCAAGTAGTAACTCAGTAGAACAGAATCAGCCGATGCCCGGTTTGCGGAACAAAACGGAATCCGTTCAAAGTTTGAACATTTCAGAGCAGAGTCCGGTTTTCCAGAGCGAAGCAGCGAAACAGATCATACACGAAATGGGTGGTAATGGAACAGAAAAATCAACGCAGTCCAATGGTGAAAGACCGAAGCAAAAGGCGGAACATTTAGCCCAGCAGAACAAACATCGCCGCTCAGTGCCGAAGGAGAAACGTCGCCATCACACGGCACCGCACCATGTGACGGCGAAGCAGATCGAGATTATGCAGAGTGAGAATGATATGAACAAGAATGTGAGTCAGTCTCTTTCGAAGTAGGTAGAAAAAAGGGTAAACTTTGCAATCATTACAGAACATCAACTGGCGCGCACGAGATGACGTAGATCTGGAGGTGACTTTACGGCCAAGGTCCAATGCACCGGATGTGGTACGATCGGCTATCGGTCCGAGGGAAAAAATTTCCGAGCACACCATCGATAAGCTGCTGGCGGCACCTAGTAAAATCCTAATCCCGGAGCGGTACGTTCCCGAGCAGGCACCGGAACTGTCCCCGGAGGAGAAACGCCGTCGCCAGGAGAAGGTGGAAGCGATCAAGAAGATGCTCTCCGAAACACCGATTGCGGGAAATGTTATTATTTGCGCACAATGCTTCGAAATTGATGGTATTGCTTTGACGTAACTTTTTTTTTGTGCTTTTAGGATACTTCACCAAATCAACCAGCGAACGCAGAGAAAAGACAACGAGAACACTTGCTGCAGCTGAATCAAATTCTAGCTCAACAGGTTATGCAGATGAGCAAAATTGTGGCCGGTAAGTGCATCGATCCGTGAAGGTTTCGACCCTTATAGTTTAGCTTAGTGTTTTTTTATTATGTCGCATACAATTATATTTCGTTGTTTTGTTGTTTTTGATGATGATGATTTTGTATTGTTATCATTTCCGTCTTTTTGTTTCGTTTTTCATCCATTAGGTAACCCGTACCATGCCACTAATATACAAAAGTAGTGCCCTCATGTACCAGCCGCACTGTTGATTTTTTTATTGTTATCATTTCTCGAATGCGTCTGTTTTAAGTTCGCGAGCTGCTTCTAGTTTTTTCTGTGTGTGTATGAGGAATGCCAAAATATGTGTTGATTTACTGTTCCATACCATACCTATATACTATTGCCATCTAAATGTGTATCACTCATAACAATCAAACAAATCAAATATTTTCAACGCTTGCCAATTCAACACTGAAACTTTGTACCAACCACCAAACAACATCAGACGATACCTCTACGGATCAGAACACAGGTTTGTATTGTCAGCAAGAAAAAAAAACTTAACTGAGATCATGGATTCCAAATTTGTTTGCTCTAACAGAGGTACACTCCAACAGAATTCGTCACTCGAATCTCATACATGCAATTTATTTGAATCGTAAATTACATTTTATTTGCATGTTGTTTTTACGTTCGAAACTTTTGCATTTAAAAAAAAACCACAACAGAATAGTTTCCAGTACTAACTGTTTTTTTCTACCAACACGTTCCTCGTGTAGAAAATTCCATGGCAGTGCTGCCATCCAGCATCAGTAAGCTGAAGAAAGCTCGTGGATTCCTGAGGGGTGGCAATCGCAGAAACGGTGACGATGCAAACGAACACGAAGACGAGGAGGCAAATTATCGCAGCGAATTGGAGGATGACGATGACACCGAATCACCGCCAGAACCGCTACCTCTGTACCAGCAGCGCGAGAACTATTTCACCTAAAGAAAAAAATAAGGATTTCAACACTTTCCGATACGTACAAGTAATCTCATCATTTTAAAACGCAGAGTTATATAGTTCTTGTTAAGCATGCTTTCTGAAACATATAGCTCACGGCAAAAAAGAGCGGAACAGTTGAATTGATTTATCCGTCCATCATCGGTTGGTAATACACTGCGAATACTCGAATTATCCAAACAAAACGAAAAAAGCGGCAACTGCCAGAATTAGTGAACAAAAAAAAAAACTCCAGGGAAGCATTTGATTACCGGTAATACAAACCCATACTCACGCATATCAGTCGAAACCAAGAGAAATACAGTAGAACAGATGTTTAGTTGCCTTACACATTAGGATTCTCGTAACACTCGAATGTTGTTTTTATTTTTTTTTAACTTTGTTCGCTAGACAGCAATGTAGAGCAGTACTTTGCGAGAAGTACAAGCTGTATTTATTTTAAGTTAACCAAGAACCAGTGCAAAATCGAAACCTATACTTTAAACTAACAGAAAAGGAAACAATTAGAGCGCGGTAGTTGACAATAAGAGAGCGTCAATTATTGCACTCGTCAGAAATGAAATAAACCAATACGAAACATATTAGAATGAAATTACGTACTAAGCATAGCTAATCTGTCACGAACATATACAGTAGAGAGAGGGAGAGAGGGTAACGATATGTTACGACAATGATACCAGTAAATGATATAATCAATTACTACAGTTAGTGGATTTATCATTACGTATTAAGAAGTTAGGCGTGCGATAAGCTTTAAATAAGAAACTACCAACGTCATCCGCCAACACCTGTATTTGGAAACGCACGTCAAGCCAGAAAATTTTTTGTCAATTTGAAGCAATTAAAATCGCTAAAATGTACAATTTGCTCAATTACCTACACACAGTATAAACAAAAATAATTAATAACCTAACCGCATTTATCAATGAGAACAGACAAAAAAAACAAAATTGTTCGAGTACCCAGACAGTATTGAGTTTGACATCCTTACCAATCCCAGCGTGTGATTAGCTTTATACATAGAAGATTGAAAACATCTGTTCCAAAACATCACCGCTCACGGTTGTAGGATTTAGCGTAAAGTATTGTCTTAATGTTAGATAATGATAAAAGAAGAAAAAAAAACTAAAACAGGGCCTAAACTGTGTCGCATCCGAGCGCAATTTGCTTTTTCTAACGATTCGGTGGTATCACGAGTTCGCATTTACAGGGTTCTATGTTTTTCTTTTTCTAAGAACTTTTGATAACCAACTATATATTAGTAGGAGATCATTATCATCACCAGAAACAGAGACTAACTGGCTTCAAACGCTGCTACAGACACGTTTTATCAAGACAATGATTGAAATCCATGCATATCATACAATCGCAAAATTATCTTCCCGCAGGATCGATTAGAATGATTCGCTTTAGGTCCACCAACTGGAAAGCTTTTTGATTTGTTACTTCATTTCAGTAAAAGCCATACGCGCGGCGTGAAAAACGACAAACGCCGATTTTTTTTCCGGGAAAGGTAGACACGTCCTAGACACACCATTTCCGTGGGAACGGCTGGAAAAGTAGTACAACAGGGAACGTTTATCGTGACCGCGTAATTTTTCTTCTCCGAAATTTGGAAGAAAAACAGAGAAAACGATTTGCCATACTACATACTATGATCTACTGTAACAAAAATCAGTTGTACGAGAGAACACTATTTTTAGCTATTGTTTTAGGTGCTATAATTTCTTATTTTTTTATTCGTTTTTTAATTATAACCAGTCGAGATGCACAAGACGAAACAGAGAAAATAAATCTAAAAAAAAATCATTCCCAGATTCGTTATGCGGAAGTTGTCGTTGAATAATATTAATGAAACCTATAAACTTAGTATTAACCCTAAAATATATTGTTAAAGGAAAGTAAGCATTATCCAAATAAATTGTTGCATAAATTACAAGCGAGCAGCAGCAGAGGAAATCGGAAACCTCGTTTTAGTTTAAATTATACCTTCAACCAAATAAGCAAAAAAAATAATGATCAGCTTACGATGTTCTAATTAATGGGCTTAATCACGAAACATGAGAAAGGAAAGATTAGACACAAAGGAAACACAAAACAGCAAAAGCACAAAACGCATTTAAAGCGGAGCATTTTGAAAGAGCATAAACCAAGTTCATATGCATACATACATTTACATACATACAACCTTAATAGTAAAAGCTGACTGGCCGCGTGCGTGCGCGTGTGTCTCCAAGCACGAACAGTTTCAATGCGTACAATCTTTCATGATAATAAACAACACATAATTGAAGAAATAAACTATTACTTCTGGCATCGTTCTCAACGGTGTTTTGGCTTGGTGGTGCCGCAACAACCGCGTCGCGGTGAGAAAAATTCCCTCGGTGTAAGTTATTTGACTTTATGCTTCGTTCGATTTTCTGTTTCACCCTTCTTCGAAAGAAGTGTGTTTTCGTGAGAAAATTTGGTAATAAAAGTGGGGGAAACATGGTAAAAATCTAAAACATTAAAGAATTTCAGGAACCTCATTTGATCGCAGGAAATCTGGGAAAATTTAACAAACAATTATGGGAAAAAATTCCGCGCTAAAACGGATTTATTTAAGCATAAGAAGCTACTACAAGGAATCTACTATTGGGTTTCATATCCGAACAAATACTCTTCTAACATTATTTTTAATAATTATTTACATTATTTTTATAATTTCAAATTTTCACCTTTTTGGACATTTTCGATACTTTTTTAAAGCAAAAAAGGTAAGTAAAAACCGATTCATTTCGAATTCTAATATAAGTAATAAAGGCTTTCAAACAAATTTAATATAATCTTGAAACTGAATCAAATGGAATTCGATTAATTTTTAATAGTAAAATATCTATATCTACAAATGTGAATGCCCGCCTGTCTGTTACCTATAGACTCCAAAACAACTGAAACAATCACCGCGAAAATTTGTACACAGGAATTTTTGAGTACAGGGAGTGTCAAGAATATATTAATTTTGCTCCATCTCATCAGCGTGGGGCTCAATTTGTTCTTTTTTTGTGATGTTACGTGTCATTCAAGACATCTTCGTGGAGTTGCAATGATGAGAGAAGGCGGGATGAATATTCCTGTAATATTGATTTCACTGTATATCAGTAGCGCAATCGAATTTCTGTAACACCTTTGTCAAAATGCACACCTTTTGCCCTATAACGTTCGTCAGACCCATATAGCCGTCTTAGGATTTTGTCAGATAATGGAATGCCGTGCACGCTGACTTTCTAGTATAGTTTGGTGGTAAATATATTTCAGGTTTCATACATCACCAAGAACATTTCAGTAACACCTTTGTCAAAATGCACACCTTATGCCCTATAACTTCCGTCAGACCTATAAACCCACCTTAGGATTTTGTCAGATAGTGGAATGCCATGCACGTTGACTTTCTAGTATAGTTTGGTGATCAATATATTTCATGTTCCATATATCACCAAGAACATTTTCGTAACACCTTTGTCAAAATGCACACCTTTTGCCCTATAACTTCCGTCGAACCCATATAGCCGCCTTAGGATTTTGTCAGATAGAGGAATGCCATGCACGCTGACTCTCTAGTATGGTTTGGTGATCAATATATTTCAGGTTTCATACATCACCAAGAACATTTCCGTAACACCTTTGTCAAAATGCACACCTTTTGCCCTATAACGTTCGTCAGACCCATATAGCCACCTTAGGATTTTGTCAGATAGTGGAATGCCTACACGCTGACTTTCTAGTATAGTTTGATGATCAATATGTTTCATGTTTCATACATCACCAAGAACATTTCCGTAACACCTTTGTCAAAATTCACACCTTTTGCCCTATAACGTTCGTCAGACTCATATAGCCACCTTAGGATTTTGTCATATAGTGGAATGCCATGCACGCTGACATTCTAGTATAGTTTGATGATCAATATATTTCATGTTTCATACATCACCAAGAACACTTCCGTAACACCTTTGTCAAAATGAACACCTTTTGCCCTATAACTTCCGTCAGACCTATAAACCCACCTTAGAACTTTGTCAGATAGCGGAATGCCATGCACGCTGACATTCTAGTATAGTTTGGTGATAAATATATTTCATGTTTCATACATTACCAAGAACATTTCCGTAACACCTTTGTTAAAATGCACACCTTTTGCCCTATAACTTCCGTCAGAACCATATAGTCACCTTAGGATTTTGACAGATAGTGGAATACCATGCACGCTGACTTCCTAGTATAGTTTGGTGATAAATATATTTCATGTTTCATACATTACCAAGAACATTTCCGTAACAGCTTTGTCAAAATGCACACCTTGTGCCCTATAACTTCCGTCAGACCCATATAGTCACGTTAGGATTTTGTCAGATAGTGGAATGCCAAGCACACTGACTTTCTAGTATAGTTTGGTGATCAATATATCTCATGTTTCATACATCACCAAGAACATTTCCGTAACACCTTTGTCAAAATGCACACCTTTTACCCTATAACTTCCGTCAGACCCATTTAGCTACCTTAGGATTTTGTCAGATAGTGGAATGCCATGCACGCTGACTTTCTAGTATAGCTTGGTGATAAACATATTTCATGTTTCATACTTCACCAAGAACACTTCCGTAATACCTTGGTCAAAATGCACACCTTTTGCCCTATAACTTCCGTCAGACCCAAATAGTCACCTCAGGATTTTGTCAGATAGTGGAATGCCATGCACGTTGACTTTCTAGTATAGTTTGGTGGTAAACACATTTCATGTTTCATACATCACCAAGAACATTTCCGTAACACCTGTGTCAAAATGCACACCTTTTGCCCTATAACTTCCGTCAGACCCAAATAGTCACCTCAGGATTTTGTCAGATAGTGGAATGCCATGCACGTTGACTTTCTAGTATAGTTTGGTGGTAAACACATTTCATGTTTCATACATCACCAAGAACATTTCCGTAACACCTGTGTCAAAATGCACACCTTTTGCCCTATAACTTCCGTCAGACCCATATAGTCACGTTAGGATTTTGTCAGATAGTGAAAAAGTGACTTTCTAGTTGACAAACCGAAAAAAAGTGTACTCCAAAATTCAAACCGGAAAAAAGAAATATTATAGCTATTAAACCATTCTTGTGAGTTTTGGTGTCCAAAGTTGCTCAAAGACCGGAAATCAAATCCAGACAATATTATGAAATCCAAAATAACGACTTCTGATTTCCGAAAATCAGCCTAAAATGTGAAAACAGCTTTGCGCTGTGTTATCAGAAGGGTGCCTTATTCTCACTGTTGGGTAAATCACAGAGATGCAATTAGCGTCATTTCCGATACTAATTAAAACAAAAACGTGTACTTTTAGGACAAATTTAATACTCAATTGAAGAGTTAAGCGTTTCTCGACCATTCATTACACTTCGTTTAGAATGTTAGAACGCTTTAACAAAGATGGTTGTAAATTCGACTTCATCTCCATGTCTCAGCACGAACTAAAATTTCTTTTCCTTCAGCAGTATACAACACACAACAGTAGCGTAATAAAATGTTGCGTAACTGAGTGCGGTATTTTCTGTTATCTGCTCTTATACGACAATAAAACGCACAATCAAGCCTTAACTATGCAAATACTGTAGTCTTTTTGAAACGCAGATTTCGATTGATCTGATCGGTCGATTAATGCTATTATACTTGGTTAAGCGGTAAAGTACTCTTTGGATTATATAAAAACCTGCTTCTGCTCAAACCAATCAGTTTACTAATGGATGGCCAGTGTGGACCGTCCACACTAAGTAGCAGCGGGTAGCAGCAGTAGCAGCAGCGGATGGCAGGGCTTCAGTAGGCGGCGATTTCGAATATCTCGCTGCCTTCCATAGCGGACGTACCAACAAAGTAAACAGCAAACGTTTGAACGTTTGTACGCCTTTCTTAGCACTCTGTCGTGGTTGCACTCCATGTCAAACTACTCGTGATATACGCTGCCAAATAACGCAAGATAATTACCAGCGGAAATTCATATTTAATAAACTTTTCGGTGGAGTCTGGTGCAATATTTTTGGTTATGAATGGGTCAATGATAGAACTTTTCTATCGAACACTTGCTTTAGGTCTATCGAAACCACAATCGTGTGAGAATACTTCTCAACACGAATATTTGGTCAGCTGCGCTTCCTGGCAGCTTCAAAACATCAATCAAATATTCTACATTCCATATATATTATAAAATATTAAAATATTCTATTCTTAGTTATTAAAGTGTCTCATTGCTGGAACTCAGTCTTACTCCACTTAATAGCGGAGGAGAGATTGACTGCATCTTTTGCTTGGTAAAGGATATAATCACTGTTTTAGTGGGGTTAATGCTCAGCCTTCCTTCTAGGCACCACTGGGAGATGGTATTACGAGCCGTTTGCACGCGGCTAGATAGAGATCCAATTATAGAGCATCGCATTTTCTAAAAAAATATGAGATCGTTTATCACTAGTGACCATAACAGTGGAGAGAGAACTCCTCCCTGAGGACACCCTTTCACTGCCTGTACTGTAACAGATGTATCTCCCAATGCGCTGCTCGAAAGCATGGCTTGGATCCGGCTCATTTTAGTATTATAGACTTCTTTATTTTGTAGAGCCGTGTGAATTGACGCAAAGGACGTGTTATCGAAAGCTCCCTCAATATCAAGAAAAGCGCAGACCACTGTCTCTTTATATTTCAGTGACTTCTCGATCTTTGTCACTGGGCAATGCAAAGCGGTGTCAGTAGATTTCTGTTGATAAGCATGTTTATGCTTATGCAAGGGTAAGTCTTTCAGGAACTCGCAGTGGATGTTGTTATCCGTAATTTTCTCCGTCAACTTGGGAAGAGAAGACGTCGTCATATATAGATCTAAAAGCTTTAGGTTTTTTCTTTGCCCGGCTGATGAGTTCGGACATGATGACTCCGTCCGATTTTTGCAAAAGGATTAGTAGAATGCCATCCGATCCTACTGACTTCATAGGCTCAAAAGAGTTTAGTGCCCAGTTGATAGAAGTCTCCGTGAACAATAGACGAGCGAGCACTACGGAGTTGCGTGCCTTCATGCATTACGATCCGAGGCTCTGTGGCTTTTCAACGTTCGACCCAAAGCCGGCGGTCAAGCCAGGAAAGTGAATGTTCATAAGAACATCAAGTGTTTCATTGGTAGTGACAGTCATCTTCCTTTTTCAATAACCCAAAACCATTTGTATGATATTTGAACATCGCTTTTCGCAATCGTGTTGCCCCAGGCAGAGTCTGAATGTCCTCACAGAATCGACCTCTGGATCTCCTTTTGGCTTTGCGTTTTGTGAGGTGAGAGATGCTCTTCAACTGGCCCCGATGAGTTTTTTGACCGATTTCTTTTTTTGCCGTTTATCCTGGAAATGGCCACTCTGCAGCAAGTTGGTTTTGTAATTACCGATCAGACCTGCTGCGTTTTTCTCGTTTTCCTTATCAATGTTCGCCCTTTTCGGCGGAAACAGCAGCAATATTTTATGCGTCCACCATACCAGCTGACAATTCCGCTAGTGCCCTACTTTTAAACTACTATCAATAGAAATATTTAATAAAAAAAATTGATACTTTGATAGTTTGATTGTTTTGTCCTATTATACGAAGTTGAGTGTAAATGACTAATTAATTTTGAACTTTAAGATTATATTTTAAAACTTCCGAAGAAATATTACACAATTTCAAAACTAATTCGAATGGAAATCATAAAATTTGCGATAGCAAAGAATATTCTCAAAATGACATACAGCAGTAAGTAAAATTCATGATAAAAATCAGACCCCAAGAACATGCTTCTAATTTGTTTCATTGGAATCTAACCACACATGCCCAACTAGATTGCTAAACTTCAAATCTAGAGCAGAAAAAAACCTAACTGATCGTGGGAAGTTGTGACACCTTAACCTTTATGCGCTTTCTTGCTGCGTGAGATCTTTCGATCCATTGTCTGACGAGTGGCGTTAAACAACAGCAACAGCTAATGAGAAAGAACTTATTTTTATTTCTTTCATTTCCACATCGCCAGGCCCTTCCACTGGTCCACGCAATAACGATTGCAGCTCAAAATGCCACCGTACCGGACGGAAATGGTTTAGTTTTCCGTAGACCTTTGCCCTGTGCTAACCCGGAAGTAGTGAAAAAAAAAAATGAATTTCACGCGATTAGTGTTCTGTTTGATGTTTCTACTGTTGCTGTCCAGTGGGCTCCAGGGGGCACCATTCGGGCGCAAGATTCGACGTCAAACGATTGTGAGGCTCATCTTTTTGTGGTAGCGTTAAAACTCACTAATCAGATTTTTATTTTGGTTTCAGAAATTCGGCCGAATTTTCAGTAAGACTTTCAGCAACGCTCTGTCGGTCTTTTTCGGGAGGTGATTCTCTGATTGATGGCACTACCTAAATATACTTTGATTAAAACGAATTTATTTGATAAATGTTTCAGTGATATTTGAATAATAAAAACATAATGTTAAAATTCAAACATAAATCTGCTCCTGTGTTGGATGTTGAGTGTACTTCTCAGATGTCCGAAATGGATTCAACACTTTTGTTTTTGCTGTTTTATGGGCTATTCATGCTCTAATTATTCACTTGCAGTGGAAATGCATTGTATTTTTTTTTTGTTAATTTGTTTAATTAAATCGTCCACCAAAAAGGTTTACCTAATCGCTGTCAATGCAGTCGATCTTTGTGTTATTGCCAATCTTGATTTCATGTTTTACTAGCCCTTCAGCGGTCGCGTCAACTTTAACCGTTACGTGGGTAGGTGTATCATTGGCTGTTACGGATGAGAGCAGCTGTCTGGTACTGGAACTGGAGGAATAGCTATCACCGGAGCTACGTGTTGACGTGTGTGAGTTACCACTGATGGGACTATCGGGAAGAGAGCCTTGCGAGGCTTCCTTCAGTACGGTAAGTGGCGTGGAAAGTTTCTTCGATCCGTCAACTTTCTCTTCATCCTTCAAAGGGCTAAGAATTGTGGTGTGAGGATCCTCGGGGGTGTAGTAGTCCGAGTCCTCGGCGGAAGCTAGGGTTACGAACGACTTTTGGTTTCGAGAATTTTCTACTTCCTCCATCCGTAAGATGCTTGGCATTTTCTCGTATGTATCACAGTTCTGCTCGACACAATCGTTCTCGACCTCCTTCTGCAGCAGTGGGGATAATTTTTCCGCCTCGCTATCATCGTCCATCTCGATTACATTGGGCAGTTGAGATTTTTCATTGACAAGCAGAACCGTCTCCCGGTCCAGCGTGGGGTTATCTTTGACGGTTAGCTGGCTTGTAGTGTTCCGTAGGCTTCCCTTCTCGCGGGGATTTTTATCTTTGCTGACCGGAGCGCGCTGCATCAGCGGCGAGTGCTTAGTTAGCAGTTCCTTCGTAACGCAGGCAACCGATCCGTCCTCTTTGGACAGCAGAAGTGACATACGGAAGTCCACGGCGTTTTGATTTAGTTTTTCACGCGATCCAGTGGTATCGGCTTCTTTTGCTGTGGCTTTTTCCGAGTCCGGTTTTCCCAATGTCTTGTGGGGCAGAAAAATTAGAACAGAAAATGAAATGATTATAGCTCAACCAGATCTAGCGAACAAATTTTACCTGATTAGTTGGGGTACTTTCGGTGTTACCATCGGTCGTGTTGTTTCCATTTTCGGTAGTTATCTGCGATTTAGAACAACTGATTGGTCCATTAAGCGCTTCTATCAAGGACACTGGGATATAACCAGATGGAATGTTATCCGTACTCTGCAAAAGTTGTCAATGATCAATCGTTTTTGTCGAATACCTCCAACCATACTTACATCCTGAGGACTTTGAGCGGTGACCACATTCGATAGCGTGGCGCTTTTCTGGACAGCACGAATCTGCAGCAGTGCACGGAATGGCGCACGGCAAATGGGACAATTATTTGCCTGATATCGCAGCGAATCAGCACACGAATTGCACAAACACAAATGCCTACACGGAAGAATCAGGGTGTCTCTAGTGTCACACATACAGATTACACACTCACTCCCGTTGTCGTCGGTATCTTCATCACCGATAGATTTATTAACAAGCTTATTCTCGATTCCGTAAATCTCCTGCAGTAAGTAACAAAGGCCATCGACAAAAATCTTCTGTTTCAGGGCTCGCAAAGCATAGGTTCCGTCCGTGTGATGATCTACAACACAGATAGTCGTGTGGCTTTGACGGCAATCTTCGTTGCCTTCTTCCACGGCACAGTGTATGACAACCGGGAATGTGTCCTTCTCGGAGTTGTACGAAAGATCATCCTCGGAAAATAAAGCAGGATTGAAGACATGTGACGGGGCTGTAAAAACCTGGTTCACTCCCCGCTTGAAGTGGAATGTTTCCGACGACAGTGACGAATCACGTGGAATATAGTTCACGCCAGCGCTTCCGATATCTTCGATGCAAAAATAGTAAACCGTAATAGCGCATCTCGCGTCCGCATCAAACACAAATTCAATATTGTACGCACTAGTTTTAGTACCGTCTCCGTGGATTTTCGCAGCGCAATCGGATGCCTTCACAAACCGCACCGATTCCTTGCGTATGTTGATAAGACTTTTCAACGTTTTGGTTGGCTCTGTTGCTTGCGGTGGTGGATAAGGAAACTAAAATGAAGATGCTCAATTGGCCATCACTCGTCAAACGGATTACATTACTGCTCAAACTTACCGGAGTTGGTTTGCAACCGAGGAAGTTTAGATCTGCATTCTCACCGAACAGATAAGCTTCTGGCTGAGGAGTGTCAAACCGTTCGCCACCCATTATGAAGTGTGTACCGAAATAGTTACCTGCAGTTGAGAAAACATATGGATGGACGGGGACAATCTTCCGAGAAGGAATCCCATCATAGACGTACCTGACCGAGGAGGATACTTGTACTGATGGTTCGCACTCATTTCAGCCTCTTCCACGGCTGCATTCTGTCTGCTGGCTAGTGCACCCATATTTACTCCGCTGCCACTGCACTCGAATTTCCGTACCCTTGAACAAGCCTTTTCCAGTGTATTTTCAACCCAACTAGCAGCGAAGAAAGTGGTTTCGCGATTACTACAATCCTGAAATCTTTGTTTCTACCCTTTTCTACTGCACTCTAGGCTTGAACGAAAATTTTTCACTCCGACATTATGAATAGGAAAAAGTTTCCCATTTGACACAATTAGAGAAAGAAAATATCACACACTGGTTCACCCATAAACCTCTACCTGCTTCTCCGCATTGCCTCTCTGCTGCTGACAGCTTATTCCTTGCGTACTAGTCAGCCTATACACCAGAGAGACGCCAAGATACTCACCGTTAAGGCAACTGTCAACATCAAAACGGATAACGGCAATGCAAAATTATACAACTCGCCCGTTTTGATGTTGACAGTTGCCTTAACGGTGAGTGTCACGGCGTCTCTCTGGTGTATAGGCTGACTATTGCGTACGGACAAGCGTTTCAAGTCAAGAGGTAAGCATTCATCGATTGGTTCGTGGTAGTGGTGCACTTTGTTTCGCTTTTTGGTAGAGTTTTGATCAACTAATAAAGCACTTTGGTGTTTAAAAGCTATGGTGAACTGAACAAAAGCCGATTGGCAAAAGCTGAGTCTACATTTGATGACTACAGCAAGAAAAAAATAGTGCGGTCAGTAAAGGCAATGTCATACCTTGGTAGACGTTAAGACATTGAAACTTCATACACACAATATGCCATTTGGTTGAGATTCTGGGGTGGTATGCGCACGATCGAGGTTGATATGCAGCCCAAAAAGGTGGGACGACTGAGCGATGGTTTGGAACTTTACTCTTGATAGGAGATATTGGGCTAACGTGTGTTTTATTCAGTAAAGTTGAATCGTAGTTTCAATCATTTTCAACAGAATAGAAATCGTTTAAAATATTGTTGAGAGTCAAATTATGCAAGTCATTACCATTCGATTTCCACTGCAGTGCTTGACTTGGACTAAAGAAGGCTTCAAGTGGCAGCCAGAACACCTAGCACCGTTTATAGTTGCAGAAAGTGACAAAATTAAATATGAAGTAATAAGGAGTTTAAATTGAGTAGAGAAGTAGATTTTTCACGTTGATCGTGCATCGATAACAATCAGTATGCTTGTCACTTCTTTTAAATATCCCCGGAAAAAACTACGATGCCCAGAAACAAAATGTAAAAAATCAATAAATATATTATCGATGATGAATGACTGTAAATCTAAAATTGTTATGAAAGTAATGATTATTTTAATTAAAGTACGGTTGGTAAAGCTAAACTAAGAACCACAGAAATCGCAAACACAGTAATGAATGCAGAGTATATGAAAATCATATGTAAACAAAAGTGAAACATTAAAAGAGGTTGACAAATCTTGAAATTTTAAATATTAGGTAACATTTGAAATTGTACTAAATAAAATTGATATCAGTCCGACAACAGATGTACAATGAAAGCATCATTGAACAAAGCTGCTATTAAATTGTTTATTCAAATTACCAAATAACCAAATTTCAACATTGGAATTAAAGTTAATAGTAGGATTGAATGAAATTAATATTTTCTTCTAGATTAAAAAACCATAAAAATGTCGAGAATAACAAACAGTTAACAGTGTCAAAACTGTTCAATATACAGAAAATACCCAAATTTCAACATTGGAATTAAAGTTAATAGTAGGATTGAATGAAATTAATATTTTCTTCTAGATTAAAAAACCATAAAAATGTCGAAAATAACAAACAGTTAACAGTGTCAAAACTGTTCAATATACAGAAAATGTAAAATATGTTAGAAATTTTTCTCACTTTTATCTCTTTTTTTCATTTCTCACACTTTTGTCGTGTTTTTCAATTCTATCATTTATGTCATGTTTGTCATTTTTATCATATTTGAGATTTTATCATTTTTGTTACTTCTGTCAATTTTGTCATGTAGTTTTTACTAAGAATTATCTTTTTTCGTAATTCATGTCATTTTCGTAATTTTGGTCATTTTTTTTATTTTGTGTCATTTTTTTAAAACTATTATCATTTTTCAACATTAATGTCATTTTCTGTCCCTTTGGACCTTTAAAACATGTTTTTGTCATTTTTATAAATTTTATTAACTTCTTGTCGTTTTCGATAATAACTTTAGAGAACAACAAAAAACCAAAAAGAAACCGAAAAGAGACCACTACAAAAATTTATAGGGAAGAAATTAAGAACAGGAAGCGAGAAAAATAATTGATTTGTAAAGCTTGCGGGTCAATTTAGCGACGCAATTTTGAATAGGTAGCGCAAAAAATTAGTGATTTGTAAAAAAAGCTTGCGACTTTTGAGTGTAAAAGAAACTTTTTAGAGATTAGTTTTAAAATAAAGACTAAATCTCTAAAAAGAGACTTGCTACTAGCCCGGTAACTTCTGCAATTTTTGTCATGTTCTTCATTTATGTCATTTTTTTATTTCTGCAATTTTATGTAATTATTGTTATTTTGATCACTTCAGTCATTTTTCATTTTTGTTTTTCGTTTAGTTTTGTCATTTTTATAATTTTTGACTGTTTATCATTTGTGCCATATTTGTCACTTGTGTCTTTTTTGTCACTTTTTTTGTTTTTTTTTTCATTGTTGGCTTTTTCCTTCATATTGTTGTCATTTTCTTTTTTTTTGTGTCCTCTATTTTAACGTTTTTCATTTTTGTCATTTCTGTCATTTTTCGGAAAGCTGCGTTATTTTTGAGAATTGATAGTGCAGTTCCATGAAAAACGGGCAACCATTTTATTTGACTGAAACTTTTCTCGGATTTTTTCATGAGCGAAAAATGTCATTTTGTGTTTTTGTTTATTCTTTTTCAATTACAACTCAGTATTGTAGATATAGGGGGTAGATAAAACGATTGAGACCGGCAAGATTTGGTCAATTTTTAAATGGCCAGAACTTCACGAAAAATGAATTAATTTTGACGAAACAGGTTTTATTCTACTGGAAAACTGGAAAACTATCATAGTTTTTTAGTATTACTTGAGAATTTGACGTGACCAACGGACACCGGAAATATTCCGGATTTTAGAAGTGCGAGACAAAACGTACATTTTTGCAACGCGTAGAACTATGTCGGATTTTATTTGGGGGTTATATGTTGCCAATAAATTAGAATTCATTTCGAGTCTATTGGTACCCATCGAGATATGAATAAATTAAGTATGAGTGTTGTAGTTTTCCCTCGTATAACACTGGAGGGATCAAAATCGTGCGTGCGGATAGCTGGCGAGACATCAGCCGCGTTCGTAACGTTGGATGGACTGAAGCAGGCCGTGGAGGAGGCCTTCGTACCTTTTAAGAGAGAAGCAGCGAGATTGGGATTAACTCTGCCAAAACGAAGTACATGGTATCTGGCAGAGAGCGTGGGAGTCCCCGTGGTGTTGGTGCTGAGGTGGAGATAGATGGGGAACGATTTGAAGTGGTTGACGAATTCGTTTATCTTGGTACGCTTGTGACATGTGACAACGATATGAGCGGTGAAGTGAAACGACGAGTTGCAGCTGCGAACAGGGCTTTCTACGGTCTGCGTAACCAGCTAAGGTCCCGTAGTTTGCAAACTCGCACAAAACTAGCGCTGCTATACAGCTGACGCTGATACTCCCGGTGGCCCTTTACGGACATGAAGCATGGACGCTGAAGGAAGCTGATCGACGAGTGCTCGGAGTTTTTGAGCGTAAATTTCTGCGATCGAAACTTGGCGATAAATTGGAAGGTGGAGTGTGGCGCAGACGCATGAATCACGAGTTGTACCAGGTATACAAACATGCTGATATAGTGAAGGTAATACAGCGGGGTAGGCTCCAGTGGGCTGGACACGTAGCCAGGATGCCTGACGAGAGAGCCGCCAAAACTATCTTCAGTAGAGAACCAGGAAGAGGCCGTCGACTCCGTGGTAGGCCTCGCACGCGGTGGATGTGCGCGGTGGAAGAAGATGCACGATCTGCTGGTGTACGGGGAGACTGGAGAACGGCTGCCCAAGACAGAAGAAGCTGGACATCTCTAATTCGTTCGGCCCTAAACCGGTGAACGGTCCGTTAGCCAACAAAGTAAAGTAAAGTAAAGTAAGTAAGTTGTAGTTTTGGTCTTTTTATATTTTTGTGTTGTTTTTGTCTTTTTTTTTAAATTTGGATAATTTTTCAATATTCACGTCATGTTTGTCATTTTGTATTCCTTTAGTCATTCTTACTGTTTGTCATTTTTGTTGTGTTTTTTAGACATTTTATACATGTTATTGTTGCATTGTTGTCATTTTTGTAAGTTTTATTATTCTTGTCGTTTCTGACATTTTTTTGTAATTTCAGAGCTGGTAGCGACTGAGTGAGTTGGAAATAACAACTTTAGAGACCAAATACCTGAAAAAGGAACCGAAAAGAGACCACGAAGAAAATTCATAGAGAAGAAACTTAGATTTAGGAACGAAAAAAAATTATTGATTCATAAAAATGCCAATTTCAGCATATTTAAAGATTTTACTAAACATAAAATAAAAAGGCAAAAAAACAACACCAAAGAATTGTCACTTTATACACCGATAACAATCTACTACTAAGCTCAAAACAAAAATTTGAACAAAAAATAGAAAAAACGACTTTTGGACGAAAAGAAAGCATTTTAGAGACTAGCTTTCTGTAATTTATGTAATTTCTTCTTGTATAATCTTCTTGTAATTTCTGTAATTTTTGACATGCTTTACATGTTTGCCATTTCTATCATTTTTGTCATTTATATAACTTTCGCAATTCTAAGTAATCCTTGTTATTTTGATCACTTTCATACATTTTTCAATTTTGTCATTAAGGCCATTTTTCCTTTTTTTTTTCATTTTAGTCATTTTTGTTATTTTTGTCGCTTGTCGCATTTCCGTTATTTTTGTGTTTGAGATTACATTGTTTTGTTGTTTTGTAATTTTTGATCGATGGGACGTCAGTCCATAATTTTTGGTCGGTGTGACGTCTCCGGTGAGGTTGTAGATAGTAATTTTACGTTTGTGAAACAATATACACTATGGTCGCTTTTTACGCGCTTTTTTTTACGCGGATTGCGGAAATTACGAGGCTTTTTTATACACGGATTCCAGAGTTTACGCGGTTTTTGTACGTGGATTCAAGAACTCAAGCGGTTTCCTTTTACGCGACACGTATCCCCCACGTAAAAAGCGACTCTAGTGTACACCGGAAAAAAATACATTTTCAAGAAAAAATGTAAAAATAAAAAATAAAAATAATTATCTAGAATGCTCATTTTTCAAAAATCTCTGAAAACTGCAAAAGGTTAACTGAACATTGATGGTTGTCTAATCATGGAGAAATTGAAAAGAAATAAAAATTGCGAGGCCACAACGGTTTGTTTGAATGGTATGATGTCTTCGGCAAAGTTACAGACAGTAGTTTTTATTCCTTCCAGAAAAAATATACACCGTAAGGCAAAAAAAACGATTTTAAAACTTAATTCAACAACTTTCCCACATTTAACGTTTAGTTTGGGAAGCTGTTCATAGGAAATTACTATGTAACAATTCCAACTTTAGCGCCGATCGCACCACCTTTTTTTTCAAATCATTTTCTTTTTTGGCCTTTTCTGGCCTTTAGAAGACGATTTCGGACATTCTGAGCTCGATTTGGGATCATTTTCTTTTTTGGCCTTTTCTGGCCTCTAGAAGGCGATTTCGACCATTCTGAGCTTGATTTGGGATCATTTTCTTTTTTGGCCTTTAGAAGGCGATTTCGGCCATTCTGAGCTCGATTTGGGATCATTTTCTTTTTTGGCCTTTTCTGGCCTTAAGAAGGCGATTTCGGCCATTCTGAGCTTTATTTGGGATCATCTTCTTTTTTGATCTTTTCTGGCCTTCAGAAGACGATTTCGGCCGTTCTGAGCTCGATTTGGGATCATTTTCTTTTTTTGCCTTTTCTGGCCTTTAGAAGACGATATCGGCCATTCTGAGCTCAATTTGGGATCATTTTCTTTTTTGGCCTTTTCTTGCTATGAATACATAATGTTTAGATAAAAACTGAAACATTATTTCTAAAGCTTTGATTTCAAAATTAATAATTTTATAGTGTTTCTGAGAAAATGTCACATAAAAAACGCTTACCACTCCGAGGTATTATGAGCAAAACTCTAGTTAAAGTTTTTTTAAAGGCAAATTGTCTTTACTATCTTCTTATATCTCCGGATATTTCGTATTAATGGCTGTGAGCAGCAAAGATGATGAATCATGAATAATTGTGATAATCAGCAACTTCTCTCAGAGGTATTATGAACAAAACTCAAGTTACCGCATTTTCAAGAAATAAAGTCAAATTTACTATGTTTTACTTACAATTTCTATTCCTATTTTGTCTATATTTCTGGAATTGTTCTGATTATGGACACTATGGATGATGCAATTTGACGGAAATTAGGCAAAGGATAATATATAAATTTTGACTGGAAATTCCGCTAATTGCTAGTTGATATTCGTGAAAAAACTTATTTTTCCATTAATTTGGTATTTTAAGTTCTAACCTGATCATCACGAAAAAAAAATTTTATATTTTTTTCCAAACTTCAATTTTCTACTACACTGTACGATAACAAAAATTGCCTGAAATCTCAAACTTAAAAAAAATTTAAATTAATAGCTGTTTCCTGTAAACTTAGGTGCGCCTAGCAAAGATATAAGTTAAAAAATGACTTCGTTTTTTTTAAAAATACTGTAAAAACTAAGCAATGCATCCACGAAAATGCGGGAAATTGTGATTATGTGACGCTAACAATTGTTCTATTGAAATATATATAACGCTTTATTAAACGCATATTTCGACCAAACAGAGTTGAAAACAGAGTCAAATATCAGGCAAAACTCTCAGTGTCATTATAATTTTAGCCAGTTCGCGAAGACCGCAGCTAGGTCTTGTTTCTCCGATCGGACTGAAACTTCCAGGGTTTGTTTATCTATATAATAGAACAATGTTTTGCATAATGTCAGATTTTTTCAAAAGGTAAGTGTAAGTGGGGTAAAAAAGCACGTCAAAAATTGATGTCCAAAAATTGCTAAAAACTTAAAATTGATATAACTTTGTGAAAACTGAATCGATTTTCATGAAAATTGACATGTTTATTCTACTTTTTAAAGGGAACAAAATGAAAGTCATTGGAAGTTGCTATCGAGAATACATGATGAGATATTCGCATTTTTCTAAAAAAATAAGGTGATTTTCACAGCAGTTTTTCTCTTGCCAACAGATCTAGGATTGAAATCCAAATAATATGTTTTGTAGTGCAACTCAAGAGCTTCCATTAGATATATTCGAAAAATACGCCGTTATAAAGATGCCTGAGAAAATCCAATTTTTCTATAACATGTCATTGACCATCATTTCTAACCCATTGTGCGAGAAGCAAAATTCTGTTTTGCGTCATTGTTCTTCCATTGAGCTATAGTTTTCAGGTTATGTTTGTTTATGGACTAATGCAATAGTTTGAAGAATTTGAGGTTTTTGGAAAAGGGGTTAGTGGGGTAAACAGGCTCTTCAAAATCTTATATTCAGAAACTGCTCAAATCGTAAATAATTATTAGGGTGGGGAATCGTTATATGAAGAAAAACGAAACTTGATAGCAGAATGCCAGAACCAAGTTTTTTTGTTCTATTTGGGGCCCCTAACAATCTTGAATTTTTTGGAAGTCGATTGGTTTTGTCTCCGTTTGGCGCATTGCATTTTAAATTTATATGGAGATTTGTATGGAAAAACCAACTTATTTGCATTTTCCATTCTAAAGAGCAGAAAATGGCTCAAACCCTAGGTTTTTTGATTTCGAATGGTAGGTTTTTTGATGTCTAACAACTTTTCCGAAGACACTAAAGAGCTAGGGTGTGTCAAAAAAATACTAGAGCTGTTCAAAGTTGAGTATGTCGAAATTTATGTTGCAAATCATTTTTTCTGCCAACACTGCTAACAACATTACCAATTTTTTTTTATTCTCGCTTATTTCCGTCGGTCTAGTTCCGCCACTGTTGTGGCCAATCACCGACGTCCAGGGAGGCGACTCCACCCAGGACCCTAACTCACGACCCGTTGATTAGCGGACCGGCGCCAACGGCTTTACTTCCTCATGCGATGGAAGGCGTGATCCCAGAGATTTTTCGCCTCAGAAAATCTCCCGGTGTCGGCTAGGATTGAATCTAGACCAGTTGGGTTGGTTGTGAGTGGATCACGCCACCTCACAACCATCGACACCTATGTCGGCGGTGGGATTCGAACCCAGGCGTCGAGCGTGGTTGGCGGAGACGTTACCAACCACACTAGGCCCCCGCTCGAACATTACCAATGTACAGGCGTCAGTCAGATTTCCATCAGAAGTAACCTCTGAAACACGTTGTAGATTCTACCTACGTCTAGAATATCGACCTAAATTTGTTTGCTTGATCCAGCTGAGTGTATAAACTCGTTACGACAAGTTATTTCTGATGGGAATCCACTGACGCCGGTACATTGGTAATGTTGTCAGGAAACAAGATTTTCTGCATTTAAATCGACATACTCAACTTTGAACAGCTATAGCTCTTCTTAGGGACATTCTAGCTCTTCAGTGTCTTCTGCAAAGTTGTTAGGCATCTAAAATACTATACTTTAACATAGTGTAGTGCATTATTCGAGCATTATTGAGCTCTCTAGAAAGGTAAATGCAAAAAAGTAGGTTTTCCCATATGAATTTTCATACAAATTTGAAATGCAATGCGCCAAGCGGAGACCAAACCAATCGACTTCCAGTAAGTTCAGGGTTGTTTGGGACCCCAAAAGAAACCAAAAAAACTTGGTTCTGGAAAATCGATCATTTTTCCCCACCCTAATAATTACGCACTAATGCAATAGTTTGCGGAAATTGAGGTTTTTGGAAAAGGGGTTAGTGGGGTAAACAGGCTCTTCAAAATCTTGTTCTGAATACACTGCTCAATCCGCAAAATCGGCTTATTCCTGAAGTTACACGATGAAATGAGAGGTTAGCTCTAATTATTTGTTCTAGCGATAAATACATTTCCGGTTTGAATTGCCTTATTCCTGCAGAAGGGTGTACTTTTGACCTCATTCCTTTATGAGCATCTTCCGGTGAAGCTTTTTTCCTTATGGTATCGCGTGGCTTTGTTGACATTCGTTCATTCTCTTGTTGGCTTCAAAATAACCTCTCATCCCATCGTGTAACTTCAAATATAAGCCGAGAGTAATTATTTTACGATTTGAGCAGTTTCTGAATATAAGATTTTGAAGAGCTCGTTTACCCCACTAACCCCCTTTCCAAAAACCTCAAATTCTTCAAACTATTGCATTAGTCCATAAACAAACATAACCTGAAAACTATAGCTCAATGGAAGAACAATGACGTAAAACGGAATTTCGCTTCTCGCACAATGGGTTAGAAATGATGGTCAATGACATGTTATAGAAAAATTGGATTTTCTCAGGCATCTTTATAATGGCGCATTTTTCGAATATACCAAATGAAAGCTCTTGAGTTGCACTACAAAACGTATTATTTGGATTTTAATCCTAGATCTGTTGGCAAGAGAAAAACTGCTGTGAAAATCACCTTATTTTTTTAAGAAAAATACGAATATCTCATCATGTATTCTCGATAGCAACTTCCAATGACTTTCATTTTGTTCCCTTTAAAAAGTAGAATAAACATGTCAATTTTCATGAAAATCGATTCAGTTTTCACAAAGTTATATCAATTTCAAGTTTTTAGCAATTTTTGGACATCAATTTTTGACGTGCTTTTTTACCCCACTTACCCCTTTTGAAAAAATCTGACATTATGCAAAACATTGTTCTATTATATGCATAAACAAACCCTGAAAGTTTCAGTCCGATCGGAGAACCTCGATACAACCTCCCTTGTAAAGGGGGTTGCGGTTCTCGCGAACTGCCTCTTAAATTCAACAACCAATCACTGCACAACTTCACAAGCACGGCGCACACCTAACTATACAAACGATTTGACTTGATATCGTTTATGTTATTGTTGTCTTGCTCGCTCGAGTGCACAAAGGCGCGCCCACCGGAAGTATAACTCTCAGTAGTCATTATAGAAACTAGCATGCAGAAATTTAGTGTTCACTGTATAGGCGATCACTACAGCAAGAGGATGATTTACTGAAAACTGGATCGACTAGCGATTTCAAATTTTTCGCAGCCTTCCATAAAACCGCGCACTGGTGATTGTAGATCGCCTTCCACAGCGCTATATTTTGGATCTCCCGTCTGTATGGGAAGCACCGTCATACAGACATGTCCTTTGTGAAAACTATAACCAACTGTTCTTTTGAGAACGACCGCAAATTCTCAACTCAAGTAGTGAAATTAATTTTCCACATATGATTACAATAGTAATCATGAAATCGTGAGTTTACTGTCAAGAAACGGATGCTTTTTACTGCTAGGAACCGTTAGCGTCATAGTGAAAAAAAATACAGCCCCCGTGATTGGTTTGCAGTAACTTTACAAAACGAATAACGAACAAACTGTCACAGAATTAGCATATCGTCGTTTTAGTTCAAAACTTGCACAATTCTTAATTGATAGTTTCGAGAAAACGGGTTTGGGAATTTGAAACTCCCAATATCGTTGAACTCATTGGGGTTAAGACATGTAAAATCATGAATTGTGCAACAAGTAGATTCGAATCAAATTTTAATACATGCGAGGAAATTCTCGTTCTGTTGTTATCTCGGCAGCACTTATTCAAAACTTGAATAGCTACTTAGTATTCCATAATAGCTAGTAGAACAATATTTGTTGCACTGCATACGATGAACTCGGCCACCTGGGAATCCGAGCCCGGCACGAGAGCAACGTGATTTTGCTTCTCCCTTCTTTGCCGCGATCAGACCTTACTGTTCGTATTGCGCTGTCTTAGGAATAGAAATGATGTTAAAATTTCTCTTTGCTCCTGTACCACGCTGTAGAGAGAAACACTTGGAGAAGGAGAGGCTACGTAAACGACAGAATGAGAAACATAGAATGAACGATTGAAAATTATGAAATATGAAATATGAAAATTATGTAGCAGAAAACTACTAACTACTACACAATCAAATGATTTGGGAGCGCTTAGAAGCTCCATTGATTGTCGCAATTTTTAATCAGTCGTTTTCTATCGAAACTGCGTTTTTACCGCGACCCTTCACCAGTAAGCAAAAAGCAAAATTTTGAAGCCAACTAATGAAATATTAGTGCTTTTACTCACAGAAATCAATATTTTTCAATACGCGATAGGGTAAAATTCAGATAACTTTATAAGCAATGCTGACACCTATTTTTTTCCACCACTGTGAGTTCAAACGTATTATAGCTAGGCTAAGTAGTATCAGTCTAATACTTTAGTATTAGTAGTATTGTATTATGAAAAGACTTAATTCATAATTTGTAAATTTTTAATCAAATAGCGAAGAATACCTCAAATGGAATTTTGGGAATTTTGCTTTATACTTGTAATTTTTGCCATTTAAGTTATTTTGGTCATTTTTGTCATTTTTTATCATTTTTGTTGGTGTTTATCATGTTTATCACTTTTGATATTTTTTTACATTTTGGCATTCCGGTCTTTCATATTATTGTTTCATTTTCTACATTTTTATCATGTGTATAATTTGTACTATTTTTGTCATTCATCATTCACATCTTTTTTTTAGATATTTGTCATTTGTTATCATAATAACAAACAACCATGACCAACCATTACCATGACAAACTTAAAAATTGACAAGAATGTCATTTTCAAAGTTTGTCATGGTAATCATTTTAGTAATTTTTTTTGCATAATTTTCCATCTTGGTATTTTGGTCTTTTTTATTATGATTTCATTTTCCACAAATCTTTTTTTTAGTTATGTTTTTTTGGCATTAGTGGCATTTCAGTCATTCTTGTAATGTTTAATACTTTATCTTTTTGGCACTGTTGTCATTTTCGTATTTTTGTTATTATTATTTCATTTCCATTAGCATTTTGTCATTTCTGTTAGTTTTGTAATTCTCATAATTTAGTTTTTTTTTGCATTTTCGCTTTTTCTGTTATTTACGTGCTTTTGTTATTTCTGAGATTTGATAGTTCTGATCTTTTTTTCAATTCTGTTTGATGCGGTGCATTCTAAAATTTCCAAGTTTCAGAACGCATCAAAATTTAACGAATGGTTTTAAACTTTATATCGAAAAAGCGCTCCAGTAACGAATCGTACATTCCATCTGTCTAAATATAAAATTACATTCCGAAGGTGGAATTGATAACGGAATTGAACTTGAACTTGTTTCGCGAAAAAACGGCTTGTTACATTGCCAGCCCACGATTATTGCTACTTTATGACTTTCCCCGGATAATTGCGGCGTAAATATCAACCACTTCGTCAGAAATGACAATCTTGTCGACAACCCAACTAAAATCTAATACCTTTGATAACCTCCGCAGTTTTTTCAGTCGCTATAGGTACCGCTGGACCCACACCGAAAAGCAATTAAAACTTTCCTTCATTGGAATCCTCCAGACAACGAGTGACACGTTCGCAAATGTAAATGCGCCAAAGCATAAGCACCGTATCAATCATAAAGTATCAGATCTCCCCGTCACAATCGAAGCCCTAAGCGACCGCCACGCTTTCTTCAAATTTAAGAAGCATTTGTTGTGGTCCCACACTCGCACGCACCCCCTCCAATCGACAAACCGCCTCCTGTATGGGGACTAGCTTCCCGCGCTCAACCGCGAAACAGCATGACATGCTCTCTCCCAGATATTTTCGCACACAAGCGCGGGTTTCAACGCACAACACACGCACATGCTCTCCAAACTGTGGGAGGACAACATTGAACTTGTTCCGCTCCCGCATGTGGCTTCTTGGTATTGGTTGGCAAGACTGTCAACGCACGCTATGCTTTCCCCCACGGGCAGTGACTGTGGGTGTGTGCGTTGGCCACACGCTTCTCGTTATCGCTAGGGGGTGGCGAAAGTGGGTGGTTAGGGACGAAGTAGAATGGAAATACTTCAAACCGGGAAACACCGCGTCCTGCTCCACACAGAGACAGACTGAGGTAGCTTTGGCATTAAATATTCAACTGGTTACTACCGACCGAGATAGCAGCCCAATTGTTGCTCCAAGCTCTCCCGCTTGTCTTATTATTATTGTCCACGAGTCCTTTGAGCCTTGTTGCTGTGTGTATAGGAGTACGAGAGCGAATGACGTTCGGGTTCCGGACGGAGTGGCAGCAGCATAGTAAAAACTTCGTACCAAGATCTGATCTTATTCAGTGCCTGGATATCCTCCGAGTCGTTTGAAGGCGTTTTTCTTTGCGTAACGAACGCCATGTGTTAATTGTTCTGTTCAAGTTATCAAAAACTTTGTGCAAGACAATTTGATTTTCTTCTGTGTATCCGGTTTGGTTTTTGGTACGCGTTTTTCACTTTGAAGAATCAGTTACTTGCTTTCAACGGGAAATTATCCAGCGAAATAGAGAACAGATTGTTTTTTTTTGAGGAAAATATAATCGCTTCGTGCAGTTTAGGGTGTTTTACAATACACAAAAGTGAATAAAGAAACCCTACGGTTTAACGTGATACGAATTTTCCTGGAAAAGAAAAAACCGAACTTTTGTTTCGTGGAAAAATAAAATGTTACTAGAAGCTTGGGGGGAGAAAAAGTGAAGCTATAAAAATTACTACGTAGAGAAAGTGTTAGAGAGATCCAATTCTTCGCACATATCTTAGAGTACGCATAAGCAACAAGTAGGAAAAGTTATAATTAATTGTTGAATTAGCTTGGTGTCTCCGTGGGAAAGCTGTGAGTAGAAAATAAACGCGGTTTCAGACAGTATTAATTTTGTGCAAAAAAAAGTGGCACGGATCGAAATGATTTAGATCGCGTGTTTAGAAGTTATGCTGCTTGTACCCAATAAGGATATGGCTGACGAAGAAAACGAAAATCTGTGCGTGAGAGTGTAAAGGCAAAGGTATTACCCATCACAAGAAATTGTAAAACATATACGTACAGCTTATCGTCTCTCTGCGGGGAGGCCCGAGTACTGGGGGAGCGGCATAAGCCACCAATTGAGTTGTTAGGTGGCCGAGAGTGAGGAGTGAGGTTTAGTTCAAAATACCTTTCGAAAATAGAAGCAAAAGAAACGACTGCGATTTGACCGTCACCAACAAAACCGCTCATAATTGCTTTGTGGTGCTGAAAATCTGAACCGTGCCTGCGGATTCCGAACGAGGGCAGGAGCGAAGGTGATGTATATTTATCGATTAAAATATCATTAATCGGTAGATGAGCCTGCGAAACAGTAGTAAAAAGTTTCACTAGAGACTAGCGCAGAGCAGACGAGAGAAATTACACACATTTATACTAATGGCCAGCGCAAGTCTCAGACTAAATCCATACACAGTAGCTGTTACTTCATCATCGCTGATGCTGTGCATACGCTTCACAAAGCCTTCGGAACAGCCCTAAAATAGCCAAAGGTTAAGGTTAGCAAAGTTAGAAATTAAATTGGGGCCCTCCTAGGCAATGCGACTGACTAGCCCACGGTTGTCAGCGTGTGAGTGGAGCAGCAAAGTTCTAATCAAGAGGGGCTTGTTAGTGAAGATAGACTTAATTTTACGGTAGAAATCCAATAATAGACTATTTTTAGCCAGACTCTGGCTCTGCAGCTCTTATCGAAAGCTCGTTACAGGCGGAACGCAGGTGTATGGGTAACGCACCTGTTATGGATTGATGTTCCGACGGCTGCTCCCGGTTTGCATCGTGTGTGGAAATTTTTATCTAGCACAATGTAGATTTTACGAACAGACATACGAGGACAAAAGCCGGTAAAATAACGAAAACAGATTTTCCGCTTAGTATGAAATATTTTCGACTTGGATACAATCTTTTTTTTGTGCTTAGAATACTGACTAGCTGGGATTTTTGTCAACAGATTCTGTTTGTTTAGGCACGGTCGACTGGTAAATTTATTTGAATCAGTAACTGAGACTTTTCTCTTCAACAATATCAGCTAATGATTGCTGGGTAAATTTTATTTTTAAGTTATGTTATGAATGCCACTGTAATGTAAGTTTCATTTGGATATGCTACCCCGGATAAATTTCATTTTCGGATTTCATTCGTAATCTTTTTCACTTAAAACTAGCCTTGCGTTTCAGACTTTTTTGCCTTGCCAAAAAGCGTGATGTTTTCGTCACAAAGCCCTTTTTTCCTCCCGTTCTTCTCTAGCTTTTTCATTTTTGACTTTGTCCCTATCACCTATAGTTTTTTGTGGTTGCCCAATAATTTCGTTGCCATACGGCCGTCGTTGTTTTTCTAATGGGAAACAAGGTGTCTAGTAGCAGCACTCTATTCCAGCGAGTAAATGTTGGGAATATATACTTTTTTAAACTGTGCAACAGAAAGTTGCATCGAATGTCTGACTGTCGTCTATGGGTATGGAATTTTGTGTCTATACCTGGTTTTGGGAAAGAGTCTGTGAGAACTGGAATTTTGCATAGGGACTTTTTTCGAGGAGACGAAACGTTTGCGACCTACCGTCGTAGCCACGAGGTTACAAAATCTGCTTTGATAAGCTATGTTATGTTATGGTCGTGGTTCAGTTGTCGAAAAAACTTAACATTTATTGTAAGGCTCCTCATTATATACCCTGCTTTCACACCGAATTGTACAGTACCCTCGACGCTTTTTCTTCTGAACAAAAAATTCATTGTATCTTTTATCTATAAAACTAACAAAAAAAGGTACAATATATCTCTCCAAGGAATTGTAATTGGCGATATTAGCGGAAAGAACGAGGTTTCCACATGACCTTTTTCCTCTTGACAAAATAACTCCCTCCGGGTACTACTCTCATAAAACTAGTATCCGTGTGGAACTGTACGATTATTATGATTTATCACTCCGGAGATGATAGAGAGGCCAGAGAGTTGAGCTTCAATACCGGCCATCACCAACAGAATATCTACAGGTGCGGAAGAAGTGGAATAACGCGTGGCTTTGGATTGTGACGTAGATCTCCATAAACAAGCGAATACTATTTGATACCTGCAATCTGCATGTCTTTCGAATTTATCGCAAGGCAGTATTTTGGGACTACTGCTCTTTGTGTTGGACAATTGCCGTATGCTTTTTGCGGACGACGTTAGCCCATTCAAAATACGAAATATTACAGACTGTGCTGAACTCCAGCGACTAGTCTACATTTTCCACGAGTGTTGTTCTAACAACTTAATGACAATTAGTATCCAGAAATGTGGTATAATTTCATTCAATAGATACTGTACATCTACAGCATGTTTGGTCAAATATTGATCAGAAACATGTCAAAACTTGCAGAAAAAAAATCTTGAAAAAACCTGAGGAATGTTATTAATTTACCATGCTGCTGCAGCATTGTTTTCGAAGTTCTACGACATCAATGTCTACAAACAAAGCGATTTCAATCATCTCCGTATCTGTATAGAGCCAATTGGACCACCATCGCCAAAGCTGGTATCAATGGTATAAGCGTAATTAAATTTTGAGTGTAAATGCGTCTCTTCCACCGCCAGGTGTCATTACTCAAAATAAAGATAAATGGTTCCGTTTTTGATAACATATATGCTACTCTCAATAGTGATATTGCAAATAATATGAAGCGCAGAGTGCAGCAAACACCTGAGTCTTTGTGGTCGCAGTGAAGAGTCTATATAGGAAAAAAAAGTCTTTTCCTTTATTTCTTCATCTATCTTCTGTTTTCATTTCTCTCTCAAAACTCTCTTTTTCTGTACTAAGTTATTCATATCATGTCTTAGTTCAAGGCCGATTCCAATCCCACGCCCCCTGTTACCTCCCACCAGGATTGTCGTTTCTCCTCGGAGAATCACTAGCGTGTAGAAGAATAGCTTTCAGTGTGAAACCAACTGCTCTCACACTGGTGGGCAAAACGACGCACTTACTTGAAAAGAGCAGCGAATAGTGTGTGTCTGAGAAGCATGCAAAAAACATCGCCATGGAATCTGAAATATCTCTGCTGAGAGATAGTAACTTGAGATGAGCTTTCTCACATGAAAGAGCGTTACGCTCAATAACTACACAACAAAGTTCACTGCAGTGCTTTTACTATGTGTCTCTTAAGCATATAACAAATTAGTAGAGCATCTAAGCAGGGAAGAAAATTGCGTTGTTTTCTTGCATCCAGCTTCGAGATGAAAAAAAAAATCCAGCCACCCCATTTTGCATGTTTGCTCTTCGAATGCTATAGAATTTATCTCAGCACTGCCCGCTACATGAAAAAAGTTGCTACACACAACACTCATACTGAGCAAGAAATGAGATATGGGAATTAATGAGAATTTTGCCGCATTCAAATATCCCTGTGTGTGAATTTTCACAGCAATCGTTTTAGAAGTTTTTAAGTCTATGGATACTCCTATACAGGCTTTGTTTTGCTCATCTTCATAATCAAGAAAAAAACTTTTCTTTCCTCTTAACAACTGTGAGCTTACATTTAATGTGCATCACACCATCTGCTGTAGAGAGAGCGCAGAGTAATAGTTTTTCTGACGAAAAAACGCTCCTAATTTGACGGAGCAAAAACCCAGTGAAACTCTTGTAAATTGCTCATCCGCGCACGCAAGAAAAGTGAAATAAATTTCTCGGCGAACAACTGAGCATTGCGTTACCGTTCTCACCGCGTTACCGTTCGCTCTGGGCCGCGGCAAAAACAGTATAAAATCGAACTTTCTACAGAATACGCACCCATGGTGAGTTGTGAACCTTTCTACAATATTAAATTCGAAGACGGTTAGGATGTAACTTCAATGTGAACCTAAATGTTTTGACATTTGGCCAACTTCTCTTCTAGTACAGGAGAAGCTAACGAAAACTACTCCCTCTTAAACTGAGAGAGCAAATATATGTTTACTCCTAACACGCGATGATTAAGAATGAAAAGAAACTCTGCGACTGAAATACTCTACGCCTAAATGTGGATGATTACTCACTCTGTGTGAGAGGAAGTTTAGTTCTCCAAAGGGTTTGGCAGGTAGAGAAGGAAATTCGAGCAAAAATCAAGAGAACGGAAGAAGCCTGCTTCTCTACAGAGAGACAGACATTCACTAATCGGAGCTCGTGTGGTAACTGTGAATTGATTTACATGTGTTTCGGTCGTTTTGTGTACTTGCTTTGAAAGGTACCCTACATATAAGCAATTCTCGCTGAAACCGTCCCACTGGTGACATGAGGTCTTTAAAAAAGGATATTTTTGTGTCTAAATGGTTGAATGCAGGGAAAAAATGAGAAAACCAATTAGGTTAGTTAATATTAATGGATCCCTCGAGCATAAATCAGTTAAACGGTTTTCACAAAAATTGATTTTTGAGCAATTTTTGAACTTTTTATTGACCTATTTCTCTTGCATTTGTCATTGTAACCCCATGTCATTGTAACCCCCTGTGACCAACACATCGTTTCAAAGAGGAATGATAAAGCTTTCATTTGAAGTAGAAAAATGTCGGCCGACGTCTTAGATCTCGCCGCCATCTTGGATTTCATCAGAAAAGTGTTTTTGAGCAAGTTTGCAACCACCGATTTTAAATTAGACATCACCATTGGAAAGCTGAGAAACTACTTGTAATGAAAGCTCTAGCATTCCCCTTTGATCTAGTCTCCGTGGTCGCAGTGATGAGTCCATACAAAGAAAAATAAAGGAATTTCCTCTATTTCTTTCTCTATCTTCCTATATTCTTTTGTCTGTCTCCATTCCTCTTCCTCTCAGTTTTTCTCAACACCACTTTCTTTGTTTCTCTCTCTCCTTGTTTCTATCTCTCTCTCTTTTTCTCAATCTCTCTCTTTGTTTCTATCTCTCTCTCCCTCTCTCTCTCTCTCTTTCTCTCTCTCTCCCTCTCTCTCTCTCTCTCTTTCTCTCTCTCTCTCCCTCTCTCTCTCTCTTTCTCTCTCTCTCTTTTATCTTTCTCTTTAATCTCTTGCTTTTATCTCCCTCTCTCTCTCTCTTTTTCTCTCTCTATTTTTCTCTCTTTCTCTATCTTCCTCTCTTTGTCTCTCTTTCTCTATCTTTCTCTCTTTGTCTCTCTTTTTCTATCTTTCTCTCTTTGTCTCTCTTTCTCTTTTTGTCTCTCTTCCTCTCTCTCTCTTTGTCTCTCTTTCTTTCTCTTTTTCTCTCTCTTTCTCTTTCTCTTTCTCTCTTTCCCTCTCTTTCTTTCTCTTTCTATCTCTTTTTCTCTCTTCCTCTCGTTCTTCACCAATTCTAGTCTTAGTTCTAGGTCAATTTCAAGTCCACTCAATTAACAACCTGAGCCAATCCTTACCCTATAATCTTAATTTATTGAAAATCAAATTCACAGCTGAATAAAAATTCTAGTCTTATCTAGAACCTCGATAAATTAATTTGCTTGGCTATTGGGTTGAAGGGTTGCACGGTGATATAAGTGGTGTTGAAGAGTTAAAACAAATTTGCTGTTGCTGCGACCTCCCCCCCCCCCCCTCACCATCAGTGCTAATGAGATCGATAATATCCACTACTATACTGCCCCTGTTTACATAGTTGACGTAAGAGCCAAAATGACCAAAGTGCACTCTTTCGTTGATTCGCCTTCCTTTCCCCGAGATACATACATTACAAACAAAAAGAAAACTATTTTGTTTTGAAACTTTTGAGAAATATTGGAAAAACATTTTGGCACACAACAACATTTGGTTGCAAAACTGGCGTCACTCCATACAAGGTGCAATTGTCTATATTAAGTCGTTTTATTTGACTGTCTAACTACTGTCTGTTTGTCTGAGTTAAGTCAGTTAATTCGACAAATATTCCATGGAAAGGGGAAAGGGGGATTGAATTCTTGTATTGCATATTAATATTTTTGCAAACACTCAGCCTCAGGAAGGTCTTAAGTCGCCTACCCTTTCCTCCTACTAGTGGATATTTGCATCAGATGAAAAAATTAAAACGTGTTAATTACGGTGGGTAAACTTAATCGATTTGCCAGAACGTTTTTATGGTTCTATTTGGGACCCCAAACAATCCTGAGACTACACTATCGATCAATCGATAGCTTTCTAGGAAGAAACTTGTGAAAATGTTTTCCTATATTATTTTCGTACAAATTTATGTACACGCGTATGTAATGCACCAATCAGAGGCACGAGTAATCCATATTCGGCAGGTTTAGCATTGTCTGGGGGCCTAAATTGAACAAAAAAAAAGTTTGTCCTGGCTCTGTGCTGTCAAGTTTGCATTGAACCACGTAACGATTACCCACCTTAGCGTGAATGTAAGTCTTTGTGCATATGTTTGTGTGTATGTGTGTTTGTATGTTTGTATGTGTGTTTGTGCGTGTTTGTCTAATTGAACTTGCCGATGGACAATAACTCATGTTCGACCGAAACACGATTGATAAAACTGATTCAACTGCGAGGCAGAGTAGGAAGTAGTCGAGTTTTACGCCAAGCTATGCGAACAATCTGCGAGAAAAATGCATGTTTATTCGCATAAACTGGCGTAGCGGTTTCTTCTGGATCAATTACCACGGGCAAACTAGTATAATCCTAGGGGCCTCTATGCAAACATCAATCTTCATAAAATTGACAGACTATTTTGTTGAAATTGTATCTCAATATAACGATTTGAGTTAAAATAACAATAACGCGTTTTTCTCGCAATGATGGTGTTGGTTGTTACGTCAACTATGTAAACAGGGGCAGTATAGTACCTCCACGCACCGAATTAAACGGTAATCGGTTAGGCGGTTTTCAAATAATTAAAGATTGACATAACTCATCGGGAGGTGGATTACTACGTCCCTGAGATATAACGAAGCCTCAGATGATACAGTAACATTTCTAACACCGTTCTATACTTTTGTAAATAAATCCTCACGGCTATCGTGGAAGGCGTTTTTGTACCTTTTATCCTCGCTCCTTGCCCACGCTTATGTGATAAATCATGATGGATCCAAAACCCTCGCAGATAAATCTACATGATTATCGAAAATGAAGATTACACAATAGAGGAAATCCGGCCCTCCCATCCCCCTGACCAACGCTAACAAAATCAAGCCACCTTGATATTTTAGAAACATGTCCGATACTAGAAAACGCCTATATATAAATTTTTATGATGAACTTGTCTATAGTTTACAAATGGTGAAGTCTGATATAAGTCCCTCCTGACTACGCTTATATAATACAAACATACTTGAAAACCCACGTACACAACTTGGCATTTCTTGGGTATTTAAATTAGATGTTTAGGAGTATAACAAATTGAGATACAAGAAAGTCTCTAATGAGACAGTAACATCACAAAACTTCGCCTCACACTAGAAAACCTCTATATTTATAGCTGTACTGTTATCGTGGAAGACGTTTTGGAATTTACAGAGTACAAATTGACTCCCCTTGAAGATGAAAAAAAACCTCAAAATGTAATTGACAAGCTAATCCTACTGAGAATTTCGCATTATTCCGCAGCGCTAGTCACGATTTAAGTTCATTTTTATAACAGGATCATTGGAATTAGAAATAATACAACCCTACAAAATGAGATTAAATTAGTGTTAGTTTTTGATCCTGAACATAATGATAACACTACTAGAAGTGGTTGAAAGTGGAAATAGTTAGCGACGTGGTTATGGCATCTGTATTTTTGAATGCAATTCTTTTTAGGGATTTTTTTAAAAAAAATGACCAACTGTGAAAGTATTTTGGGGATCAAATCAGTTCCTTAGTCTAACTATAGCTTTAAAGATTTAAATCTCCCACAAAGAGGGTGCAAAGAACGAAGAGCGTAGAAATGAACGTGTGGTGGTCGAAATTTCGTCGACCAATAAAGTTTATAGAAGTAACAGGTTAAGAAATAAACCAAGCAAACAGAATATATTCTCGATATTTCACTAGCAGCTGGTAACCAATTAACATCACTAAAAATAAAATACTTCCTTCCACGTCTACGTAAGGTTCAACCTGTCCATCATCAGTAGACAATCATTAATTGCTGGACACATAATGATAATTTTTTCATCAAATAAGTTCCGAACTTTTTTTGCATGATAAAAAAAAAGATTCACTAATTGTTATAAATAATAGTTTCATGTACAACTCTCTAGTGCTCGCTATTTCAACTGTTTGAAATTTTCCCGCTATCTACGGATGGTTTGTGGTTACCCTGTGTCTCGCCAGCACTCGGCACCACGAGGAGAAAACAGTCAGCTAAATAGCAACCACTCAAGTCCAGTCATCTCAGGTCGGATGCTTGACTCAACCTTGGAGATAATCGTTCACTCGAGGTTCTATTGCTTATTAACGATGCATAATACGGCAAGAGTTAATAGGAATGTTTTTACAGTGATGGCATTATTTCTATGATTGAAATTCAGTTTTGTTGCTGTCGATTCTTGTTTGAAACTACGCTAAAAATTGCCACATACCTTAACTATCGCCCTTCCTGCATATCGCATTGCAAATGGATCTCCATGAATAACTTTTCGGAACTATTTTTTTGTTTCACCAATCGAGTAATTAAGTATCACTCCACTGCAAACTCAATTAACTCTGTGGAAAAGTTTTTTTTTCTCTAGTACTTTCTGTTCCTTTCCTGCCGGGGCTGTCCGATACAATTAGAGTGGAATTCGCTGCTGGAAGCAAAGAAAAAATGCATTAATCAATAAGCGTAGTGCGCTACACAACGGTTCGGACGAAAAAGGACATGGTTAGACACTCGGACACTATCAGCGTGCAAACCATCATTTCCTTTACAAGTCAGGGCCGGTGATGGGGGATGAAGATCAAAAGAAGCAGAAGGCAACCCCCCTTACATTAAGATGGAGTCACTCAACTGGCTCGGTATTGTTTGAGAAAAGTGCTAGGGAAATTGCTGATTTCCGTGTTTGCGGAAAAGTGTACGTCTTCATCTCGTTCTTGATTGATACAACCTTAGCTTCACATCCTTCACTCTTCGATTAATAATTGTATTTATTTCTTTCCAGGTATTTCCAGCTGTCGAACGATATGGCAAGCGGTCGAGCACGCCTGCCTCCGACTCCACAAGCCAACAATAGCGGTAATGGTAGTGCAAGTAGCTCTCGACAGCTAGCTGAAATGCATACAAACAACAATACCTATGCACTCGGTGACGAAAGGTCCGTGCAGGACGTGGACCCTTCGCAGATGCTGGAAAATCTAACCGATCACGAACGTCAGATTATTCTGAACGTTCTCAATCGGGACGAAAACGTACGCCAAGCAGACGCGGCACGGATCATGTAAGATGTTTGCATGCTTGCAATTGTTCTGATGGGTGTTTTAGAATGGTAGAGATTCATACACCGTTACAGTGTTCAACAAGAGAGTTCGCTCGTGCTGTACTGCTAATCTAAATTGTTGACCAGAAACAAAAAAAAAAATAAAATTAAACAATGACCAATTTTTATCAAAAACGTTGCTCAAGTCGGGCCCCTAATGTTAATACTTGCGTAGGAGTTGAAAAACATTTCGAGAATCATAAATGCGTAATTATATTACTGATATTACACATTACCACCGAGTAAATTAACGTAGAAAAAAATCCTTGTGCCATCCATTAGCGAACGTCAGACCGTTTCTTCTCGTTAATCCTGGAGCCAAATGCTGACGCGTCCGCCCACCTCTTGGCGGCGAAAAAAAAACTGTGGAGATAAACAACAAAATGAACGGGAAAATCTGGCTGCTGGTTCAAATAAATCTTCTTATTTTCGTTTCGAGTGCTTAAAAAAATACATCCCAAACAGGAAAGTTAAAAATAGATTGATAAACATAGATCTTGATAGCAGAGCGGGGCGCAGACGGATTCGAAGTAAACAAATCATCAAAAGATTTCCTGCGTTTATTCCGCCTGCAGGTTCCCAGGATCTAGTTTAGCCGGTATTACAAAACACCCCCCTTCGCAAAGGTTTGGAGGTGTTTTGAAGGATATCTGTCATATTATTCATAAATTTGTAAGTCAGAAAGGGTTGTGATTGGCACTTTTGTTTTGATATGTGAAAGCCAAAACTGATAGGAACGGGAGATTGATCTGTGAATATCTGAGTGACATTGAATAAAAAAAATTCCAACAAGATGTTTTTCAATGATTTCAATGAAATTTAAACATTTAATTTTGTGACAAATTTTATCTAATAGGATCCATTTTTTTATAGTTGTAGAAGTTTACAATAGAAGTAAACAGATTTTTTTCAAGGTTGTTTTCTTAAGTCCAGAAAATATTCTACAACGCGTTTCAATTAAATCGTAAAGACGAGCTCTAACGTTTTGTCATTCTGCTGTTTCCTGTGAAACTGCACAATGTCTGTTATTGTCTGATATTTTTTGGTTGTTCATGAAAAAAAAAACACATAAAGAGGAGCAAAATTACGTTGAGCAGTGGCGTAAGCCAAGGAAAGTTCAGCTGCAGGACTTAAAAATTTCGTCTTTTTGGAAAAAAATTCTCATACAAAATTTCCGCTCGATACGAAACTACGGAATGTGAAGCCTCAAAGAAGTCGAAATTATACTTTTCAACCGACAAAAAATGCATAGAAAGTAGTTCATGGAAGTGTCGAAATCGAATTTTGTTTAGAGACAACCCCAGATCTTGAAGATTTATGCCCTTCTAAAACAAATGGTTTGAAACTATATAAAATGCTATCCTCCATCTTCCAAAATAGTGAAACTTTAGCTGCTTGGAGGGACGACTGGCGGATGTCCAATTGCAGAGGTTAAGTTAAACTTTTAGACCTTTACCAGGGACTTGTAATACTTAAGACCCCGTACGTACGGAGATAATAAAGACCGGCTGTAATCATTCTATTGCTAGATTAATTTCTTCAAACAAATCCTACTTAAATCTAACTTAGTGAAACCCCGGAGAGAAACAGTTCTCTTTTCCGATTTTTCTCACAGTTCTTTTTTTTAATTCTGTTTCCGTCACCTAAAGTTACCAACAAAGGAAAACATTATCGCAACTTTTTTTGTTGCCTACTTATTTCGCTGCTATGCGGTCGTTGATGTTACTATCACAGGAAACAAGGTGTCTTGATAAGCACTTTATTCCGGCGAAGGAATATCGGGAAAATACACTATTTCAACCTTTGCTACGGGAGGAATGGAAATGAAATACCTATACCTGGTTCTGGGAAAGAGGCAGCCCTTTTTTGATTGAGTGGAAATTTGCATTGGGTCTTTTTTCGAAAAGACGAAATTTTTGAGATTTGTTTGAAAATTCGATTTCCATTGCCAGGGTGCGGCTTGACTGTATATATCATGCGAGAAACAACAAGTTTTCGAATTGACCATTAACTGAACTACGCAACGGTTTATTCAAACAGCACGTGCGTTGCACGGTAAGTGATATCACGCTAATGGTAGCAGGAAAACAATTCATCTTTTACGTTGTAATTTCCTATTTTCTTTTGCAATTTCTTCCATTCGATGCGATCCGTATTGAGGGTAAGTGACGTGAGCGAGCCAAATTACAGTTTTTCTAATCCCGTTTTCTTAAATTCTTCAAAATTCCTAAAAAAATATATTTTTTATCAAAAGTTCGATCTTAGTTAGAGTTTCAATAAATTTAGACCAACGAACGATAAAAACAAGAAATGAACAGAATAAAACTGAACTGGATTCTGAACTATGACTCTTTCTTCAAAATTCCTAAAAAATTATATTTTTTATCAAAAGTTCGATCTTAGTTAGATCTTAGTTAGAGTTTCAATAAATTTAGACCAACAAACGATAAAAACAAGAAATGAACAGAATAAAACTGAACTGGATTCTGAACTATGACTTTAGTCAGTAATGAATTCACTCAAATTATAGTTAGGATAGATTTGGAAGGCAAACATAGAAGACAATCTTTAATAAGATCTCTCAAAAACTTGAAAGTTTCCGGAAGGAAAGCAATTGTTCTGAGCGTTTGAAAAAGACTCGATAAGATTTTGATACAAATTTATAGTATCAAGTCTTATGAAGAATCGTCGGAAACACTTTATTAGTAAACGAAACACTTTTTAAATGGAAAAAATGTACAAAAGGAGTAATCTGAAAGAGGACAAATTTGCTAAGCGCCAAAAATTCGTTTTTATACGCTTTATTTGAGCATGGGATGTTTTACAGACGAGTTAGCAATTTAATATTTTTAATACTAAATCACATCACGCTTTTCTCTTTTTTCTCACTCTTGCTGCCTGGTGTGCCCATCATATTCTTATTTATAATCCAACACTAGTTATGGTTAATAATTTTAAAAGCATTTATACATCCTCATTCGAATCTGATTACGTTCGTCTCAAAGTTAACTTCTCGTGGAAAAACAGTTGGGCAGCTGAAATTATTTGAAGAATAGTTAGTTCCGCGTACATATTTCTGTTCAATTTGGTAGTCTTATATAAATGAGCAGTAGGTATTCAAAATGTGGCGCTCTAATCGTCTTACTCACTACATTAGTTTCTTAGAATTCAACCACTCGCTCGTGTTCTTTTGCTCTGTTCTTATGATCGCATATGCTCCACTAGTACAACTATGAAGATAACTGTGTCATCTACAAACATGTTCAGGTACTGTGTTTTCTTCATATCGTTAATGTGAATAATAAGGAGTAAAGGTCACAGAACACTGCCTTGGGGTACCCCTAGCTCAAGATTCCTTTTATCTAATTCTGGTCGTTTGACGCCTGTTTGATAAGTAGTACAGTAGTACTTTTGAGTATAGTACCGTCTATTCCTAATTTATGAGAGTTATCATCTACTCTCTATCTATTAATTCAAAAAGCACATTTAGGACCGAGAAAACTGCCAGATTCACTTATTTTTTCTCAATTGATTGTTTTCATTTATGCAGCAAATAGTTCACTGAAGTACTTCACGAGTGGGTTTTTGAAAAGCCGGGCTGTTCTTGAGAGGAGAATATGGTTTTTGTCTATAAAACTTAGAAACGCATTTTCAACGATAGTTTCTAATATTTTTTCATAAATTGGCAATTGGGTCTTTTATCTGATGGCTTCTTTAATTTCAGAACCTTGGGTAATGGAACAACCGGTTATGCGGAAATTCTCCTCTGGATGAGGACTTGTTTATCAGCTCTAGTAATTCTGTGTTGATAGAGTCATAAGCTTCCCACATAACTCTTGTTGAAACATCATTCAAACTTCCACATTTCTTCTTCTGATTTCTTACATTTGCAGTGCCACAAAGTGCTGCGACCCGAGCAGCTGTTTTAAACTGGCTGTCGACTTTCAGCGATATAAACAGTAGTAAGGTCAGGTCAGGTAGGAAACAGGCTTAGTAAGCAGTTGACGCCAGTGTCGTATGGATTTTTCTGTTTTATTAAAGGCAGTCGTTAGTTAACACTTGTATAGAGCAGATGTTTTCATTTATAGATTGATTGTTCCATTGAGTTAATCCTCTCTGTATCGGTCGCTGATCTTCATTTTCAAGGCGGACCTTTGTTTTGAATGAAAGCAGCTCCAAGTGAATGTAGAGGTACATATGGTGACAGCGGCGGGATTTCGAAAAATGCATTCCTACAAAGACCACAGATGGAAGATTTTATTAGTGGGTGGATTTTTGATCAGGATTCACTTTGATGAGTGATTTGACCGTGATTCATTTGGATTAATATAACAATAAAGATATGCAATGTGGGATAAATGAAGATGAATTATAAAATACAAAGGACATGTAGAAAAGTTTTCGGTTGACTTCCTTAAATAGCTAAAATTTTCAAATTGTTTAGAGTAAAGCATGCGAAAAAATAATAAGAAAAGATTCGAAAAACATATGGAAAGTATGCGTTATATTGTGCTGAAATAAATTAGATGAATTTTTATGAGACTAATTCACGACAGTTCAAAAGTGGTTGCTCTGCTGCTTTCTGCGGCTGAACATGAACATGAATTAAAATAAGTTATTTAAATTAGTTTGCAGCGCTTGCTCGGATGTGTCGCTCCCTTCTACAACCATTCACCGCATAGAGTCATCCGAACAGACACTTTCACATGTCTACTCCCCTACCGAGCAGAATAAAATAGCATCATAATATAATAACCAGATAATGGAATCGTCGTCCTGAACGAGCAAAATACATTTAAAAAATATAACTTTAAAAGTGACCGTTCAACCATGTGGTGACATTTATTGAAATATTATTACACCAACAATTTTTTTTGCGTTAAGAGTAAATCAATAGTATTTTACCTGAAATGTATGTCGAAAAGGCCGTTTAAAATTTGATTTTTTAATTTGAAATTTGAATAATGGTCTACGGTCATTACAGAAGGCAGAATCACAAAAAGGAAAAAGCACGGAAGGCAGAATCATGAAAGGCAGAACTCTATGACCATACACACAAGGCAGAATATTTTAAAAGGTGGAAATAAGAAACGGCAGATTTTCGAAGGGCACGAAAGGCAGAATCACTGGAAGCAAAACCTGACTCACGATAGCCAAGTGCGTGATGGCAAATTGGTGCGAAGCCTGGTCATGGTACCAAAGTTGCTACTCTACATTTATTATTTATTATTATTTGGTAACCAGAATTAAAAACTGGTCGCAAGCAAAAACCAGTTTTAGTGGAAGGTGCAAATCAAGCCTAATTATTATTTCCAAAACGCGCAAACTGGTTTGGCTGTGGTCCTTGAGACTCTCACGGCCTCGCGGAGAGTAATTTTTCGATGTAAAATATAACTTACACTACTTTCAACGGCTTCCCAATCAGAAAGAACAAACAAAAATGAAACAGAAGCCGTAGTTTGTTACGGGAAAACCTTACAGGCTGTGTTTTTAATTTCATTATAACAAAAATGATTCTACTAGTAACAAACACATATCAAAATTTGTTACTAAAGTATCAGCTTTCTAACAAAATAAGATAGTATATAGAACAGTATAATAACAAACAGGTTTTGATAAAAACGAAAAATTAGTTAGCCTTGTTTCAGAACTACTTCATTTCAGGTTTTGTTATTATAAATCATTCAGATTCAATTTTGTTATCAAAATTATATGGAAAAACACAAATCTCGCGTGGATAGAATTTTGTAATTTTTAGTTATACTCTTCTGATCGGGTTGTTGGGTATAATTTCCATAAAACAATTCATGCGACGAAGACGCATAATCGAGTGCAAGGAACTGAGACGGCACAAAGCCGCCGTGGTTTCCGCAGTCTAAGCCGGCCGCAGACCTGCCGTCGGAAGCGGCAGCCTCTCGCATATAAACGACTGATCTACTGGTTTTCTAGGATTATCTAAACAGACAGTCCGAACGAGCGGTAGCGAGTAAGGACAGCATATACATGGACAATAGAGTAAGCCAAAGGCCGCGCGTGTGCTAGTAGAGTACATAATCAAAAATGCAATGTTTGTAAAGTACAAAACCAAAATCGTATCAGCCATTGTGTGATTCTGCCTTCTGAAAAAAAACCTGCTTTTCGTGATTCCGCCTTTCGATTTTCCACCTTTCGTAGGAGACTCACAAAATTAACAGGTTCCAGGTATACATTAACAATAGCTGAAAGTAATTTGAAACATGCTATTTTGTTAATAAATAAAATTTTTGTTAATTTTTTTTTAATCATCCATAACTATAGACAAAGGTGAATCGCGATTTCGCCGAAATTCAGCATCGGCCGCTAAATTTACAAAAACTCATGAAATGCCACGAAAGTAATGAAAAATAACAACATTTGAAACTTGTGAAATTCATGAAAAACAGCAGCACGGACAAAGCTCAAAATTAATGGGACCCTCTATGACAACGGGACATCTTTTCCTACGCGAACCAATAAGATGAAATAGTACAGTTGAACAACAGCTTATTAACAGTAACAGTTGAATTTATTCCGGACAGTTCGGGTACTAGATCTTCTTCGAGCAAAGATTCTGGCGTTTGGTGACCTGTATGATAGAATTCCAGAGTGTGAAGCCATAAAATCGAAGTTGCAAAAAGACATAAAAACAAATAAATACTCGACAATGAGATTGGTTTTATAATTTTACAGGTATTCGGATCGCAGACGTTTTCTTGAACTTCTACGGTTCTACGAGCCTGCCGACACCAAAATATGACTAAAGACAATATGACACAGTATGTACTATTAGTCAGTAATGCAAAAAAACATGAATCGTACGGTAAAATTACCGTATATTAAAAAATTGTGCCAATTTTAAAATATTTAGTTGACATTTAATGAGTCCTTACCTTTAGTGATTTTTGACGTGGCACTACGGCTATCAGGAGCTTCTTTCAATAATTTTCTTCGTTCTTGTAGCAATCGACTGGAAAATCATCTACGCATCCGTTCAAATACAGAAAATTGATTATCCGAACTATTGTACTATTAAAAATTTATAAGCCTTGTTAAAATGCAGATTCCGATCTCTTTTTTTTTTTTTTTTTTTTTTTTTAAGGGGGGATTTGTTAGTAGCTTAAGTATTTATGATAAATATTAGTAAATAATGAGTAAATAATGAGAAATTTGTAATTTTAATTGTTAGGATTTTTTTGCTTTCGCAATTAGGACTTATCATTCGTAGGGATTTAAACCTACTTGTCAGAAAAGGGGAAGTAAACTTACAACTAACTTAATTGCTAACTTATTGGCTATAAAGAGAGCTTATCGTAGCAATTGAGGATTGCAACGATTTTTGTCGAAAATTGTTAATAATTTTATTTGACATAGCTTTTAATGGTTCAACACCAGTAAGTCTATGTAATTCGAGTGTACCAAATCAAGGAGGACGCTTCAAAATCATTTTCAGAATTTTATTCTGAATCCTTTGGAGCGTTTTCTTCCTTGTTGAACAGCAACTTGACCAGATCGGTACAGCATAAAGCATTGCTGGTCTAAAAATTTGTTTGTAAATCAAAAGTTTGTTCTTTAAACAAAGTTAGAATTCCTGTTAATGATAGGATATAAACATCTCGTAAATTCGATGCACTTGCCTTGTATACTCTCAATGTGCTCTTTGAAAATAAGTTTTTTATCATAAATTAGTCCCAAGTACTTAACCTTGTCGGACCAACTTAAAATAACCCCATTCATCTTGACAACGTGATTATTGTTTGGCTTGAGGAAAGAAGTCCTAGGCTTATGCGGAAAAATTATCATTTGAGTTTTAGAAGCATTGGGAGAGATTTTCCACTTTTGCAAGTAGGAAGAAAAAATATCTAAACTTTTCTGCAATCGACTGCATATGACACGAAGACTTTTTCCTTTTACGGAAATGCTTGTGTCATCGCAGAACAATGACTTTGTGCATCCTGGAGCCAAATCAGGAAGATCTGAAGTGAATATGTTGTACAGGACTGGACCCAAGACTTAACCTTGAGGTACACCTGCTCTGACAGGAAATCTATCAGATTTTGAATTCTGATAGACAACCTGCAGAGTTCGATCAGTAAGATAATTTTTTAAAATTTTGATTAGGAAAATTGGAAAATTAAAAGTTTGCAATTTCGCAATCAAACCTTTATGCCAAACACTGTCGAATGCTTTTTTTATGTCTAAAAGAGCAGCTCCAGTGGAATAACCTTCAGATTTGTTAGCTCGTATCATATTAGTAACTCTGAGCAATTGATGAGTTGTGGAATGCCCATGGCGAAATTCAAACTGTTCATTTGCAAAAATTGAATTTTCGTTGATGTGTGACATCATTCTGTTAAGAATAATTCTCTCAAACAGTTTACTTATTGAAGAAAGCAAACTGATTGGTCGATAACTTGAAACTTCAGCTGGGTTCTTATCCGGTTTTAAAATGGGAGTAATTTTTGCATTTTTCCATAATTTGGGAAAATATGCAATTTTGAAGCAGCAATTGAAAGTTTTCACTAAAAATTCCATTGTGCTCTCAGGGAGATGTTTGATTAGTATATTAAAGATTCCATCGTCACCAGGTGCTTTCATATTTTTGAAATTTTTAATAATTGATTTAATCTCAATCAAGTTAGTTTCAATTATTTCTGCAGGTAAAAAATTATGGGAAGAAATTAAATCAAATTGACGTGTGACTTCATTTTCAATTGGACTCACAAAATTCAAATTTGAGTTATGAACACTCTCAAACTGCTGAGCAAGTCTTTGAGCCTTTTGTTCATTGGATACAAGAAAACGTTCACCATCTTTTAAAACTGGAATAGGCTTTGAAGGTTTCTTGAGAATCTTCGACAGCTTCCAAAATGGTTTTGAATATGGTTTCAATTTTTCAACTTTAGTCTCAAAATTTTGATTTCTCAGAAGAGTAAATCTATGTTTAATCTCTTTCTGTAAATCTTTATAAATAGTTTTAAAAACAGGGTCACGAGAACGTTGATATCGACGTCTGCGGACATTTTTCAAACGAATTATAAGTTGAAGATTTTCGTCAATTATTGATGAATCAAATTTCACTTGAGCCTTTGGAACAGAATAATTCCTGGCATCAACAATTGCACATTTCAATGCTTCCAAAGCGGAATCAATATTCACTTCGTTTTGCAAATCAAGCTCATTATTGAAATTTCTCTCAATATGAGTTTTGTATCTTTCCCAATTAGCCTTGTTATAATTAAAAAGAGAGCTCATAGGGTTTAAAACTGATTCATGTGATAAAGAAAAAGTTATTGGAAGATGGTCAGAATCAAAGTCAGCATGTGTGATCAAATCACTACACACATGACTTTGATCTGTTAGCACCAAATCAATTGTTGAAGGGTTTCTTACAGAAGAAAAGCATGTAGGACTATTCGGAGACAAAATAGAATAGTATCCTGAAGAACAATCATTGAATAAAATTTTGCCATTGGAATTACTTTGAGAATTATTCCATGAACGATGTTTAGCGTTAAAATCGCCGATTATGAATAATTTCGAACGATTTCTGGTGAGTTTTTGTAAATCACCTTTAAAATAATTTTTGAGCTCGCGTGTGCATTGAAATGGTAAATATGCTGCGGCAATAAATAAAATCCCAAGTTCAGTTTGAACTTCAATTCCCAAAGTTTCAATAACTTTCGTCTCAAGATGGGGAAGAGCACGATGTTTAATTCGACGATGAATAACAATTGCAACTCCACCGCCGGAACCCTGAATCCTATCATATCTATGAACCACGTAATTGGGATCATATTTTAATTTTATGTTAGGTTTCAAAAATGTTTCAGTAATAATTGCAATATGCACATTATTTACTGTTAAAAAGTTAAAAAGCTCATTCTCATTGGCCTTCAATGAGCGAGCATTCCAATTTAATATTTTAATTGTTTTATTTAAAATCATTGCTAAATTTTAAATTAGAAACAATTTTAATAGTAAAATTTTTGCCTATTTGAATGGCTTCAAACATTGATTTTGCCTGCAACATGGCGTTCATAAGAAGATTCCGATCTCTGATTGCTTACTTTCACCGGGGAGACACTCTCTGTGCTATATAAGAGCCAGCTTATGTTTAAATCAATCATTTTACTAGCGAATGGTGGGAAGGGCGGTCCTGACTTAGTAGCAGCTGGGAGCATCACCGGGTAGCAACAGCGATAGCGGTAACGATAGTGACAGCGGAAACCAGCAGTGTAGCGGTGCCGAGTCTTCCTTCGGCTCACACAAATCAATAAATCAGCAGATGGTAGGGAAAATCTGCCGGCCGTCTAATTTTCAGTGTGAAAACAGCTCCACTCTGTGTTGTTAGAGTGCCTTTATCCCCACTGTCAGGGTGGCACCGAGATGCGATCAACTGAACAACAACTGTCCTTTCAAGGGCAAAACAAATAAATGATCGAAGGCATAATATTTTCTCGTTTTGCGGTATAGTCAAACGTGAAATGTCATTTTAATCTGCAAGCACTCTGACAGTTAAAACTTGTTTGCGCCCGCATTGATTGTTTCATGCCTATTCAGTGATGCCGAATAGGTATGTGCAAATTAAAATTTAGAAGCACTTCAATTCCTTTTGCATAACATTTGAGAAATGATCAGCACCCTTCACTGAAAATGTCAAACGGAGAAGAATTACTATACCTATACTGCCAATGGACGATCAAGGTTTTTTCGCCAAAAAATTCTTCCAGTTTAAAACAGGTTTGTCTGAGTACCATAATTTGTTCAAAAATAACAGTAGGGTCGTGTGAAAAAGCCACGACCGCAAGTTGACGTAAAACTACATAAGGCTGCTAAATATGGATACTTTCGGAACCGGGAGGATGTTCAGAAGTTGGAAATCGAAAATACCAAAACATTCTATTTAAGAAAGCGTTTCTAATGATCCAATTACGGAAACGTACCTAAAATAACTTTCAGTAATTGCAAAAATTGGTCACTCTTTAGTAAAACGAGTTCAAATTAGTCCAAAGAAGGGTGAAAACAAGTCTGAATTTGAAGTTAAGCCGGAAGTCGTTTAGAAACAGATAAAAAAGAAGCAATAATTCAGAACCGTTTAAAACAATGGAGCTAAAATGCCCAAAGTTAATGACACTTCCTAAGTTTCGATGCAAACAATAGTTATTAATGAGGGAGAACGCCGAGTTGTGACAAGGTAGGAAAAAAAATCGGTAGTAAAAAATTAAATATTTACTTTGTCAACACCAGCAAAGCCACAAGTTGGGTAAACCGCGGTAAAGTGTTTTTTATGCTGAGTCGCAGAACTACAAACAACATACCTTGGGGCAAAACGCGCTATTCAAGCTTGAATGGTCAGGATTTTCCACACAAGTGCGTTGAACGCAACCCTTTTCCGAATTCGGGGGGACCCCTTCCTGGTACAGACAGACGGTTGAATGATGGAAATTTCGACTGAACAAACAGCGATAAACACGCCAGTTGGTTCAAATACGTACAGTAGCAACCAAAAACGAACCCTTTAGTTACTGAACAAAGTTTGCAAAATAAATCACACTGATTAAACAGTGATGGGGGCGTACGGAGATGATTTTGGCACCTCATTCCAGTCGGGTCAGCTTGATCAAACACAAACTATCGAGATGAAAGCAAAACAGAATTAGCAACAGGCTTGAAACATTGGCTCTGGCTGGCCAGCAGCATGCTGCAGTTGCGGCTTCACAGACACAGCGGCACATCCAGCGAAACGGGCAACGTGCCGTTTTGCTCTCACTCTCCGCTCGATGATTAGCAGTAAGCACAGGCACAGAGATGCCAGAACTATTTCATGAAAATCCGTAGATTCTACGGATTTCCCGTGTCTTCTTCTTCTTTTCTACGGATTTCCCATATATTCGTAAATCCGTAGAAGTGAACAAATCCGTAGATCTACGGATAAATCCGTAGATCTGGCAAGCCTGGTAAGCAGGCAGTCATCGCAGGGTTAGTTGGGACCAGTTTACGAGAGCATGTGTTATCGGCGGAGGTTCTGGTGTTACCTTTGCCTGTTATTATTTTTTTTTCATTTCTTTTTTTGAGACCACACAGACAAATTGAGCTTTTACGGTATCGGAAGCGAACAAACGGGTATGAGTGTGTACACAGAGAAAGAAAAGCTCTCGCGAGTTGCTTAAAATCTCGCCCCCCCCCCCCCCTCTCACCCGTGCTGCTGCTACCATCAAAAGTATCCAAAACGATCCACCGAAGCTGTGCCGATTCAGCTCGAGCTGGTGGTTGGTAACCAATATCCACATTTGGGCCATATCATCAACAGCTATGCCCTGCTGGATTCGTTCGATTGGGGCTTGTATCGGTGTAGGTGTAGGTGTATGCGAGCGGAGACAGACAACCAGTGCCAGTGTATTCAACAGGCAGTGGCTCTCGCCGGAAAGGTCGCGTAGTTGGCCGTAGAACGTAAGCAACAGTTGAGCTGAACCGCTTCATTAGAGTAGTAGGAATACAGAAAAGTTCTCGTTGGGAAGCGTTTTTCTTTTGTGTGTAACATTCACTGGCTAGTCTTGAATTATTTCGTCCTCATTTTCAATTTATGTGGAATTCAGTGCAATATTCGGTGTTAAATTTTTCGTGTTTCACTATTTTCGGTTGAACTTTGCCATTTGTGTTGGATTAAAATTCGCAAAGTTATCATCGGTGTAATATAGAAGGAGGCAGACCAACCGGAGGAAAACGTTAGTCTCAATAAGCTTTCGCTGTCGGTTACTAGCAGAGGACAGATCTGGTGTGTTTGCATTTAGACGAAAATATTAGCTGCATCTAGCACAATTTTCTCCACAAGCCGGACGGTATAGGACGACATCAGACGGAGGAAGCGGAGAGAGAGAGTGTACGTTTTCTGGTTTTTCGGTGCACACCTGTACAAATGCAGTGCAAACAAAGAGGTGAAAATATGCTCAATTTGAATAAAACATGTCCTGCATTCCGCGTCCAAACAGGGACCCCATGTGTGTGTATGTGTGTTTGTGTGTGGCTTGTGTGCGTACGTAAATAAGGAAAGCAAACATAAAGCTTACGGTGGTTAATTTACCCTTAATGTACATGCACATGGACACATTTATAGTGGAGCCGATTCCTGTCAGCGCCAGGTTCGAGAGACAGACCAGGTCTTTGGACTCAATCTATACGTCACATTCACATACTGGCTCGCTGTAGAGCCAGTAAATCTTAACATAAAATATTACCAATTAAAAACAACTAAGAATTTGCACCAGTAATTGATCTTGCTGCTGGTAATAAAAAACCACGAAAGAGCACAAAGCGGATAGTCAGTCAGTTGTTGGAGTGTATCATTCATTTGATACACCTTCTTACATGTATGTAACATGAGAATGCTTCATCGACGGATGACCACGGCAGAAAAAAAAACGTGAGGATTAATAAGAAGAAATTCACAAAACCATACGTCAGCGGTTGAATCGAAAGTAAAAAAAAAACTTTATATATGCGTGCATACCTGCTTAGTAAGCAGTGCTTACTTCCGAAGTTACTTCGCCTGTTGGCAATCGGACTTTGGCTGGTTTTCCGTTATATGCATATCAAAAAAAAAGTTTTCGATTTGGAGTATGCGAACCAAAATCGCGTTTGCTAAATTTTAATATCGCATGAGTTCAAAGCGAAAAAGATTTTGCTGCGGATTTCCTTGTGGTGCGATCATCCGATGCGAGGCGCCGCCGTCACGGGGCAGAGCAGGCAGATAAATTTCCCTTTTTTACTAGGCTTGCCTTCGCTTTATTATAATCTTACTCGTTTCATCTCGTAACCCCCGTGCGGAGATTAATCACACAACTGGGTATAGTTAAGTCACTGCCGCTGCTGCTGTTGCTGCTGCTGCTGCTGCACAAGGGAGGAGGAGTTTAAAAAGCCAGCACGACAGCGGCTATGAGTCGCGTTTCTGGCGATGGAAGTAATTGCGTTTATTTGCATTATGATAATTTAGCCCAGTATATGAGGTATAAAATGTAGAAACCAGATTTCTTTCGCTATCAGCGCGTCACATGGGCGGCCGCAGCATGGAAATGCAAATTAGATAAAGACACAGCAGAAATCAGTTCGGCTGACTGTCGTCGTCGGTATCGTACTACTAGATAGTGCGTAGCAACTTGAAAAAAAAAAACTTTAGAAGCAGCACAAAAACAGAATTCCTAGCTTTCGGTTTCTTTTACTACAGGTGTTCTCTAGCATAGGGTACAGGAATAAGATTATAAAGGAATAAATCTGCAGGAGAAAAACAAACCGATCTCGTTTGATAATGTGAGAAGTTATTTTGACCGGTCTCGGTTTAGAGATTTCTGTGAGACGCAAAATCGTGTATTTCTACTTTGCTATTATTTCCTATGTAAATAGTTTTGATCTCATCAACGATTTAATCGTTGGAAAGGTCTTTCAAAACAACCTTGAACGGCTTGGCGTTTTTGGTGTCGTATGTAAAAAATTGTACATCCTGTCAGTTAAATATTGAATAACACGATTATGAGCCTTAATTGACTCGGCTTATGAGCGGCATTTGCTTCTACGGCCAATTTGATAGGTAACTTCAACGTCAGAAACAAGCGTTGAAAGTTCCTTTTATGAAAACTTTAAATTCAGAAGAAAGGGTTACTACAATAGGTAGAACTTATTCTTTTAAAAAGAATTTACGTTTTGAATAGATCAATAAGCAAACCATCAAATGCATTTTCGCTGCAAACACCCGAATTTCCCGAGGAAGAATGCTCTCTCTTTCTTCTCGTAGTGTTGCACGGTTTCTTTTTTCGCCCTGTCTTTTCAGGTGACACGAAATACAGGTCGGACTCGATTATTCGGAATACTAAAAAAAATCCGTTCCGGATAATCGAGAATCGAATAAAGGCAAAATTTCGGAATAAAACGAACTCCGAAAAAATGAAATTCCGGATAATCGAGTCTGAAATTCCGGATAATCGAATTCCGGATATTCGAGTTTCCGGATAATCGAGTCTCCGGATAATCGAGTCCGACCTATAATAGGTAGTCTGAGAAAGACTGATGTGAACTAACCTTCAGGTAGTCTTGCACTAACCCTAACTAAACTGCACTAACAAAACACAAACTTTGGTATTAGTATAGGCAGTCAGAGACCAGTTCACAGGTAATCGAAAACACGTCTGAACTGTCGGGCAGCTCAAGACGCACTGCGAAATATTTTATTGACGTACATTTACGTCTTAAGGCAACTTTAGTGTAATTGGAAATTTTTTTTTTTCAAAAAAACTTTTTTTCCTGTGTGGCATTTATAATTTATAATTATAATTTCACACGATTCTTGCGGCGCTGCGTTTTAATGCTGACGCGCGCACTAAGCAATGTTCGATTATGCACCAATATTTTTCAGCTATCATTGCGATCATTTTTCGTGGTCCGCTTTGATGACTTTCTTTCAATCATCGTGGATGCACTTGTCGCACCGATGACGCTAGCTATCTCGATCATGCAAGCGCGCTATAGCGGGCAATGCATTGATCGATGTTTTGATTGGTTACGGTATGCGTAGTCTTACGGGCTGCGTATGCTTGCTTTTAATGTATGCATGTTCAGGCTCCTCCCTGAATTGTATTATAGACTTAAGCAGGGCCTAGGCTTAAGTCAAGACGAGAAATAAAGAACACTCTTATCATGACTACAGAAGTGACATGTTCTTATTTAATGTTTTCACGTTCTTTTATATAATGTTTCACCTGAATTTTGTATGGTCCAATCATAAAAAAATCAGGAAAAATTCATTGTTATACTCATTGTTTAGATAATCTTTTGTAGTTTTTATAAAAAAAATCAAATTTTTAAAATATGAGCTTTTTTAAAAAAATAATTTTTATCTTTTACTTTATTTATTTTTCTTCAATAAGGCTGATACAAATTTCGAATTCTTTTTATGTCCAAGGTTATCAAAGTAAGCGAGGGGGGGGGGGGGGGTGGCAAAAAATAAATAGCACCGAGACGAAAAAACAGAAATATCTTTGATCAAAGTTTGTGTTGTTTGTGCAATCACTCTGCGACATTTTTAACCAAACTAAGGGCACTATAATCCACAAAAATGGCTAAAAAGCTGTAATCTTTTCCTGGACAACTTGTTTGAGCTTTAGGACAAATATATCCCAGATCTTTTTCAGCACTCGGCACAAAAAAGTGCAACGTAGATGAACGCAACTCTGAAATCCCAGTAAAAAAAACGTATTCGATCATATATGAAACCGAACAATAGCGGTCCAATTCGAGCTTTTTCTGCTGAAAAATCAGTTTTTGTGCTAAAGAGCCATTTGAAAAAGAATCTCATATCGGTTGAAAAATGTTCCCTGATTATTTTTCAGGTTTCCCTGATATTCCCTGATTTCCCTGATCGAAAAACGAATTCCCTGACATTTCCTGATCTTTCAGGTTTTCGACACCCTGTGCTGATCAATTTCACCCCAAACACACTACACAGTGTTTTTATTTTGCTGATTTCGTGCTTGGAGTTATTTGCGTCCTCATATTTGTATTCAGTGATAGACTTCTTTAGTAAAAGTTTCGCTTCATTTAAATTGAACGACTAGGTTAGGGGAATAGACAGCCAGCATCTCCAAAAAAGTTGTGGAAGATGCTTTTTCAACAACTTTATCGAAGATTTCAAGATTCTATCTCTTATATGTGAATAGATATAAATAGTTGTTATATGACCAATACATATTGTTGCTGAACATTTCAACTCATTCTTATTTAAACATTTTAATTCAAAATTTAAGGTTTCAAGGCTTAATTCAACGTTACGTTCAATTACTCAATAATTGGCGAAAAATCTCAGATAACTATTTGATATTCTGAAAGACATCTATTCGGCTTCCAAAAGATTATAAAAGCATTTGGTCGTAAGACATTTTTTCGATTATTTTAATGAAAAAAACATTTTGTTTGAAAATTCGTCTTAAATATAAGAGATAGAAATTTGACATCTTCTTCAAAGTTGTTGGCAAAAGCATCTGCTACAACTTTCTTGAAGACACAGGCTGTCTATCTCACAGTTTTGGAAAAAAAATCATAGGTGGATTTTGGGTAGATTAATCACTAAATCGTCGATTTGAAAGAAGCATAATAATACTTTATACTTTATCAAAAAAGTAGGTTATTAATAAAATCAAACATTAGGATAACAAGATGAAAAAAACGGGCATTGGTTAATTTCTCCCCATTTCACGGTAACTGTGATATAAGGCTGCGAAACTTACGGCTATTCCCGGAGTATGTGAAACAAAAAACATACACAAAAATACCTAAAAAATTTACCACAGGAAATAATATTTCGACTCCTATTCGAATTTCTCAGTAAAGTAATGTTCAGTTCTCAGTAAAGACTTTGTGTTGATTTTTCTCAGTTTCTTGTGAATTGATAACATATTTTACAGTCAATTTTCATTCTAATTTTCATAGGTTTTTTTTTGCAATTCTCCGCCAAACAAATTTTGATCGCAATTACATCATGGAGATAGTTTTTATTATTTTAAACTCTGTCTCTCCATAAAAAATAGTGGAAAATGTGTCAGAGATTTATTGTTATTGATATGATAATATCAATTTTAAAAGCCGGTAATTTCTAAGAAAATCGAGAAAATTGATTTATATATTATTTCAGAAAACCACCTGGCAACCCACATTTTTTACATTTTATTCCTATTAGCTTCTTTAGTGCAGTACTGAAAACCTTACAGCGTAAACCTATAAATGGCTACAAAAAATGTCCAGCAGCGTTCATGGGGATTATGGAATTCCGGTCACGATGTGCCCCAATGGATTTATAAGTAATGGATTATAAGTTCCCTTTAAATTGAGTTATCGGTTTTCATCATTACCGTTCTGTAACATTTCAGCAGGGTGCTGGTGTGAAAAAAAAAACAAGAATGAACGACAGAAAAAATTGCGCGCTAACAGTAAATTTTAACTCCATTAGAGACCTCTGATGCTAAACAATATAGGAAGTTGATAATAATTCGACGTTTGAATAACTTCTTGAGCGTTCAAGTTCAGGCAATACTGGACGGCAAAGAACTAATCGCCCAACAATTTGCAGGCCAGCGATGATCAGGGGACAATAATGTAAAATATTGAATCAGAAATTTACTAGTGATTATCAATAGATTTCGATTGACGATAGAATTCTTCTTTAACAAACATTCAGCGTTGCAAGAAAAAAATTGCAACGATTAGAATCGGGAAATACAATTTTATGGAAGCTGATTCGGTTAATTTTTATATCTCTTCACAAATGTGCTTGTGACAAGCTGAAAAGGGTAAATGGAACAGTGTTGTCATCAGTGCCACTTGAGAACCCGGAGGGCACAACTTTTTCAGTCGATTGTTGTACTTTTGAAAGGGGAAAATCTTTATAATTCGTTCAAAAGGCGGAAACAGCTTGAACTTGTCTTGTATAAATATGGATTTTCGGTTCAAAGAGAAACCGGCTTGATGGTACAAAAAACTAAATGACAGAGATGGGACTGTATGTCAACTAAAATTAATCATAATACTATTAGATATTTTGATATAAATGATTAGCAGTTTTACTTAGTTCATCAGCCCCACATATCGAATGATGGAAGGTAAACGACCCGATTGAGGCTTGATTCATTTGTACGAATTTGAAAACAAGTATTGATTATTACAGAACAGGATAAAAGTCGCAACTGCACCTCTAGTTTTGCCAGAATGCTCCATTTGAGGCGCTAACCAAAATTCAGGTGATAATTTTGCGGCGAGCGGAAATTAAAATGTCACGATTACATTAGTTCGTTTAAATGATCCAATTTTCGAAACGGTGCGCCAAGCGTCGAATTAATGTAAGTTGAAATAATCACCACTGCTGGGATTATGTTCAATCGTCATTTAATCGGGAAGATCATTGTTAGTTACGAGCAATTAAAGCACATGAGCTGGACTAGACCACTGCACTGCTAGTCGAAATAGCTTCTGTTCCACGACGGTGGTGACGGTTATGACGCGCACATACGTTCGAGGCTGACTCATAAAGTAGAATCCCCGTTAGGCGAACAATCGCTGCTTACCACGTCTTAATGGGTACTGCCAAAAGTGTGGACAACCCTCCCCCAGGGGAGGAAGCTAGGAGGCTACAAATTGAACACAACCGCACGGAAAGATTCCGCTAACTCGTTTTGCAGTTCATCGTATAACACACTATATCGTACAGACGAAGAAAATTGCTACTGGGAACGGTTCCGCGATATTGCGTACTTCAAAAGTTTGCCAGTTCATGCTCTTCACCTTACGATTGACACCGTCAATCGACTGTCTGTCCGGTCCAGGAGAATGCTCTCGTCCGGTTGCACAAAAAAAAGGCAAAAGGCAAATATTTTTCTCTGATTTGCTTGCTTTCTACGTGCATTAAAGAGGCCTATTACTTCCCCTCGATAGTCCACTTAAGCTTATTCTTTCGAACCGATCGAACGTTCGTTCCTGGGGGCTTTATAGGAAAGAAAAAAACACACCGAGGATGGTGCAATTATTCCGTTTATCGTTTCCCTGAAAGGCCGCCTGAAATGATGTAATTTTACTATACCTACTCGTTATTTCACGCCACGCGAACTTCAAACAGCGTAATAAAGCAAAAATAGGTGCCGCTTTGTTGGGGTTAGATATTCGGCACAGAGTAAACAACAAACTCCTCGTAGTACAATTTTCATTGAATCCCACGCCGTTTTCGAAGAAGCTTGCTTCTTTCCCCAGACACTCCTACGCAAAACGCCCTAGCCAATACTCACGCACCAAACAGCGACGGTTCATCCCTGGGAAGCCGAACCGAATGACGTCATTCGGTGGTGGAAAGCACATGCTTTCATGCAAGTTCAATGGAATCCTGGGGGAAAATTTAGTGCAACCGAACGAAATTCCATCAATGAAGACAAGGAATGTCGAAAGAAGTGCAAGCAAGCCAGCTGTGACAACTGTGGTGTAAGAAGAGCGTATGATTGTGTGGGAACTAGCCGATGCGTTTGATCCTAGCTGGGAGGCACCGAGTGGACAGGTATTAGAAATCCGAGAAAATTGTTGATGAAAATTTAATTATTTGCCGTTGAGAGGACCAATTACGTTTTTAATTATTCATGAGCAGACTCCAAGTTGGTTTCGATGTGCCCGCCCTGTGCCGGTATGACTTCGCGTTCAGTTAGCGACATTGCCGTGGGCAGGATTAAGGTTACGGGTAAAGATAAAGTGTTCGCACATATCGAATAACCTGATAATTGCGTTAAAATGGTTACGCATTTACTAATATCTTTTTGCTGTTGATTTTTTTGCTTGATAGCCGAGGCTATTCTGAGATACTTCACAAACATTTCCAAGATGTTTTGAGATGTTTTTAAAATATTTTCCAGAATAAGTATATTTTAAAATACAATTGAAAACAATTCCTAGAACCTTCAAGAGAAATGATAGCAACATGAGATCATGCATGCTGACTGAGGAGTAGCAGCAGTTCAGTGAGAGTAGGAGGATACACACTCTCATTTATTTTCTTCTTTTGACAAAAAACAACACGATCACTGATCACAGTGACAGTCAAATGTTTCTGGTCACAGTGATGAGTCCATACAAAGCCGCTTAGTAGGTGGATTGGATAGTTATTGAAGGATAGGAATACATTAATTCCACTTTATTGTTGTATTCTGAATTCCAATCAGAAAATTTTATGGAAATCTCCTTTGTGAGGTTTAACTTCTAGGGTGGTTAATATTGATATTTACCACCGACCATAACGTGTGTCTATTACAAGACGGATAATAGACAGATTCGATTTAATACAATTTTAAACTCGATTATATCCAGCAGAAATAAAAATATTTCCAATTTCAAATATCACTGGTGAAGCATTGCAACCCATGCTGAAAATTTTGAAGATCTATACGAAAGAAAAGGGGGTTGAATATATTCACGCTACGTAATTAACGAACGTTCCCTAATTGATTCATGAAATAAGAAAAAAGGAAAAAATAAACATGAAAGTTAACATGAAATAAATTAAAAAAAATCACAGACTACAAAGTCAAACGAAATAAAAAATATGAAACATGAAAAAATGTAACAAAAAAATAAGAATAAATAATGAAACAGAAACATATAAAAACATTAAAAAGATATACAAAAATTTGAAAAAAAAATCTAACAAATCAAACAAAGTACATATAAATAAATAAGTCAAACAAACATAAAAAATCAAACGATAAGGTTTTTGATAATGAAACGATAGGGATTAAAACTTTCTTTTCGCATAGATATTGTTATTTTAAGTACAGTTTGATGTTTTGCCTCGAAATACCCATTAAAAATAAGGCTCAAAAGTACAAATTGAAAAAAAAATAAAATTTTTGAAAAGAGTTTAAATTTATTCAACCCTAAGAGACAAACAAAAACAAAACGGCTCTAGAATTTTCCAATAAGGAACAACAATAGTGATTTTGTGTATGATGGAAAACCCGGATAGGACTTTTTTGCATGCAATTACTAATAAGTATTGACAAACATGGCGAAAATGATAAGGCTGATACAAATTGCGAATTCTTTTTATGTCCAAGGTTATCAAAGTTAGCAAAGGGGGTGGCAAAAAATGAATAACTCCGAGACGAAAAAAAAGAAACATCTTTGATCAAAGTTTGTGTGCAAGTTATGACGTTTGTAACACTCAAATAAATGTTGAAAAATAACACTTTATTATTATTATTTATTTCGCTTGCCTTTCGACGACATTCTCGCTGTCACCTGACTTGTTTGTGACCGAAAACCAATGAAATGAACAAAACGGTTTGAGCTCTTTTTTTTCTTCCCCTTCCAATATTCAAGATTTTTTAAGGGGGGGGGTGACATAAAATGAAAATAAAATTTGTAACGGCCTAACAAAAAATTAGATAAACATCAGACAACAAAAAGACAAAAAATAAGATAAAATGAAACGAAAATTAAACATATACTACAAAATAAAATAAAAAAGGTGACAAAGTCAAGCCGAAAGGAATATAAAATGAGCAAAAACTGAGGAAATATATTAACAATGGCAAACAAGTTTATTTTTTGAGACAGAAATGATATGAAATCGCGAGAAAAATGAGACAAAAATAGAATAATGCAGAATAGAAATGAAACGAAAACATAACAAGAATAAGATAGAAATATAATAAAAATGAAAATAAGACGAAAATTGATCTAAAGTGGAACCAAACTGCGTCATAAGTTACACAAGAATGGAGCTTATATAAAACAAAACAGAAACAAAAAACAGAATTAAAAAAATGACACAGAAACGAAACAAGGTTTATACAAATACATATAGGATAAAAATAAAATAATTTTATCAAAAATGTCAAGGATTCTCAATAGGTCAAAAATTTGAAAACAAGCCAGAAATGAAGAAGTTGAAGAGGTTGTGTATGAGACACGACCGCAAGGTTAAAGTACTATAATGATCTTTGATGAGGAGAAAGTTTCTAAGGTTACTGAAACATAATTGTTGCTAGAATACCTCTTCACAGTAAAAAAAAAAAACATGGGTGGAATTGAATGCTGCGGTGATGCTAGATTCGTAATAAGCTCCTAAATAACCTACCTCGAAAATATTCATATTTAGGTTTAGCTATTTTAAGCTGTTTTCCAGTACCCGGAAGCCAGCATCTTGAATTTTTAATTGGCAGCTGAGGTCGATTTTTGACTTCTACGCATAATCAGGAAATACCCATATTGTGTGATATTCGGCCATTTTTGGCTGTTTTTCGAAAACCT